>NW_012132903.1:0-316842 GCF_000001635.26 Mus musculus | reverse complement strand
AATCCTGCAATGGCGTATGTGACTTCCCACAATGGGAAAAGGTGAAAACAAACCAAAGTCAGTTAATCAATATGTAAGCTGTGCTATATTAGTCCAATGGAATATTATTCACATATATACCATGCTGAAACATGCCTCAACCAGGATTAACTTGAAAGCATGTTCCAAAAAATAACCCTCCACAAAAGACATGCATTATGGGATACCTTTTTGCATGTTATTTACAGTGTAAGACATCCCACAAGCATAGAACTTATCCTGGATGTTAATAGTAGTGAGGAGGAGAAAGGAAAAAAAATTAACCCATAGGGAGGGTTTCCTAGGTGCTGACATGTTCTGAAACTACACGGGATATAAGATTCTCTCAGCTTGTGAACAGGCTCAACATCCTGAAATGGTACACTGAAAATGGCAAAACTGTTTTTGTACTAATTTCACTTCAACAGTAACAGATTACAGAATGCTTCTTGCTCAGCTCTGTCCAACAGGTACTAACAAGCTCCAGATTGCCATGTTGGGCTGGAGAAGTATCTCCCCTAATAGAAGACTTGTCTAGCATGAAATAAGCCCTCATAGGACCTCAGGATAGTGACCTACACAATGGGGATACACATATGGGTCTTAGCACTTGGAAGGCAAAACCAGAAGGATGAAAAGTCAAAGTTTTGCTTGGCTACTGGGTAAAATTAAAACACAAGGAAGAAATGAGAAAGCCTGGTGCAGTGATGCAGATCTGTAATTTCATCACTCAGAAGACTGAAGTAAGAGGATTACCTGGGCCAGGATGAGGTACATGAAGTGCCTGAGACACACACAGGCAAAGGTTCAAAATAAAAAACAAAACCCCCTGGAATTTGTATCCTGACAGAGTGACCTCTGATGCTTTACAAACAACTAGAGCTTAATGAGTGCAGGACAATTCTATTCACTTCATCTTTGATTTTGAATTAACATTTGACCATTTTGTGTTTAGAATTCTTTTCCCACATTTGGCTCATGCCCAAATTCAGTTCCACAACCCACATGGAATCCCAACCCACAATATAGGAGGGTGAATGCTTGTTCATGAGACCAGCCTCCAGAATTCAGAATAAAGAAAAAAATGTAAAACATGTATGCAAGTTCAATCTCCAGAAGATATAAAAATTTCTTACAACTTGCCAAACAAATATTAGCAAATTGTGTGTGTGTGTGTGTGTGTGTGTGTGTGTGTGTGTGTGTGTGTGTGTGTGTGGTGTGGTGTCTAGGAGAATAAAGGAATGTTTAAGTGTTTAATATTGTGTATTGCATCTTTCCTCCAGTGGTACATGCCCTTAACACATGAAAATTTGTGAATCAAGACAAGTATGGGCTACAAACTGATTTCCAGAACAACCAGGACAGTGACAAAGAGAAACCATATGTAACAACAAAGAAACAAGCAAAAACAAAACAAAACAAAACAAAACAAAACAAAAAAACCAACCAAAGAAAGCTTGTTATTTATTTTTTCTTGCCTCTGTGGGAAACTGTACATAAAAAATTCACACAAATACTCATAAATTTTAAATGTGGGCATGTTGCCTGCATGAATTTGTGTGCACTACCTGTGGTTCTGGTGCCTGAAAAGTCAAGGATAGTTTGCTGAATTCTCTGAAGATGAAGGGACAGTGGTTTTAAAATGAGTGTTAGACCTGGAGAATCACCCTGCATTCTCTATAAGAGAATCTAAAGCTTATAACCACTCTGTCATCTCTTCAGGCCAGTAAAAGACTAAAAGAATTCAATCTTACCAAGCCATAGCATTCTTTCTTCCCACATTCTGGAGGCAGAGACAGAGAGTGTGGGTGGTCTCTATAATTCAAGGCCATCTTGTTCTATATATTGAGTTCCAGTCCATTCTGGGCTAGATAGAGAGACAGTGTCTCAAAATAAATAAATATACTGGTTCACAGTTTAAAGTAAAGACTGCTCTTCTCAGTACCCATATGGTCACTCACAAATCTCCATAACTGGAATTCCAGGGTACCAAATACCCTACTTTGCCTTATGTTAGTACTGCATGCACATGGCTCATATATATATATATGTATGTACAGGCAAGGCACTCATACAGACAAAATTATTAACAAATAAATTCTAAAACATCAAAAATACTAAATAAGATCTTAAAGAATGAAATGGGAAAGATGAAAAGACATGCCTCCAAGAAAGTAGGAAATGGCTAAGAACACCATTGGTCTTTACTGAAACGAAAGGTTAAACAACATTGTTATGACTATAACCCAGACAAACATTGAGGACATGGAGAAATAGGAATACTTGTGTCCTATTGGCTGCCAAAACACCCTTGTATAAAAGTACATCAGTGCTGGAAATCATGTATGCAATTATAAGATAACCTAGTAAATCCACTCCTATATTTACACCCCAAAAAATGAAAATACACATCTAGATAAAAGCTTCCACAAATGTTTACAGTAGTGTTGATGATAATAACAAAATGTTTAAAAAACAAGACAAGTGTCCATTACTGGATAAATAGACTGTGATATATTCATACAATGGAACAATATAAACCCAAAAATAAAGGACTGTAGTGTAGAAACATGCTATAGCCTGTATGAAATTCAAAGTAATTCTGAAAAATAACACTTCACAAAAGAAATACGTTATGCAAAGCATTTTACTTGTTATGTACAGTATAAGACACCCCACAAACATAGAACAGGATAGAGATTATCAGGAGTGAGGAACGGGAATGACACAGTAACTTAAGTGAAGGGTTTCCTGGGTCCTGACTTGTTCTGAAAGTAGAGAGGAGTTGTTGTTGCCTCAGCTTGTGCACAGGCTCAACATCAGCCAATTGTGCACAGAAAACTGAACCTGATGTAACATGGATTTCACCTCAACAGTAATACACAGGAGAACTCTTCTTTCTTATCTTTGTGTATCAGTCATTAACAAACTTCAGAAGGAGATGTGGAAGTAGCCCTACTGATAAGAGTTTTTGTCCAGAATGTACCAGACCCTGAGTAGTACCCTAAGAGTATGTAAATTATACAAGGGTTGTACATACAGGGATCTAGAGCTTAGGAAGGCAGATGTAAGAGGATTAGACTCTCAAGGTTATTTCTGACTACTTAGCAAAATTTATATATTGAATTTTTTTCTTTACATTTCAAATGTTATCCCCTTTCCTGGTTTCTCCTGGGAATCACTCTGTCCCATTTCTCCCTCCACTCCTTCTATGAGGGTTTACCATGACCCACCCACTCACCTACTCCTGCCCTGGCATTCCCCTTCATGGAGGCATTGAGCATTTAAAGGACCAATCTCCCATTGATGCCCATCAAGGCCATGCCCTGCTATATATGCAGCTGGAGTTATGAGTCCCTCCATATGTACTCTTTGGTTGGGAGTTTAGTACCTGGGAGCTCTGGGTGGTCTGGTTGGTTGATAGTGTTGTTCTCCCTATGGGGTTGCAAACCCCTTCAGCTCCTTCAGTTCTTTCTCTAAAGCTTCTATTGTGGACCCTGTGCTCAGTCCGATTGTTGAGTTTGAGCATCTGCCTCTGTATTTGTCAGGCTCTTGCAGAGCCCCTCAGAAGAAATCAATAACAAAAAATAGGGAGACATGTTCAGTGACAGATATCTGCAACACAATCACTGGGGACTGAAGCAGGAGGATTTCCAGGACCAGGATAAGGTACATGAAGTACCTGAAAAACACACAAGTAAATGTTAAAAATGCAAAACAAAATTCCCTGCTTGTCATGTTATGACTAAGTGAGCTGTGGTGTTTTACAATCAACTAGAGCTTACAGAACCTATTCCCATATTATCCTGTGCCATGGAGGACAGGTATGGTTATTTGAGTCACTGTCTAAAAATTCTGCACTCCACACCCCTGTCTGCTCAAATCAATACACAGAACACAAAATGAAGCAAGGGTATGTAACTTAACTGTGTTGCAAACGTCCCACTCCTGTTGGAATCCAATCCTCTTTCTCAAAGAATAAGTATAATATGTTACTCTCCAAGATGTCTACTCTCCATTAACATTTTTATGTCAGTTTTAGTTGGTTATTTTTTTTTTACTTCTGTACAGGGAGATGAACAGTCCCAGAACAACACAACTTTGCAGGCCATCGAATCAATTTCACATCATCTATGAGCCTAACACTGGTGTCTGAAGCAGACTTATAAGAGCTGTCCATATTCACACACTCTAATTCCAATCTATGATTTCCTTAAGCCACTCCAAAAAGATCAGCCTCAAACTGTTTTTTTTTTTTAACACTCATACACATGGCTAAGTCTAATGGTCAATTACCAGTTGTCTTTCAAAGACCAATCAATCTAGATAAAGTGTGAAGACAGACTTGAGAGTGGCATCAAGGTATTACATATGGGCTGAGAGACAAATGAGGCAAAAGTGATGCCAGAGTTTTTGACATGGACAATTAGAAAGTGATGATTTTTTTTTTTTAGCAGATGGGGTATATTGGAGAGGGAGCATATCTAAAGTATACTTGGTGTGTGTGTGGGGGGGTGGTGGTTCAGCACATATAGAGGTCAGAGGACATTATTAGGAATACATTTCTTTTGATTTCCTATGTGGATTAGTGGGATCAATCTCATAACATTATGCTTGGCAGCAGGTACATTTTCCCATAGTAGTAACATAACATTTTTTTCCTATTGCCTTCCTTAATTCCATGTAGCCAATGGTAACCTAGAATTTTCTATGTAGCTATTGGTTTCCTTGAACTCCTTATCTTCTTGCCTTTACCTGCTAAGTACTGGGTTAACAGTCATGTGTACTATGCCAGAATAATTTCATTATTTGAGATAGTTTCTAATGGAGCCAAGTTTTTCTTGATATATATATATAGGGATGAACTTTTTTTCAATTTCCTTTGTCTCTATTTCATTTTCTTTTTTTCTTTTTGTTATTTTATTTTAAGACAGATTCTCTCTTACTGTGTATCCAAGTCGTTGGTTCTCACTATGTAGTCAAGGCTAACCTCAAATTCCCAATGAATCTTTTGCCTCCAACCTTTGAGTGCTGGGATTATAGGAGCCACAAGACCAGAGTTTCAAAATAAATCTACAACTTCGTATTTTTCTTCAACTTTCAAAACTCTAGGGTTTCATATAATTCACAATGCTCAGTATGGAGTCCTTGCTGACTTTGAACTCAGTATCCCTGTGTCCCACCTCTGGAGGGATGAAATTACAAGCAGGTTTAGATTCTGTAAATCTGATATTGTTTTAACACAACTGGGAATTTCTATAGATGTGTTTACACAGATGAGGATGTTAGGTCAGAACTACTTGTCTCATAATGACAGTAATTGGGGCATATCATCTTCTGGAGGTGGACTGGATTACCAGGAAAGATCCCAAGATAGGCAATGAGAGATCATCCTGAGGGGTGGAGTGAGGTCAGGAGAGTTCAGTGTCCTGGATACCACTAAAGAAAATGTTCCTTTCTAGAGGAAACAAGATGTGATGGGTGGCAGCTGCAAACCCAGGGCTGGGGAGGCTGAGGAAGGTAGATGGCTGCACATTCAAGGTCAGGATGGTTTATCTAGTCACTATTGAGATTATAGTGAATTTCTGCAGTCTTGATTAATAGCCCAATTCAAAGCACTACCCTCACCCAACCACAACAAAAGGAAGATAGCAGGTCATTAGATGAAATGTACATAGGTCGTTTATGAGCAACCTAGACACTGACATTGGAATTAGAGAAGTGAAGACTGGTATCCATCTTGACAACACAGTTTGAGGCTGAATTTTTGACAGTTGGTTCAAGAAAACCACAATGAGAAATCATAGTAAGTAAATATTGACATTACTTTGGAGTTGGCCTCAGCTCCCAGGACTACAACAGCAAGGCTCAAGGAGCATGTCAGATAGCTGCTGCACTCACCAATTCTCAGGCTGCTGCTCACAATGTTATGTTGTGCTGGGAATGACCAGCTCCTAGTGCAGGAGGAAAAGAATTCACCAGACTAGAAGGGACATAAATGTTTTGATGAAGAATAGGCACTGTGGACAGAAACATAGCAAGCTGCTTCTTAGAGAGAGAGAGAGAGAGAGAGAGAGAGAGAGAGGGAGAGGGAGAGAGAGAGAGAGAGAGAGAGAGAGAGAGAGAGAGAGAGAGAGAGAGACCTACACCCAAGGAGGCATGGGGCACTTGTACCACTGTTAAGAAAAGCTTTCTGGACTTGCTTTATTTTTCATTTTGTGTACTTGTTTGTACAGAGGCGGCAGTTTGCTATGTATTAAGAAGCATTTATCCTCTATGAGACTGGACATATTGGGTGCACACCCTTTAAGATCTAGCTGCTTGCATACCATGACTGGTCACTCTGCCAGGATTTGAAAAGCAGGGTATTTTTTTTTGTTTTTGTTTGTTTGTTTGTTTGTTTGTTTGTTTTTAGCCTTTGTTCTCTCAGGCACTTCATGTTCCTCATTCTGTTCCTGGCAATCCTTCTACTTCAGTATTTCTTGTTATGTGATTTCAGATTTATGTTACTGCACCTGGCTTCAATTATACCACGACTTTTTTTGATTAACTAGTCAAGAATAACCTTGAATCTCTATTCCTTATCCCTTTGTCTTCTCACTCCTGGGATTATACTCATATTTATTTCCATATTCATTTATTTTGTCTTGTCCTTGTAATGTTTCACCAGCAAAACACACTCGGACAACCAGATCCTTCTACTGCAAAGCTTTATTGCTTACTTATCAGGAAGACCTCGAATACAGGAAACTCAGTCCTTTTATAATCCACAAAGAGCGGTTGGAGACGTGTCAGCTCCTGATTAGCTGCTCACCATTAGCCCTGATGACGCCACGGGTCAGGCAGGGCACAAGGCATGGAAAAATACCCCAGCACATTAGCAGACTACTTGTTTACTAGTTAGAACACCAGATATCAGCGCCATCTTGTAATGGCGATTGCAAGGGTGGCTCCTCACATCTCCCCCTTTTCTTTTATTTAAGAGCAATAGGCCACCCATATATTGATAGTGGAGATAGAGGTCAAATCTCCAGTGTACAAAAATAGGGGCATTACACAAAATCTTCTCCCAGGCTCGTCACCCGGAGGGGTCTTGGTCCGCTCCCATGTCGTTTTTTCCTGAGGGAAGGACACTTGGACACTCAACCTTCATACAAGATGACATGTCTTCCTAGAATAGTCACATTTTATGCCGCAGAGCCTTTCTTCTGCAGTGCTTTGCCGTGCAACTCTCTAGGGCTGCTGAAGCACACTCACTCTATCCCGTGCAATGAGACTAGCCTCGTGGGGTGCAAGAGCTGAGTGGCCAGCGACCTATTGCTTAAATATAGATAACCATATATCAGGGGAGATACCGTGTTCTAATGCTGCAAGTGCTTGGGCTATTACCATCTTGTCCCTTTTTTTGTTTGGACTTTAAGTTTACAGACCATCCAGAGCAAAAGCAACGCTCCACCGCAAGGGATCACGGAAAAGAAGCCTACCCCCATCCACTCCTTAAAGTAGGAAAAAGCAGAGGAAATCCAGGTGGAGAAGTCCTTCATCAGCGAAGGGTCAAGATGCGTAGAATTCACTTGTAGAATAGCAACTCTCAATTCTCGAAGCGTTTGCTCAAATTCCGTGGTCCAATTCTGTAACATATAATGAGACAAAGTTTTTGACACACAGACAGCTCCCCTGGATCTTATTAAAATAGGATCCGGGCCATATCATTTATTATCAAGGACATTCTTCCACTTGACCATTTCATTGAGCGATTGAGGCCATTGTCTGTGCCTTTCAGCTGGTGATCTCCCAGTATTATCCAATTTTAAGAAATTAAGAGTAAATATTATAAGGGATAGAGCCATTTTTGGCGTCATAGCCTTTATCCCCCCTTTTTGTTTAATTAAATAGGACTTGAGAGTGCGATGGGCATGTTCTACAATGCCTTGTCCTTGAGGATTATAAGGAAGGCCAGTCAGATGAGTCACATTCGTCTGGTGGCAAAACTGTCATGAATGTTTTTGACTAGCAAGAACAGAACATTTGTTTCTAGGGTGGCTATTCAGCCCAGTCGCATATACTATTTAGATTTACAAAATAAACAGCTAGGACTTATCTGTTTAGTCTTTCTTGTCAGTGGCTAACTTCAGCTTAGGAATTTTTTTCTTTGAATAGGAGCCAGGTAATGATGTATGTGCTCTAATATGTTGAATAAAAAAGGTGCTCACGCATCAAAATGCTATCTTGTATTTTCATTAAAATTTTAGATACTGAACTGTTAGTCAGTTTTAATATAACATGAACAGTGACTAATTACACTTTCAATTGTTTCTCTTGAAGAGAGATTGTAACTAGAATGCTTGAAAAGTCATTATAGTCACATGTGTAAAATTTATTTATTTATTAATCAGAAATTAGAGAAAATCTTTAAATTGTCTCTACAAATAACTATCTTTTAAAACCCAAATAAATATAAGAATCTTGAGTTTGTATCTTTTCAGGAGCTATCTGTAATCTTTATTAGTTAAAGCTTTATGTAAACCTCTATAACACAAAAGCAAATCCTGGGGGTCTTTTCCAGGCAACTTAGGACAATTTCTTAACTGCCTAAAAACAATTTTCTTAAAGAAACATTATTTTTTCTTATAAGTTGCATAAGCAATTGCAAGCTCTGAGATATAATATTGACTATTAATATACAACTTAAAGTTTGATTGTTCAACATTTTTAAACATCATCTTTAGCACACAATTTAATTATCTGTGCTGAAACAGGAGGAAACTCAAAAGAATAATCATGTGATTCAATTCACATATACTTTTCTCCCATAGAAGGGTTGTTTTTAAATACAGTAAATGGGATGCAAGCATGCATGAACTTATAGAAGATACAAAAGCATGTATAAGCAAATTTTAACTTATCTTAGTATCAATTTTATTTAAAATGATGGTATGCAATAGGTCAAACATCAATATTCTGCAATAACCAATTGCTGTTTGGAACAAGGAATTCTTAATTCTTAATTAGCACCACAGCAGCCCTATAATAGGATATTAAAACTTTGAGGTGAAGAAGGATGATTTTACATTAATGTTTATTTTTGCCAAAAAATAACTGTGGACACATTTAATAAAAATAACTAGAATATGTAACTAATATTTGATTACCACCAATTACAATCGATACCAATAGATTACAGAAGTTTCTTCTACTTTCTGTTAAAGCCTTTTTGGTTCTTACCAGTTAATTGGAATCTCACTTGATAGCACCTAACAAAGGCTTAGGTTCTCCTGTGGCGAGTTTAAGGTGAGGTCTTAGCCAATTAACATCCTGTAAGCTTTTGGAAATAAAATTTTGAAGTAAATTTGTACCAATTTTCCAGTATGACTGAAACCCTAATTATTAAAAAAGATATTGCCTCTGAATCTTATGAAGCAACAACTATTCCCCAGAACTTTAAACTTCCCTTTAGAGACATTAGCTAATAAAATACTTTTTACTTAGGAAACAATATATACTGAAAGATTTAAACCTTTTGCTTCTTGTATTGAAGCTGATAATAAAAATTTCTTACATATTGTTAAGCTATGTTAGCCATACCTAGGGGCAAAAACCTTTAATGGTCACCAGTTCACTATAAGTAAACTCTTTACAAATGGAAAAAATTAAACTTTTAAATCTATAATAATTTTATATGAAGTAGGCAAGTTATTTTGAAATGCCTTTATAAGTTTTATATCCTAATTGACCTTTTATAAACTTTTTAATTTAAATTTTATTTAGAACAACATCTGGCTAGGTCTGTAATAAGGCTCTAAGAAGTGCCACACAAGCCGCGCTGAAGCTGCTCCCCTCTGAGCTAAGCCTTAACCCAAATGCAAACTTTTCTCAATCTGAACACTCTGCCAAAGTCTTGGCTCAAAGATTATACCTATGTTGAAGTATCCTTAAAGACCTGTTTTCTTGTGTTTGTTCATGTTGTTTAGAAAGATTCTGACCTTGAGTTCCCAATTTTAAGCTAACTTTCTGTTACAAGCAAAAGGCTGCCTGCCCCTTTAAGAGCTCTGCTTGTAATCGGCCCTCAGCAAGGCTTATCCAGCTGTACTTGACTCCCAGCCACAGTGTAGCTAATTTATCAGCTTGTACTTGTGCAAATTGAAATTGTTTTTAAAACAAGTTTTAACCATTTATATTTTTTCAACATAAAACACAGAACAATAACCATTCAAACCACAAAACAAAAACAAACATGAATTAACAGACATATGGACAATTTGTTTTGGTGCACCAAAAACAGACAATAGACAGACAGGGAATAGAACTTGGTGTCTCAAAGGGACACAGATATTTCAACCAGAGCTAAGAAAATCTCCATAGGAGTCAGAGAGAAAACAGGATTACTCCCATCTTTCTTCTGTTCCCCTGGAGCGCTCTGAAATAGCTTATTTTCATTTCCTGTCTTTTTTGCTAAAAGATCCCAAACAGGAGACAACTGCTCTTCTAAAACTCATCCTCTCTCTCTCATGTTCAGACTCTAACTTCCTTATCTCCCTCTTCTGGGAATACTGCCAGAGAATGAGAGGAGGTAGAGTGACCCTAAGAGTTATCTTTAAGCCTTTAATGAAAGCTGCCTCTTTAGTCAAAGTCTTCGAGAGGAGGGTAAATTGACTTAATTTTAATTTTTATCCTTTGTATCTTTATAATTTATATTATCTTTTGTATCTTTATATTATCTTTTGTTTTTCTATTTTCTATTTTCTCCTTTTCTAAACTCTCCCTGGGCATTCTTTCCCGACATAATCTTTTCCTTGGGTTCAAGACCCGTGGAAAAGCTTGTATGCTTGATTGGTGCACCGTTTTTCCCTTTTGACTCCTAATCTCTCTCCCTGCTCTGCCTCTGATAGACTGTCTTGAATTTCGTCCAGAATTTTCTGCCCTGCCTTAACTACTTGTTGACATTCCTCATTCTTTAAGCACGATCTAATGAGCCTCCACAACGGCATGGTTCCTGCTTTAAGTTTGCCGTTCTCCTGCTCCCCAACTAAATCTCCCCTGAGTTTCTCCCAAGAGGGGATAGTTAAGGACCCTGAGCATGCAAACCACGGTGCTATCTGATCTATCTCTTTTACAAAGCCTTCTAGTTTCTTGGTGGAGACTTTCAAGCCACGCTGCCTCAGGACCGATCAATCGTAAGGCAGTCACCACAGAATGGGAGGCTCCCATGCTATCTTTTTGCCTTTGTTCTAACTTTGCCTGACCTCGTCTGAACACTAGTTCACAATTCCTCCTGTGGAAACTGTACGCAATCTAAAGAAAAAGAACGAGCCTTGTGAAAAGGAACAGACAGGCTTCTAACACTGGAGAAAGTTCAAGGCCATACCTTGTAGAGCTGTATTGTCCCATAGTTCTGAATCTGCCCCGTGAAACGGGGGGTCTCCTATCAGCGCCTGGTGATGATATAGTTGCCGGGTTATCAGCGCCACTTCTTGTTCTTGTAATGTTTCGCCAGCAAAACACACTCGGACAGCCAGATCCTTCTACAGCAAAGCTTTATTGCTTACTTATCAGGAAGACCTCGAATACAGGAAACTCAGTCCTTTTATAACCCACAAAGAGCAGTTGGACACGTATCAGCTCCTGATTAGCTGCTCACCATTAGCCCAGATGACGCCACGGGTCAGGCAGGGCACAAGGCATGGAAAAATACTCCAGCACATGTGCAGACTACTTGTTTACTAGTTAGAACACCGGATATCAGAGCCATCTTGTAATGGCGATTGGAAGGGCGGCTCCTCACAATTTTGATGTTTTTGAGATTTGTTTGTTACTTATTTTGATTGTATGCATGCTGTGCTTATATGTTCTCCTATTCATACTGAGCATGCAGTTCCCACATAAGGCACAGGAGGGTGTTTGATCTCCTCAAACTCTAGTTCCAGAGAGCTGTGAGCCACTTTGTGGTTCCTGAGAAGACCAGTCATTTCTTTTAACTGTGGACCCACTTTTCCAACCCTATTCATTTATTTTATGGTATGTTCACACTATCTCACCCTAACTGGACTGGAACTGAATAAGTAGATCAGGTTGGCCTGGAATTACAGAGACCTCCCCCCCTTCTTCTCTGTCTCCAGAATGTTGGAAGAAAGGAATCTATGACGAGGCAAAGTTGAAATTTTTTAATTTATTTTGCTAGGGTTAGAGATATTGAGTGGTTATGAGCATTAAATTCTATTGCATAGAATCCAGGGTTTTTTTCCAGATCCTTAAGTCAGCTTACAACTGTGTGTGCCTTCTCCACCTTCTGATGATTCAGTAAACTCTCCTTGACTTTCAGTCTGCAGGCAAACATGTAGTGCACACACATGCATGGAGGCAATGCACACGGATATAAAATGAAAAAAAAATATTTATTTATGTGAATACATTTGTGTCAATATTTTGTGTGCATGTGCTACAGAGGCCAGAAGAAATTGTTGAATCCCTCAATTTGGATATACAGTGGTTGTGCGTAATCAAGCATTAGTACTTAGACATCTGAGGATGTCCTCTCTTTTAACATTAATGACTTCATGATAAGAAAAAACAGCTCATGTCCTGGAGTTGAGGATGTAGCTATGTCTCAGCAAAATGGTAAATACTGGGACCTTTATTGCTATGGGAAAGTACTCGAAATGCATGAGTTTTTAAAAATATATACTATATCAACTGTGCAAAAGAATGTGGATGCAATATGAATTGTGTGAGGGGCTTCACAAATCTAAAGGATCAAAGCCACCTACACTAAGATCCAGCTTGTCAAAAAGATATAAAGACAGGCAGAAACAAATGCAGGCTAATTCCTGAGTTCAAGATCATCCTGACACACAGTAACAAGATCATCCCGACACACAGTAAATCCAGGCCCAGAAGTGGTAGAATCAGTAATTTCTGGTAGTGTCCCACCCTACTAGCTTATTGTCTGTGCTAAACAAAGGCAGAACATCTCTGATTTTTTTTTTGCAATGTTAAGAAAAAAATATGTGCTTGCTATATCCTATGAATCAAAGTGCTGGGTCCTAGGATGCTGTTGTCTAAGATAATCAAAAGGAAACCAGGAGTAAATGATGGGATTGCTATGTAAAGTAAGAGATCAGGCCAGTGTTCTGCAGAAGATGAACTATCCAGAGATTTTTTTTTCCAGAAAAGAAAGAGAGAACTGCTTGGTGAACTAACACATACACAATTGAGCAGGACACGGACAGAGAGCTCTCTTAGAGTAGAAAGCAAGCTGAATATAGACAGAGAAATTTCTAGAGAGAAAACAGAACAGAGGAAAAGACAGACTGGAAAGATGGATCAAGCAGACCCCAGGTTATCAGCATCGATCCACAATTTGACTTTGAGTCATGCTTTTTGCTACTCCCAGACACCCCCTCTCTCTGAAGTCCTATCCATGCCGAGGCTAATCCTTGGCTAATAGAATCTAAATGCTCATACAGATATAATAAGAAACAAATATATCTCAAGAAGAACAAAATAAAAATTAAATCATAAGAAAGGAAATGGGAAAGGATGAAAGACATACCTGCATGTAGAAGGGAATTGGCCAACTATTGCTCTTTACTGAAATCCAAGAAAAAAAAATAAAGTTCTGATTTATATCAAGACAGACCTCAAGGACAAGGAGAAATAAGAATACTTGTTCCCTATTAGTAGAAATAGAACAAAATCCCCTGTGAAAAAGCAGGGTTGTGACATAAATGACTGTAGTTATTAAATTCCCAAGCAATCCCAGTTCTACATTTATTCCAATGTATACACAGCCAGAGAAAACTTTACCCAAAAGTTTGCAGTAATGTTATTAGTAATGGCAAAAGGTAAAAACAAACCAACTGTCATTTAATCAATATGTAAACTGTGCTATAGTCGTCCAATAAAATACTATTTACCTATATACCATGCTGAAACATGACTCAACCAGGATGAACTTGAAAGCATGTTCCAACAAATAACCCACTAAAAAAGACATAAATTATGGGATACATTTTACATGTTATACACAGAGTAAGACATCACACAAACATAGAACGTATCCTGGAGGTTAATAGTAGGAGGAGGGGAAAGGAATAAAATAATTTAAACCATAGGGAGGGTTTCCTGGGTGCTAATATGTGCTGGAACTATAAAGGAGATAAGACTATCTCAGCCTATGAACAGGCTCAACACCCTTGACTTGTGCATTGAAAATGGTAAAACTGTTTTTGTATTAATTTCACTTCAACACTAACAGATTACAGAATGCTTCTTGCTCAGCTCTGTCCAACAGGTACTAACAAGCTCCAGAATGCCATATTGGTATGGAGAATTATCTCTGCTAATAGAAGGCACGTACAACATAAAATAAGCCCAGCATAGGGCCTCGGAATAGTGTAACCTAGACAATGGTTGCACACATATGGGTCTTAGCATTTGGAAGGCAAAATCAGAAGGCTTACAAGTTCAAAGTTTGTCTTGGCTACTGGGTAAATTTAAAACAGAAGGAACAAAGGAAAAAGCCTGGTGCAGTGACGTAAATCTTTAATGTCATCACTCAGAAGATTGAAGCAAGAAGATTGCCTGGACCAGGATGAGGTACATGGATTGCCTGAGGCACACACTGGCAAAGGCTAAAAATGAAAAAGAAAATCCCCTGGGTTTTGTATCGTGACAGAGTGACCACTAATGCTTTACAAACAACTAGAGCTTAATGAGTGCAGGAAAACTTCATTGACTTCACCCTTGATTTTGAATTAATATTTGACCATTGTGTGTTTAGAATTCTGTTCCCACATTTGGCTCATGCTCACATTCTGTTCTAAGACCCACATGGTGTCTCAACCCACAATATAGGAGGGTGAATGCTTGTTCATGAGGCCATCCTCCAGAATTCAGAATAAAGAAAAAATTTATAAAACATGTATGCAAGTTCAATCTCCAGAAGATATAAAAATTCTTACAACTTACCAAACAAATTGTATTATTATGAAATCATGTGTGTGTGTGTGTGTGTGTGTGTGTAGTGTCTAGGAAGAATAGTGGGATGTTTAAGTGCTTAAGATTGTATATTGCATCTTGCCTGCAGTGGCACATGCCTTTAACAGATGAAAATCTGTGAATCAATACACTTATGGGCTACAAACTGAGTTCAACAATAACCAGGACTGTTACAAAGAGAAACCACATATAACAACAAAGAAACAAACAAAAATCAACAACAACAACAAAAAAGAACGTGTATTGATTATTTCTTCTTGCCTCTGTGGGCAACTGCGCATAAGACATTCAGACAAACACATACACATGAATGAATTTTATTAATTATTTTTTTCATTTTATATATGTGCATGTTATGTGCATGAATGTGTGTGCATTACCTGTGTTCCTGGTGCCTGAAAAGTCAAGTACATTTTGCTGAATCCTCTGAAGATGAAAGGAGAGTAGTTTTAATCTGAGTGTTAGAAGTGGAAAACCACCCTGGGTTCTCTGCAAGAACATGTAAAGCTTGTAACCACTCTGTCATCTCTCCAGTCCAGTAAGACTAAACGAATTCAATCTTACCAAGTCATATCTTTCTTTCTTCTCACATACTGGAGAGAGAGAGACAGAGAGGGTAGAAGGTCTCCATAAATCAAGCCCGTTCTTTTCTACATATGGAATTCCAGTCCATTCTGGGATAGATAGAGAGACAGTGTCTATAAATAAATAAATAAACAAACAAACAAATAAATAAATAGGGCTATACAAACAGATTCACAGTTAAAAGCAAAGATTGCTCTTCTCAGCACCCACATGGTCACTCACAAATCTCCAAACCTGGAGTTCCAGGGGACCAAATACTCTACTTTGCCTTATGTGAGTACTGCATGCACATGGCTCAATGAAATATAGAGGCAAGGCACTCATAAAGTCAAAATAAGTAACAAATAAATTCTGAATCATCAAAATTACTGAATAAGATCAATAAAAAAGGAAATGGGAAAGATGAAAAGACATGTCTCCAAGAAGGTAGGAAATGGCCAACAACACCATTGGTCTTTACAGAAATGAAAGGTAAAACAACATTGTTATGACTATAACCCGGACAGACATTAAGGACATGGAGAAATAGGACTACTTGTGTCCTATTGGCTGCCAAAACACCCTTGTATAAAAGTATGCCAGTGCTGAAAATCATGTATGCAATTATAAGATAACCCAGCAAATCCAGTCCTATATTTTCACCTAAGAAAAAATAAAATACACATCTAGATAAAAGCTTCCACAAATGTTTACATTAGTCTTGATGGTAATAACAAAAGCTTTAAAAAAGAAGGCAAATGTCCATTACTGGATAAATAGACTGTGATATATTCATACAATGGAACAATATAAACCCATAAAAAGTACTGCAAAGTAAATCTGTAAAATAATACTTCACAAAAGAAATAAATTATGAAAAGCATTTTACTTGTTACATACAGTATAAGACACCCCACAAGCATAGAAAAGGATGGAATTTATCAGGAGTGAGGCAGGGGAATGACACAGTAACTCAATTGGAGCGTTTCCTGGGTCCTGATATGTTTTGGAACTAGAGAGGAGTTGTGGTTGCCTCAGCTTGTGCACAGGCTTAACATTAACAAATTGTGCACAGAAAACTGAACCTGATGTGACATGGATTTCTCCTTAACAGTAATGCACAAGAGAACTCTTCTTTCTTAGCTCTTTCAATCAGGCATTAACAAACTTGAGAAGACGATGTGGAAGTAGTCCTACTGATAAGAGTTTTTGTCCAGAATGTATCAGACCCTGAGTAGTACCCTAAGAGTATGTAAATTAGACAAGGGCTGTACACACAGGGATCTAGAGCTTAGGAAGGCAGGTAGAGGAGGATTAGACTCTCAAGGTTATTTCTGACTACAAATTTTATTTATTGGATATTTTCTTTCTTTACATTTCAAATATTATCCCCTTTCCTGGTTTCTCCCGAGAATCACCCTGTCCCATTTCTCCTTCCCCTCCTTCTATAAGGTTTTTCCCCACCCTAACTCACCTAATCCTGCCCTGGCATTTTGCTTCATGGGGGCATTGAACCTTCACATGACCAATATTCCATTGCTGCCCTACAAGGCCATGCTCTGCTATATATGCAGCTGGAGTTTCAGTCCCTCCATATGTACTCTTGATTGGTAATTTAGTACCTGGGAGCTCTGGAGGGTCTGGTTGGTCCACATTGTTGTTCTTCCTATGGGGTTGCAAACCCCTTCATCTCCTTCAGTCCTTTCTCTAATACTTCCATTGGGGATCCTGTGCTCAGTCCAATTGTTGGCTGTGAGCATCTGCCTGTGTATTGGTCAGGCTCTTGCAGAGCCTCTCAGAAGACAGCAATATTAAAACATAGGGAGATGTGTACAGTGACAGATATCTGCAACATAATCACTGGGGACTGAAGCAGGAGGATTTCCAGTACCAGGATGAGGTACATGAAGTGCCTGAAACACACACAAGCAAAGGTTAAAAATGCAAAACAAAATCCCCTGCTTTTCATGTTCTGACTGAGTTAGCTATTGTGTTTTACAATCAACAAGAGTCTACAAAACCTATTCCCATATTAGCCTGTCTCATGGAGGACAGGTATGGTTATGTGAGTCACTGTGTAAAAAATTCTGTACTCCACGCCCCTGACTGCTCAAATCAATGCACAGAATATAAAATGAAGCAAGGGTATGTAACTTTAGTGTTTTGCAAATGACTCACTTCTCATCCTGCTGCAATCCAATCCTCTGTCTCAAAGAATAATTATAAAGTGTTACTGTCCAAGATGTTTATTTTCCATCAAAATTTTTATGTCAGTTCTAGTCTGGTGAAATTTTTTACTTCTGTACCATGAGCTGAACATTCCCAGAACAACACAATTTTGTAGGCGACAACATATATTTCACATCATCTATGAGCTTACCCTAGTAACCTTGGTGTCTGAAGCAGACTTGTAAGAGTTGTCCATATTCACAGACTCTAAATCCAGTCTATTATTTCCTTAAGCCACTCCAAAAAATCAGTCTCAAACTCCTTTTTTAAAAACATTAATACACACGACTAATTCAAATGGTCATGGAGCAGTTGTCTTTCAAAGACCAATCAATCTAGATAAGGTATGAAGACATACTTGAGAGTAGCATCAAGGTATTAGATATGGCCTGACAGACAATGGAGGCAAAAATGATGCCAGAGGTTTTGAAGTGGACAATTAGAAAGGATTTCTTTTTAGCAGATGGGGTAGATTGTTGAGATAGCATATCTAAAGTATACTTTGTGTGTGTGTGTGGGGGGGAGGCATGGGGGGTCAGCACATGGAGAGGTCAGAGAATGACAATATTTGCCCTCCCCTCTTCCCCGCGAGGCCACATCGTCCCCCCGCGTCATCACCACCTCTTTCCTTCTCCTTCTTCCCATCGGGGGCTGGTCAGAGGGCGGCGGGTCCAACCCCGCGGGGGTTCGGAGCGGGAGGAATCAGCGGGCCCCCGGTGGGGCGGGGGGCCCGGACACGGGGGAGGGGAGGCGGAGGCGACTCTGGACGCAAGCCAGGCCCTTCCAGTGGATCGTCTCATAGTACTCTAAACACTGAGCCATATACTCAGGATCCCCACAGTACTTTAACTTTTTTATTAGGTATTTTCCTCATTTACATTTTCAATGCTATCCCAAAGGTCCCCCATACCCACCACCCCCAATCCCCTACCCACCCACTCCCCCTTTTTGGCCCTGGCGTTTCCCTGTACTGGGGCATATAAAGTTTGCAAGTCCAATGGGCCTCTCTTTGCAGTGATGGCCGACTAGGCCATCTTTAGATACATATGCAGCTAAAGACAAGAGCTCCCGGGTACTGGTTAGTTCATATTGTTGTTCCACCTATAGGGTTGCAGTTCCCTATAGCTCCTTGGGTAATTTCTCTAGCTCCTCCATTAGGGGCCATGTGACCCATCCAATAGCTGACTGTGATCATCCACTTCTGTGTTTGCTAGGCCCCAGCATAGTCTCACAAGAGAGAGCTATAACTGGGTCCTTTCAGCAAAATCTTGCTAGTGTATGCAATGGTGTCAGCATTTGGAAGCTGATTATGGGATGGATCCCTGCATATGGCAGTCACTAGATGGTCCATCCTTTCGTCACAGCTCCAAATTTTGTCTCTGTAACTCCTTCTATGGGTGTTTTGTTCACATTTCTAAGAAAGGGTAAAGTGTCCACACTTTGGTCTTTGTTCTTCTTGAATTTCATGTGTTTGGCAAGTTGTATCTTATATCTTGGGTATCCTAAGTTTCTGGGCTATTATCCACTTATCAGTGAGTACATATTGTGTGAGTTCCTTTGTGATTGGGTTTCTTCACTCCGGATGATACCCTCCAGGTTCATCCATTTGTCTAGGAATTTCATAAATTCATTTTTTAATAGCTGAGCAGTATTCCATTGTGTAAATGTACCACATTTTCTGTATCCATTCCTCTGTTGAGGGGCATCTGGGTTCTTTCCAGCTTCTGGCTATTATAAACAAGGCTGCTATGAACATAGTGGAGCATGTGTTCTTCTTACCAGTTGGGACATCTTCTGGATATATGCCCAGGAGAGGTATTTCGGGATCCTCCGGTAGTAATATGTCCAATTTTCTGAGGAACTGCCAGATTGATTTCCAGAGTGGTTGTACAAGCTTGCAATCCCACCAACAATGGAGGAGTGTTCCCCTTTCTCCACATCCTCGCCAACATCTGCTGTCACCTGAGTTTTTGATCTTAGCCATTCTGACTGGAGTGAAGTGGAATCTCAGTGTTGTTTTGATTTGCATTTCCCTGATGATTAAGGATGTTGAACACAATGATTTACTATCTGCCCCTTATGGTAGCCCATGTCTTTGATACAAGTACTTGGGGTAAGAATCATGTGAATCTCTTGATTTCAGTCCAGACAGGGCTGCAGAGTTACTCCTCCTGTAAAACAATACTTGGTCAGCCAGAACAGAGTGTAGTTCTGTTGACAAGCATGGAGGAAGGTAGCACTACCTTCCCTGAGAGTGGATTTTGCAATCACCTTACACCCTAAATTAAGTCTAGACCCTGTTCCTTCATAAAATAGGACTATCACTTCCAGAACTAACAGAGGTGAACACAGCAATGTATGGTATGAACACATACATACACATTCACTAACTAACAAACTAACTAACTAACTAGCTAACTAGCTAGCTAGCTAACTAACTAACTAACTAACTAACTAACTAACTAACTAACTAATTCTAAGGGCTGGAGAGATGGTTTATCAGTTAAGAACACACAATGATTTTCTCCGGAACTTTGAGTTCAAAGCATACTCATTGCTTGACTCACAATTCCCTGCAACTACAGCTCCTGAGATCTGAGACCCTCTTATGCTCTGCATAGGAACGTAGGCTCAGATGCACATACCTCATCCCAGGATATTATTTAATAAATCATTTAAAACTTTCGAAACTTTGATTAAGGCTGGAAAGAAGGTTCATAAGTTAAGAACTCTAGCTGATCTTGCTGAAGCCCCACGTTTACTTCCCAGCTCTGGAATAATGGCTCAGAATTGTCCCTGAAGTTCAAACCAATTCCACACACTCTTCTGAACTCCTTGGGCACTCGGTTTGCATAAGATTTAAAGACATGCGTGTCTGCAAATCGCCTAAAATGAAGTAAAAATAAAAATAATTAAAAAAGAAAATGGTATTCTGATCAGGCCTTTGCTGCACCTCTCTAATGGAAGCACTAAGATTATAGAAGCAAGATGTTATCAATTCAGGGCCATCCTGGCTACATAGCAAGATGTTGTGTCAGGAAGGAAGGAAGGAAGGAAGGAAGGAAGGAAGGAAGGAAGGAAGGAAGGAAGGAAAGTAGGAAGAAAGAGACCAACACTGTAAAAGTATACATTCCAGGCCAAGAGTTCTGTTTAAAGTTACCAGTAAGTTCCCACTTGTCCTGTTTGTTTGATTCATCTGCAATGGATGGGCTTGATTACATGTGGGTGTGAATTACTTAAGCAGGAAATACAGTGGGATGTAAACTTGACCCTTATTGGATATAGGTGGAAAATACTAGACAGGCAATAGGGCAGGATGTAAGCTTGGCCTTGATTGGATGTAGGCAGAACATAAGAGGCTGGAAATAGTTTAGGATGTAGGCTTGCCTCTGATTAGTCCTTATGGGAAATGAGAAGAGTTATGGACTGTGCATTTTAAGCCCCTGCAAATGGTGACTTCTGCATACCAAGATGTGGACCTGGCCAGTATTTAATGAAAGTTTGCTTCAAATTTGATTTAAATTGTGGCATTGTTCTTATTTTCCACAGGTGGGATTAACAGAATGACCCTGAGACTCTGTTTTACACCAATTGGAATGGCAAAGAAAAAAAAAAAACCTCAATCAAAGGCACATACTGGAATGGTTGTGGAGAAATGGGAACATTACAACAACTCCAGAAATCAATCTGTTGGTTCATAAGGAAACTGGAAATAATTCTACCTGAAGACCCACTTCTTGGCATATACCAAAAAAGACATTCAACCATACCACAAGGACACATGCTTCATTATGTTCATAGCAGCTTTACTTTATTTGCAAGAACTGAGAACAACTCAACTCTTGCATAAGGTTGTGCACTCTTATGGAAGACTTGGGGGAAGAATTAAAAGAACTAAAGGGGATAGGAACCCCACAGGATAACCATCATAGTCAACAAACCTTGATTTTTAGGAGCTTTCAGAGACTGAAATACTCACCAAAGTAAAAAGCACAAACAGGATAACCAAGCCCTCTGGTTGATACACACACACACACACACACACACACACACACACACACACACACACACATACACACACACACAAACACACAGACACACACCATATGTTCAGGTCTGTCTCCATGTGGGTACCATAACAACTGGAGTCAGGGATGTCCCTAAAGGGCTGTTGCCTATCTGTGGAATTTGTTCCCCTACAGGCCTGCCTTGCCTGGCCTCACTGAGAAAGGAAATGACTAATCCTTCAGAAACCTGATGCACCAGGGATGTGGTGGGGGCATGCTCTCTCTGAACAGAAGGTGAGGGTGAATGGGGGGGAGGGACTCTGTGAAGGACAGACCAGCAGTGAGGCAATGATTGGAATATTTAAAAAAAAAACAGAAGGAAAGAAGCTCATTTTGTCTCATGGGAATTCCATAAAGAATCCCAAAAGATTCCCTTGGTATTTCTGACCAACTATACTTCTGAAGAATCTGCAAACCTCATCCCATCTTTCTAAATCTAAAGATACTACAGTTTTAGTGGAGAAGAAGGGCATATTTACGTTCAGCTGAGTATTAGGAGGAGAGCTAAAGCATTGTGGCCAAAAGCAGCCATGGTGGGGACATGAAAGGGAAAAGCCATCAGTTTGGAAACAGAGGGGTTTCTGGTTTCTGTCTCTTTCAGGTTTCCTAGAATTGAGAGATTCTATGTGTTAGTCAGGGTTTCTATTCCTGCACAAACATCATGAACAAAAAGAAAGTTGGACCGCTCGACTCGAGCCCCGGGCTACCTTGCCAGCAGAGTCTTGCCCAACACCCGCAATGGCCCACACGGGACTCCCCACGGGATCCTAAGACCTCTGGTGAGTGGAACACAGCGCCTGCCCCAATCCAATCACGCAACCTGAGACTGCGGTACATAGGGAAGCAGGCTACCCGGGCCTGATCTGGGGCAAAAGTCCCTTCCGCTCGACTCGAGCCCCGGGCTACCTTGCCAGCAGAGTCTTGCCCAACACCCACAAGGGCCCACACGGGACTCCCCACGGGATCCCAAGACCTCTGGTGAGTGGAACACAGCGCCTGCCCCTCCTGCCCAACACCCGCAAGGGCCCACACAGGATTCCACACGAGATCCTAGGACCTCTAGTGAGTGGAACACAACTTCTGCCAGGAGTCTGGTTCCAACACCAGATATCTGGGTACCTGCCCTGCAAGAAGAGTGCTTGCCTGCAGAGAATACTCTGCCCACTGAAACTAAGGAGAGTGCTACCCTCCAGGTCTGCTTATAGAGGCTAACAGTGTCACCTGAAGAACAAGCTCTTAACAGTGACAACTAAAACAGCTAGCTTCAGAGATTACCAGATGGCGAAAGGCAAACGTAAGAATCCTACTAACAGAAATCAACACCACTCACCATCATCAGAACGCAGCACTCCCACCCCACCTAGTCCTGGGCACCCCAACACAACCGAAAATCTAGACCCAGATTTAAAAACATTTCTCATGATGATGATAGAGGACATCAAGAAGGACTTTCATAAGTCACTTAAAGAATTACAGGAGAGCACTGCTAAAGAGTTACAGGCCCTTAAAGAAAAGCAGGAAAACACAGCCAAACAGGTAGAAATCATTAAAGAAAAACAGGAAAACACATCCAAACAGGTGATGGAAATGAACAAAACCATACTAGAACTAAAAGGGGAAGTAGACACAATAAAGAAAACCCAAAGCGAGGCAACGCTGGAGATAGAAACCCTAGGAAAGAGATCTGGAACCATAGATGCGAGCATCAGCAACAGAATACAAGAAATGGAAGAGAGAATCTCAGGTGCAGAAGATTCCATAGAGAACATCGGCACAACAGTCAAAGAAAATACAAAATGCAAAAGGATCCTAACTCAAAACATCCAGGTAATGCAGGACACAATGAGAAGACCAAACCTACGGATAATAGGAATTGATGAGAATGAAGATTTTCAACTTAAAGGGCCAGCTAATATCTTCAACAAAATAATAGAAGAAAACTTCCCAAACATAAAAAAAGAGATGGCCATGATCATACAAGAAGCCTACAGAACTCCAAATAGACTGGACCAGAAAAGAAATTCCTCCCGACACATAATAATCAGAACAACAAATGCACTAAATAAAGATAGAATATTAAAAGCAGTAAGGGAGAAAGGTCAAGTAACATATAAAGGAAGGCCTATCAGAATTACACCAGACTTTTCACCAGAGACTATGAAAGCCAGAAGAGCCTGGACAGATGTTATACAGACACTAAGAGAACACAAATGCCAGCCCAGGCTACTATACCCGGCCAAACTCTCAATTACCATAGATGGAGAAACCAAAGTATTCCACGACAAAAACAAATTCACACATTATATTTCCACAAATCCAGCCCTTCAAAGGATAATAACAGAAAAGAAGCAATACAAGGACGGAAATCACGCCCTAGAACAACCAAGAAAGTAATCATTCAACAAACCAAAAAGAAGACAGCCACAAGAACAGAATGCCAACTCTAACAACAAAAATAAAAGGAAGCAACAATTACTTTTCCTTAATATCTCTTAATATCAATGGACTCAATTACCCAATAAAAAGACATAGACTAACAGACTGGCTACACAAACAGGACCCAACATTCTGCTGCTTACAGGAAACCCATCTCAGGGAAAAAGACAGACACTACCTCAGAGTGAAAGGCTGGAAAACAATTTTCCAAGCAAATGGACTGAAGAAACAAGCTGGAGTAGCCATTTTAATATCGGATAAAATCGACTTCCAACCCAAAGTTATCAAAAAAGACAAGGAGGGACACTTCATACTCATCAAAGGTAAAATCCTCGAAGAGGAACTCTCAATTCTGAATATCTACGCACCAAATGCAAGGGCAGCCACATTCATTAGAGACACTTTAGTAAAGCTCAAAGCATACATTGCACCTCACACAATAATAGTGGGATACTTCAACACACCACTTTCTTCAAAGGACAGATAGTGGAAACAGAAACTAAACAGGGACACAGTGAAACTAACAGAAGTTATGAAACAAATGGACCTGACAGATATCTACAGAACATTTTATCCTAAAACAAAAGGATATACCTTCTTCTCAGCACCTCACGGGACCTTCTCCAAAATTGACCATATAATTAGTCACAAAACAGGCCTCAATAGATACAAAATTATTGAAATTGTCCCATGTATCCTATCAGACCACCATGGCCTAAGACTGATCTTCAATAACAACATAAATAATGGAAAGCCAACATTCACGTGGAAACTGAATAACACTCTTCTCAATGATACCTTGGTCAAGGAAGGAATAAAGAAAGAAATTAAAGACTTTTTAGAGTTTAATGAAAATGAAGCCACAACGTACCCAATCCTATTGGACACAATGAAAGCATTTCTAAGAGGGAAACTCATAGCTCTGAGTGCCTCCAAGAAGAAACGGGAGACAGCACATACTAGCAGCTTGACAACACATCTAAAAGCCCTAGAAAAAAAGGAAGCAAATTCACCCAAGAGGAGTAGACGGCAGGAAATAATCAAACTCAGGGGTGAAATCAACCAAGTGGAAACAAGAAGAACTATTCAAAGAATTAACCAAACGAGGAGTTGGTTCTTTGAGAAAATCAACAAGATAGATAAACCCTTAGCTAGACTCACTAAAGGGCACAGGGACAAAATCCTAATTAACAAAATCAGAAATGAAAAGGGAAACATAACAACAGATCTTGAAGAAATCCAAAACACCATCAGATCCTTCTACAAAAGGCTATACTCAACAAAACTGGAAAACCTGGACGAAATGGACAAATTTCTGGACAGATACCAGGTACCAAAGTTGAATCAGGATCAAGTTGATCATCTAAACAGTCCCATATCACCTAAAGAAATAGAAGCAGTTATTAATAGTCTCCCAACCAAAAAAAGCCCAGGACCAGATGGGTTTAGTGCAGAGTTCTATCAGACCTTCAAAAAAGATCTAATTCCAGTTCTGCACAAACTATTTCACAAAATAGAAGTAGAAGGCACTCTACCCAACTCATTTTATGAAGCATTACTCTGATACCTAAACCACAGAAAGACCCAACAAAGATAGAGAACTTCAGACCAATTTCTCTTATGAATATCGATGCAAAAATCCTCAATAAAATTCTCGCTAACTGAATCCAAGAACACATTAAAGCAATCATCCATCCTGACCAAGTAGGTTTTATTCCAGGGATGCAGGGAAGGTTTAATATACGAAAATCCATCAATGTAATCCATTATATAAACAAACTCAAAGAAAAATACCACATGATCATCTCGTTAGATGCAGAAAAAGCATTTGACAAGATCCAACACCCATTCATGATAAAAGTTTTGGAAAGATCAGGAATTCAAGGCCCATACCTAAACATGATAAAAGCAATCTACAGCAAACCAGTAGCCAATATCAAAGTAAATGGAGAGAAGCTGGAAGCAATCCCACTAAAATCAGGGACTAGACAAGGCTGCCCACTTCCTCCCTACCTTTTCAACATAGTACTTGAAGTATTAGCCAGAGCAATTCGACAACAAAAGGAGATCAAGGGGATACAAATTGGAAAAGAGGAAGTCAAAATATCACTTTTTGCAGATGATATGATAGTATATATAAGTGACCCTAAAAATTCTACCAGAGAACTCCTAAACCTGATAAACAGCTTCGGTAAAGTAGCTGGATATAAAATAAACTCAAACAAGTCAATGGCCTTTCTCTATACAAAGAATAAACAGGCTGAGAAAGAAATTAGGGAAACAACACCCTTCTCAATAGTCACAAATAATATAAAATATCTTGGCGTGACTCTAACTAAGGAAGTGAAAGAACTGTAAGATAAAAACTTCAAATCGCTGAAGAAAGAAATTTAGGAAGATCTCAGAAGATGGAAAGATCTCCTATGCTCATGGATTGGCAGGATCAACATTGTAAAAATGGCTATCTTGCCAAAAGCAATCTACAGATTCAATGCAATCCCCATCAAAATTCCAACTCAATTCTTCAACGAATTGGAAGGAGCAATTTGCAAATTTGTCTGGAATAACAAAAAAACTAGGATAGCAAAAAGTCTTCTCAAGGATAAAAGAACTTCTTGCGGAATCACCATGCCAGACCTAAAGCTTTACTACAGAGCATTTGTGATAAAAACTGCATGGTACTGGTATAGACACAGACAAGTAGACCAATGGAATAGAATTGAAGACCCAGAAATGAACCCACACACCTATGGTCACTTGATCTTCGACAAGGGAGCTAAAACCATCCAGTGGAAGAAAGACAGCATTTTCAACAATTGGTGCTGGCACAACTGGTTGTTATCGTGTAGAAGAATGCGAATCGATCCATACTTATCTCCTTGTACTAAGGTCAAATCTAAGTGGATCAAGGAACTTCACATAAAACCAGAGACACTGAAACTTATAGAGGAGAAAGTGGGGAAAAGCCTTGAAGATATGGGCACAGGGGAAAAATTCCTGAACAGAAGAGCAATGGCTTGTGCTGTAAGATCGAGAATTGACAAATGGGACCTAATGAAACTCCAAAGTTTCTGCAAGGCAAAAGACACCGTCAATAAGACAAAAAGACCACCAACAGATTGGGAAAGGATCTTTACCTATCCCAAATCAGATAGGGGACTAATATCCAACATATATAAAGAACTCAAGAAGGTGGACTTCAGAAAATCAAATAACCCCATTAAAAAATGGGGCTCAGAACTGAACAAAGATTTCTCACCTGAGGAATACCGAATGGCAGAGAAGCACCTGAAAAAATGTTCAACACCCTTAATCATCAGGGAAATGCAAATCAAAACAACACTGAGATTCCACCTCACACCAGTCAGAATGGCTAAGATCAAAAATTCAGGTGACAGCAGATGCTGGCGTGGATGTAGAGAAAGAGGAACACTCCTCCATTGTTGGTGGGAGTGCAGGCTTGTACAACCACTCTGGAAATCAGTCTGGTGGTTCCTCAGAAAACTGGACATAGTACAACCGGAGGATCCAGCAATACCTCTCCTGGGCATATATCCAGAAGATGCCCTAACTGGTAAGAAGGACACATGCTCCACTTTGTTCATAGCAGCCTTATTTATAATAGCCAGAAGCTGGAAAGAACCCAGATGCCCCTCAACAGAGGAATGGATATAGAAAATGTGGTACATCTACACAATGGAGTACTACTCAGCTATTAAAAAGAATGAATTTATGAAATTCCTAGCCAAATGGATGGACCTGGAGGGCATCATCCTGAGTGAGGTAACACATTCACAAAGAAACTCACACAATATGTACTCACTGATAAGTTGATATTAGCCCCAAACCTAGGATACCCAAGATATAAGATATAATTTGCTAAACACATGAAACTCAAGAAGAATGAAGACTGAAATGTGGACACTATGCCCCTCCTTAGATTTGGGAACAAAACACCCATGGAAGGAGTTACAGAGACAAAGTTTGGAGCTGAGATGAAAGGATGGACCATGTAGAGACTGCCATATCCAGTGATCCACCCCATAATCAGCATCCAAACACTGACACCATTGCATACACTAGCAACATTTTATTGAAAGGACCCAGATGTAGCTGTCTCTTGTGAGACTATGCCGGGGCCTAGCAAACACAGAAGTGGTTGCTCACAGTCAGCTAATGGATGGATCATAGGGCTCCCAATGGAGGAGCTAGAGAAAGTAGCCAAGGAGCTAAAGGGATCTGCAACCCTATAGGTGGAACAACATTATGAACTAACCAGTAACCCGGAGCTCTTGACTCTAGCTGCATATATATCAAAAGATGGCCTAGTCGGCCATCACTGGAAAGAGAGGCCCATTGGACTTGCAAACTTTATATGCCCCAGTACAGGGGAACACCAAGGCCAAAAAGGGGGAGTGGGTGGGCAGGGGAGTGGGGGTGGGTGGGTATGGGTGACTTATGGTATAGCATGGGAAATGTAAATGAGCTAAATACCTAATAAAAAATGGAAAAAAATAATTAAAAAAAAAGGAAGTTGGAAAGGAAAGAGTTTATTCAGCTTACACTTTCCACATTGCTGTTGATCACAAAGGGTGTCAGGACTGGAACTAAAGAAGGTAAGGAAGCAGGAGCTGATACAGAGGCCATGGAGGGATGTTACTTAATGGCTTACTCAGCTTGTTTTTTTTTAAATTCATTTATTACATATTTTCTCAATTACAATTCCAATGCTATCCCAAGAGTCCCCCATACCCTCCTGCCCACTTCCCTACCCACCCATTCCCATTCCCAATTTTTTTTTTTTTTTTTTTTTTTTTTTTGGCCATGGCGTTCCCCTATACTGGGGCATATAAAGTTTGTGTGTCCAATGGGCCTCTCTTTCCAGTGATGGCCGACTAGGCCATCTTTTGATACATATGCAGCTAGAGTCAAGAGCTCCGGGGTACTGATTAGTTCATAATGTTGTTCCACCTATAGGGTTGCAGATCCCTTTAGCTCTTTGGGTACTTTCTCTAGCTCCTCCATTGGGAGCCCTGTGATCCATCCAATAGCTGACTGTGAGCATTCACGTCTCGGTTTGCTAGCCCCCAGAATAGTCTCACAAGAAACAGCTCTATCTGGGTCCTTTCAGCAAAATCTTGCAAGTATATGCAATGGTGTCAGCGTTTGGAAGCTGATTATGGGGTGGATCCCTGGATATGGCAGTCTCTTGATGGTCCATCCTTTTGTCACAGCTCCAAACTTTGTCTCTGTAACTCCTTCCATGAGTGTTTTGTTCCCATTTCTAAGAAGGGGCACAGTGTCCACAATTTGGTCTTTATTCTTCTAGAGTTTAATGCATTTACCAAATTGTATCTTATAGCTTGGTTATCCTAAGTTTTGGGCTAATATCCACTTATCAGTGAATACATATTGTGTGATTTCCTTTGTGATTTGGTTACCTCACTCGGGATGATATCCTCCAGATACATCCATTTGCCTAGGTATTTCATAAATTCATTGTTTTTATAGCTGAGTAGTACTCCATTGTGTAAATGTACCACATTTTCTGTATCCTTTCTTCTCTTGAGGGGCATCTGGGTTCTTTCCAGCTTCTGGCTATTATAAATAAGGCTGCTATGAACATAGTGGAGCATGTGCCCTTCATACCTGTTGGGACAACTGGATATATGCCCAGGAGAGGTATTGCGGGATCCTCCAGTAGGACTATGTCCAATTTTCTAAGGAACCGCCAGACTGATTTCCAGAGTGGTTTTACAAGCTTGCAATCCCACCAACAATGGAGGAGTGTTCCTCTTTCTCCACATCCTCACCAGCATCTTCTGTCACCTGAATTTTTGATCTTAGCCATTCTGACTGGTGTGAGGTGGAATCTCAGTGTTGTTTTGATTTGCATTTCCCTGATGATTAAGGGTGTTGAACATATATTCAGGTGTTTCTCTGCAATTCGGTATTCCTCAGGTGAGAATTCTTTGTTCAGTTCTGAGTCCCATTTTTTAATGGGGTTATTTGATTTTCTGGAGTCCACCTTCTTGAATTCTTAATATATATTGGATATTAGTCCCCTATCTGATTTAGGATAGGTAAAGCTCCTTTCCCAATCGGTTGGTGGACCTTTTGTCTTATTGACGGTATCTTTTACCTTGCAGAAGCTTTGAAGTTTCATGAGGTCCCATTTGTCAATTCTCGATCTTACAGCACAAGCCATTGCTGTTCTATTCAGGAATTTTAACTCTATGCCCATATACTCAAGGATTTTCCCCACTTTCTCCTCTATAAGTTTCAGTGTCTCTGGTTTTATGTGAAGTTCCTTGATCCACTTAGATTTGACCTTAGTACAAGGAGATAGGAACGGATCAATATGCATTCTTTTACATGATAACAACCATTTGTGCTAGCACCATTTGTTGAAAATGCTGTCTTTCTTCCACTGGATGGTTTTACCTCCCTTGTCGAAGATCACCTGACCATAGGTGTGTGGGTTCATTTCTGGGTCTTCAATTCTATTCCATTGGTCTACTTGTCTGTCACTATACCAGTACCATGCAGTTTTTATCACAATTGCTCTGTAGTAAAGCTTTAGGTCAGGGATGGTGATTCCACCAGAGGTTCTTTTATCCTTGAGAAGAGTTTTTGCTATCCTAGGTTTTTTGTTATTCCAGATGAATTTGCAGATTGCTCTTTCTAATTCGTTGAAGAATTGAGTTGGAATTTTGATGGGGATTGCATTGAATCTGTAGATTGCTTTTGGCAAGATAGCCATTTTTACAATGTTGATCCTGCCAATCCATGAGCATGGGAGATCTTTCCATCTTCTGAGATCTTCTTTAAATTCTTTCTTCAGAGACTTGAAGTTCTTATCATACAGATCTTTCACTTCCTTAGTTAGAGTCACGCCAAGATATTTTATATTATTTGTGACTATTGAGAAGGTTGTTGTTTCCCTAATTTCTTTCTCAGCCTGTTTATTCTTTGTATAGAGATAGGCCATTGACTTGTTTGAGTTAATTTTATATCCTGCTACCTCACCGAAGCAATTTATCAGTTTTAGGAGTTCTCTGGTGTACTTTTTAGGGTCACTTATATATACTATCATATCGTCGGCAAAAAGTGATATTTTGACTTCCTCTTTTCCAATTTGTATCCCCTTGATCTTCTTTTGTTGTTGAATTGCTCTGGCTAGGATTCAAGTACAAATGTGAATAGGTATGGAGAGAGTGGACAGCCTTGTCTAGTCCCTGATTTTACTAGGATTGCTTCCAGCTTCTTACCATTTACTTTATTGTTGGCTACTGGTTTGCTGTAGATTTCTTTTATCATGTTTAGGTATGGGCCATGAATTCCTGATCTTCCCAAAACTTATCATGAATGGGTGTTGGATTTTGTCGAATGCTTTTTCCGCATCTAACTAGATGATCATGTGGTATTTGTCTTTGAGTTTGTTTATATAATGGATTAAGTTGATGGATTTCCGTATATTAAACCATCCCTGCATCCCTGGAATAAAACCTACTTGGTCAGGATGGATGATTGCTTTAATGTGTTCTTGGATTCAGTTAGCGAGAATTTTATTGAGGATTTTTGCATCTATATTCATAAGGGAAATTGTTCTGAAGTTCTTTATCTTTGTTGGATCTTTCTGTGCTTTAGGTATCAGAGTAATTGTGGCTTCATAGAATGATTTGGATAGAGTTCCTTCTAATTATATTTTGTGGAATAGTTTTTGCAGAACTGGAATTAGATCTTCTTTGAAAGTCTGGTAGAACTGTGTAATAAACCCATTTGGTCCTGGGCTTTTTTTTTTTTTTTTTTTTTTTTTTTTTGGCTGGGAGACTATTAATGACTGCTTCTATTTCTTTAGGGGATATGGGACTGTTTAGATTGTTAATTTGATCCTGATTTAACTTTGATACCTGGTATCTGTCTAGAAATTTGTCCACTTCATCCAGGTTTTCCAGTTTTTTTGAGTGTAGCCTTTTGTAGAAGGATCTGATGGTGTTTTGGATTTCTTCAGGATCTGTTGTTATGTCTCCCTTTTCATTTCTGATTTTGTTAATTAGGATGTTGTCCCTGTGCCCTCTAGTGAGTCTAGCTAAGGATTTATCTATCTTGTTGATTTTCTCAAAGAACCAACTCCTCGTTTGGTTAATTCTTTGAATAGTTCTTCTTGTTTCCACTCGGTTGATTCCACCCCTGAGTTTGATTATTTCCTGCCTTCTACTCCTCTTGGGTGAATTTGCTTCCTTTTTTTCTAGAGGTTTTAGATATGTTGTCAAGCTGCTAGTGTGTGCTCTTTCCAGTTTCTTTTTGGAGGCACTCAGAGCTATAAGTTTCCCTCTTAGAAATGCTTTCATTGTGTCCCATAGGTTTGGGTATTTTGTGGCTTCATTTTCATTAAACTCTAAAAAGTTTTTAATTTCTTTCTTTATTCCTTCCTTGACCAAGGTATCATTGAGAAGAGTGTTGTTCAGTTTCCACGTAAATGTTGGCTTTCCATTAATTATGTTATTATTGAAAATCAGCCTTAGTCCATGGTGGTCTGATAGGATGCATGGGACAATTTCAGTATTTTTGTATCTGTTGAGGCCTGTTTTGTGACCAATTATATGATCAGTTTTAGAGACGGTCCCGTGAGGTGCTGAGAAGAAGGTATGTCCTTTTGTTTTAGGATAAAATGTTCTGTAGATAACTGTTAAGTCCATTTGTTTCATAACTTCTGTTAATTTCACTGTGTCCCTGTTTAGTTTCTATTTCCACGATCTGTCCATTGATGAAAGTGGTGTGTTGAAGTCTCCCACTATTATTGTGTGAGGTGCAATGTGTGCTTTGAGCTTTACTAATGTGTCTTTAATGAATGTGGCTGGCCTTGCATTTGGAGCATAGATATTCAGAATTGAGAGTTCCTCTTGGAGGATTTTACCTTTGATGAGTATGAAGTGTCCCTCCTTGTCTTTTTTGATAACTTTGGGTTGGAAGTCAATTTTATTCGATATTAGAATGGCTACTCCAGCTTGTTTTCTTCAGACCGTTTGCTTGGAAAATTGTTTTCCAGTCTTTCACTCTGAGGTAGTATCTGTCTTTTCCCCTGAGTTGGGTTTCCTGTAAGCAGCAGAATGTTGGGTCCTGTTTGTGTAGCCAGTCTGTTAGTCTATGTCTTTTTATTGGGTAATTGAGTCCATTGATATTAAGAGATATTAAGGAAAAGTAATTGTTACTTCCTTTTATTTTTGTTGTTAGAATTGGCATTCTGTTCTTGTGGCTGTCTTCTTTTTGCTTTGTTGAGGGATTACTTTCTTGCTTTTTCTAGGGCGTGATTTTCATCCAATATTGTTTCCTTTTCTGTTATTATCCTTTGAAATGCTGGATTTGTGGAAAGATAATGTGTGAATTTGGTTTTGTCGTGGAATACTTTGCTTTGTCCATCTATGGTAATTTAGAGTTTGGCCGGTTATAGTAGCCTGGGCTGGCATTTGTGTTCTCTTAGTGTCTGTATAACATCTGTCCAGGCTCTTCTGGCTTTCATAGTCTCTGGTAAAAAGTCTGGTGTAATTTTGATATGCCTGCCTTTATATGTTACTTGACCTTTCTCCCTTACTGCTTTTAATATTCTATCTTTATTTAGTGCATTTGTGGTTCTGATTATTATGTGTCGGGAGGAATTTCTTTTCTGGTCCAGTCTATTTGGAGTTCTGTAGGCTTCCTGTATGTTCATGGGCATTTCTTTCTTTAGGTTTGGGAAGTTTTCTTCTATAATTTTGTTGAATATATTTGCCGGCCCTTTGATTTGAAAATCTTCATTCTTATCAACTATTATCCGTAGGTTGGGTCTTCTCATTGTGTCCTGTATTTCCTGGATGTTTTGAGTTAGGATCCTTCTGCATTTTGTATTTTCTTTGATTGTTGTGCCGATGTTCTCTATGGAATCTTCTGCACCTGAGATTCTCTCTTCTATCTCTTGTATTCTGTTGTTGATGCTTGCATCTATGGTTCCAGATTTCTTTCCTAGGGTTTCTATCTCCAGTGTTACCTCACTGGAGATAGAAGCTTTTAGATTCTGTATTTCATACTCTCCCCTTTTTAGGATACACTCGATAGGGTCCCGGAACCAAGATGTCTACTGCCGATGCTCAGGCAAAGCACTCTCAGCTTGCTTTATTATAGAATTCAAGACTACAAGCCCAGAGATGGTACCACTCACAATAGGCCCTCCCCACTTAACCACTAATTGAGAAAATGTACCACAGCTGGATCTCTTGGAGGTACTTCCCTGCTGAAGCTCCTTTCTCTATGATAACTCCAGCCTTTGTCAAGTTGACACATAAAACCAGTCAGTACAATTGACCCCTTGTCAACTTGACACACAAACACATCACTATTAAGCCTCAACCCTTAGTTTCTTATTCATACCGAAGATCTATATAAATTTAAGAGTCCCACAGTCCTGTATATTAAAGTTCAATCCCTTTAAAATGTCCAATATCTTTTAAAATTCAAAGTCTCTTAAATGTGGGCTTCACTAAAATACTTTCTTTTTTCAAGAGGGAAAAATATCAGGGCACAGTCACAATCAAAAGCAAAAATTAATCTCCAATCATCCAATGTCTGGGATCCAACTCATGATCTTCTGGGCTCCTCTAAGATCTTGGGTCATTTTACCAGCCATGCCCTTTGTAGAACACATGTTGTTTTCTAGGCTCCAGCTGCCTGTACTCCAGTACTGCTGCTTTTCTTGGTGGTCATCTCATAGTACTGGAATCTCCAAAACACTGCATGACCTCTTCCTAGGCTATCAGTTGCAACTGAGGCTGCACTTTCACCAATGGCCTTCCATGGCCTCTCATAGTGTTGAGCCTCAGCTGCTCTGAGTGACCCCTTCATGCCTTCAAAACCAGTACCACCTGGGTGACTCTTACACATTACCAAGTCTTGCTGTAGACAGAGGTACAACCTTGGCTATCTCTGAAACACAGCCTCTTTGTGCTTTGAGAAAAACACTTCCCAGAAGATGTTACCTCAACAACGCTGGCCGCTTCTCAATCACTGCTAATTTCATAGCTCCAGCTAACCAGCATCAATAGTGCCAGTAATGAAAAGTTTTTGCTTTAGTAGTTCTGGTATCGTGCTAAACAGCTGATTTTTCAGCTCCAGCAAATCAGATCCACAGACTATTCACAGTCAAAAAAGCAACGTCCCTGAAAAGAGTCTTTAATCTTCCCTCTGGAATTTCAAAAGCCAGGCCTCCATCTTCTGCACTGTTCTCAACATTATCTTCCAACCCCCTACACAACATCCCACAAAGCTCTTAACCCAAGTCCAAAGTCTTTCCAAAGACCTCCTCAAAACATGGTCAGGTTGTCACAGGATACCCAACTATGCTGGTACCAATTTGTATTAGTCAGGGTTTCTATTCCTCCACAAACATGATGACTAAGACACAAGTTGGAAAGGAAAGAGTTTATCCAGCTTATACTTTCTTTCTTTCTTTGTCTTTTCTTTTATTATAAGTATTATTTTTATTTTTTAATTTTAAAATTTTTATTAGATATTTTATTCATTTACATTTGAAATGCTATCCCAAAAGTCCCCTATACATTCTACCACCCTGCTCCCCTTTCCACTCACTCCCACTTCTTGGCCCTGGCATTCCCCTGAACTGGGGCATATAAAATTTGCAAGACCAAGGGCCACTCTTCCCAATGATGGTCAACTAGGCCACCTTCTGCTTCATAGGCAGCTAGAGACACGAGCTCTGGGGGTACTGATTAGTTCATATTGTTGTTCCACCTACAGGGTTGCAGACCCCGTCAGGTCCTTGGGTACTTTCTCTAGCTCCTCCATTGGAGGCCCTGTGTTCCATCCTATAGCTGACTGTGAGCATCCACTTCTGTGTTTGCCAGGCACTGGCATAGGCTCACTTGAGACAATCATGTCAGGGTCCTTTCAGCAAAATCTTGCTGGCATATGCAATAGAGTCTGTATTTAGTAGCGGATTATGGGATGGACCCCAGGGTGAGGCAGTCCGTGGATGGTCCATCCTTTCATCTTAGCTCCAAACTTTGTCTCTGCAACTCCTTCTATGGGTATTTTATTCCCTATTCTAGGGAGAAATGAAGTATCCATGCCTTGGTCTTCCTTCTTCTTGAATTTCTTGTGTTTTGGAAATTGTATCTTGGGTATTCTAGGTTTCTGGGCTAATATCCACTAATCAGTGAGTGCATATCAAGTGACTTCTTTTGTGATTTGGTTACCTCACTCGGGATGATATCCTCCAGATACATCCATTTGCCTAGGTATTTCATAAATTCATTGTTTTTATAGCTGAGTAGTACTCCATTGTGTAAATGTACCACATTTTCTGTATCCTTTCCTCTCTTGAGGGGCATCTGGGTTCTTTCCAGCTTCTGGCTATTATAAATAAGGCTGCTATGAACATAGTGGAGCATGTGTCCTTCATACCTGTTGGGACATCTGGATATATGCCCAGGAGAGGTATTGCGAGATCCTCCGGTAGTACTATGTCCAATTTTCTAAGGAACTGCCAGACTGATTTCCAGAGTGGTTGTACAAGCTTGCAATCCCACCAACAATGGAGGAGTGTTCCTCTTTCTCCACATCCTCACCAGCATCTGCTGTCACCTGAATTTTTGATCTTAGCCATTCTGACTGGTGTGAGGTGGAATCTCAGGGTTGTTTTGATTTGCATTTCCCTGATGATTAAGGATGTTGAACATTTTTTCAAGTGCTTCTCAGCCCATTGGTATTCCTCAGTTGAAAATTCTTTGTTTAGCTCTGTACCACATTTTTTCAAGTGAATATGTTTTATTAAATGCATACTAATATCTTTCTCTAGTATGTAATAAATTAACATGCATATTTATTAAATATAAGTAGATATAATACCAGAACATGATTATTCCAGATGAGAAATCAAAATAAGCCCACTTTTTTTTTAAAGTATATTTTGGTCACTCCAAATTGATACTGCCCATAAAAAAATACACCAGTTTTCCCTGGCAAAAAAAAATTCCATAGCAATGTAGTTAAGGGATGTGTTTTATTTCAGAGCTTTTTTTTTTTTTTTTTTTTTTTTTTTTTGCAAGCAGAATTGCTTTTACAAAACGAGTTCAGTGGTACAGGGGCTGCTGTCCACCCAAGCAGAGCAAAACCTTGCACGTGTACATGGATGCACGGAGCACCACATCCCTACAGTAGAGACAGCAGATGCCCAGGGCACATCTGGCTGCTCCTGAAGCAGAGGCACAAGGACAATGGGAGGTGCGTGAACACCATTGTACTGGAAGCTGCTTGAGGCATTTTCCTGTGACTCTGATTCTCTCTTGGAGGCTGCTCAAAGAACTGTTTTTTGTTGTATTTTTCCTTTTGTCTTCTGTTTAATTTACATTTTTAATGGAGTTATTTAAATTTCTGGAGTTCAGCTTCTTAAGCTGTTTTATATAGTCGGTATTAGTCCCCTATCAGATTTAGTATAAGTAAAAATTCTTTCCCAATCTGTTGGTGGCCTTTTTGTCTTATTGACAGTATCCTTTGCCCTACAGAAGCTTTGCAATTTTATGAAGTCCCACTTGTCGATTCTCGATCTTACAGCACAGGCCATTGCTGTTTTGCTTAGGAACTTTTCCCCTGTACCCATATCTTTGAGGCTTTTCCCTACTTTCTCCTCAATAAATTGCAGGGTCTCTTGTTTTATATGGAGTTCTTTGAAACCACATAGACTTGAGCTTTGTACAAGGAAAGAAGCATGGATCAATTCACATTCTTCTACATGATAACCACCAGTTGTGCCAGCACCATTTCTTGAAAATGTTGGCTAGGAGTTCAAGTAATATATTGAATAGGTAGGGAGAAAGTGGGAAGCCTTGTCTAGTCCCTGATTTTAGTGGGATTCCTTCGAGCTTCTCTCCATTTACTTTGATGTTGGCTACTGGTTTGCTGTAGATTGCTTCCATTATGTTTAGGTATGGGCCTTGAATTCCTGATATTTCTATGACTTTTATCATGAAGGGGTGTTGGATTTTGTCAAATGCTTTCTCAGCATCTAACATGATAATCATGTGATTTTTGACTTTGACTTTTTATACATAGTGGATTATGTTGATGGATTTCCATATATTAAACTAATCCTGCATCCCAGGGATGAAGCATACTTGGTCATGATGGATAATTGTTTTAAAGTGTTCTTGGATTTGGTTTGCGAGGATTTTATTGAGTATTTTTGCATCTAATTTCATATGGGAAATTGGTCTGCAATTCTCTTTCTTTGTTGGATCTTTGTGTGATTTAGGTATCAGAGTAATTGTGGCTTCAGGGAATGAATTGGGTATGGAATTTTCTATTTCTATTTTTTAGAATAGTTTGAGGAGAGTTAGAATTAGGTCTTCTGAAAAGTCTGATAAAACTCTGCCCTAAACCCATCTGGTCCTGGGCTTTTTTGGGTTGGTAGACTATTGTTGACTGCTTCTTTTTCCTTAGGGGTAATGAGACTTTTAAGATCGTTAATCTTATCCTGATTTAAACTTTGTACCTGTCATTTGTCTAGGAAGTTGTCCATTTCATCCAGGTTTTCAAGTTTTGTTGAGTATAGCCTTTTGCAGTAGGATCTGATGATGTTTTGTATTTCCTCGGGATCTGTTGTTATGTTTCTTTTTCATTTCTGATTTTGTTAATTAGGATACTGTTCCTGTGTCCTCTAGTTAGTCTGGCTAAGGGTTTGTCTATCTTGTTGATTTTCTCAAAGAATCAGCTCCTGGTTTGGTTGATTCTTTGAATAGTTCTTTTTGTTTCCATTTGGCTGATTTCAGTCCTGTTTCATTATTTCCTGCTGTCTATTCCTCTTGGGTGAATTTGGTTCCTTTCATTCTAGAGCTTCTAGGTGTGATGTCAGACTTCAAGTGTATGCTTTCTCTAGTTTCTGTTTGGAGGCACTCAGAGCTATGAGTTTTCCTCTTAGGACTGCTTTCATTGTGTCCCATAAGTTTGGGTATGTTGTGGCTTCATTTTCATTAAACTCTAAAAAGTCTTTAATTTCTTTCTTTATTTCTTCCTTAACCAAGGTATCATTGAGTAGAGTGTTGTTCAGTTTCCACGTGAATACTGGCTTTCTATTATTTATGCTGTTCTTGAAGATCAGCCTTAGTCCGTGGTGATCTGATAGGATGCATGGGGCAATTTCAATACTTTTTGTATCTGTTGAGGCCTGTTTTGTGACCAATTATATGGTCAATTTTGGAGGAGGTACCATGATGTGCTGAGAAGAAGGCATATCCTTTTGTTTTAGCATAAAATGTTCTTGAGATATCTGTTAAATCCACTTGTTTCATAACTTCTGTTAGTGTCTGTCTTAGTCCAGGTTTCTATTTCTGCACAAACGTCATGACCAAGAAGCACTTGGGGAGGAAAGGGTTTATTCAGCTTACTCTTCCACATTGCTGTTCATCAAAAAAGGAAGTCAGGACTGGAACTCAAACAGGTCAGGAAGCAGGAGCTGATGCAGAGGCCATGGAGGGATGTTCTTTACTGGCTTGCTTCCCCTGGCTTACTCAGTTTGCTTTCTTAGAGAAACCAAGACTACCAGCCCAGAGATGGTACCACCCACAAGGGGCCCTCCCCCCTTGATCACTAATTGAGAAAATGTCTCAAATCTAGATCTCATGGAGGCACTTCCCTAGCTAAAGCTTATTTCTCGGTGAAAACTCCAGCCTGTGTCAAGTTGACACACAAAACCAGCCAGTGCAGTGTCAATGTGTCTCTGTTTATTTTCTGTTTCCACAATCTGTTCATTGGTGAGAATTTGGTGTTGAAGTCTTCCAGTATTATTGTGTGAGGTGCAATGTGTCCTTGGAGCTTTATTAAAGTTCCTTTAATGAATGTGGCTTCCCTTGTATTTGGAGCATAGATATTTAGAATTGAGGGTTCATCTTGGTAGATTTTACCTTTGATGAGTATGAAGTGCCCCTTCTTGTCTTTTTTGATAACTTTGGGTTGGAAGTCAATTTTATTCGATATTAGAATGGTTACTCCACCTTATTTCTTTGGATCATATGATTGGAAAAATGTTTTCCAACCTTTTACTCTGAGGTACTGTCTGTCTTTATCCCTGAGGTGGGTTTCCTGTAAGCAGCAAAATGTTGGGTTCTGTTTGTGTAGCCAGTCTATTAGTATATGTCTTTTTATTGGGGAATTGAGTCAATTGATGTTAAGAGAAATCAAAGAAAAGTAATTGTTGCTTCCTCTCATTCTTTCTTTTAAAGTTCGCAATCTGTTCTTATGGCTGTCCTTTTTTTTTTTTTTTTTTTAGTTTTGTTGAAGGATTACTTTCTTGATTTTTCTAGGGCATAGTTTCCTTTTTTTTGTTTTGTTTTGTTTTGTTTTGTTTTGTTTTGTTTTGTTTCCATTCTTGTATTGGTGTTTTTTCTTTATTTTTTTTTGAAGGGCTGGATTCACGGAAAGATGTGTGAATTTGGTTTTGTCATGGAATGCTTTTGTTTCTCCATCTATGGTAATTGTGAGTTTTGCTGCTTATATTAGCCTGGGCTGGCATTAGTATCTCCTAGGGACTGTATAACATCTATCCAGGATCTTCTGGCTTTCATATTCTCTGTGGAGAAGTCTGGAGTAATTCTAATAGACCTGCCTTTATATGTTACTTGACCTTTTCCCCTTACTGCTCTTAATATTCTGTCTTTATTTAGTGCATTTGTTGTTCTGATTACTATGTGTCGGGAGGAATTTCTTTTCTGGTCCAGTCTATTTGGAATTCTGTAGGGTTCTTGTATGTTCATGGGCATCTCTTTCTTTAGGTATGGGAAGTTTTCTTCTATAATTTTGTTGAAGATGTTTTCTGGCCCTTTAAGTTAAAAAATTTCATTCTCATCTACTCCTATTATCCTTAGGTTTGGTTTTCTCATTGTGTCCTGGATTTCCTGATGTTTTGAGTTAGGATCTTTTTGCATTTTGCATTTTCTTTTATTGTTGTGTCCATGTTCCCTATGGAATCTTCTGTACCTGAGATTCTCTCTTATATCTCTTGTATTCTGTTGCTGATGCTCACATCTATGGTTCCTGGTTTCTTTCCTAAGTTTTCTATCGCCAGAGTTGTCTCCCTTTGGGTTTTCTTCACTGTTTCTACTTCCAATTTTAGACCTTGGATTGTTTTGATCAGTTCCATCCTCTGTGTGGTTGTATATTCCTGAAATTCTTTAAGGGATTTTTGTGTTTCTTCTTTGAGGATTTCTACCTGATTAGCAGTGTTCTCCTGTAATTCATTGAGGGATTTTTGTGTTTCCTCTTTCAGGGCTTCTAACTGTTTAGCAGTGTTCTCCTGTATTTCATTAAGTGAGTTATTAATACCCTTCTTAAAATCTTCTGCCACTATCATGAGATATGATTTTAAATCTGTGTCTTGCTTTTCGGGTGTGTTGGGTTATCCAGGACTCACTGTGGTGGGCATACTGGGATCTGATGATGCCCAGTGTTCTTGGTTTCTGTTATATAGATTCTTACGTTTGCCTTTTGCCTTCTGAAAATCTCTGGTGTTAAGGTTCAAGCTGTCTCTGTCTAGAACTTGATCGTCTTGTGATTCTCTTAGCCTCTGTCAGTACTCTTGGGAGTCCAGCTCTCACGTGAATCCCAGTGGTCAGAGCACTCTCTGCAGGCAAGCTCTCCTCTTGCAGGGCAGGTGTACACAAGTCTGGAGCTCTGATCCAACTCTTGAGTCCTGGGGTCAGAGACCTCCCTATAGGCAGACTCTTCTCTGGCAAGGAGGGTGCCCAGGGGTCTGGGTCTGAGCTCTGCCTCCTGGCTGAGGACGAAGGCCTGATGTGACCCTGTCCTAGAAGCTCCATTGCTTCTGTCACCCAAGTGCTCTCCTGGGATCACGAGGTTCTGGGTGTGCTAGTGGTTCTGAGGTGTGGACAGTCCTCTGGGGCCCTGGATGATCTCGGCTGGTGTGGGGGTCCTTTGTCCCTGTTCCTGCTGACATAAGACCCTCCATGATTCTTTGGAGCTGATGTTGTGTTCCTGAGGTGATCCCGAGGTCCTGCAGCATTGAGAGTACAATGGTGCCCTTAGAGGCCTCCGCTGGGTTCCCAGCTTATACTTTCTGCATTGCTGTTGATCACCAGAGGATGTCAGGACTGGAACTCAAGCAGTTTAGGAAGCAGGAGTTGATACAGAGGCCATGGAGGGATGTTAATTACTGGCTTGCTTCCCCTGGCTTGCTTAGCTTGCTTTCTTATAGAACCCAAGATTACCAGCCCAGAGATGGTAGTACTCACAAGGGTCCCTCCCCCCTTGAACACTAATTGAGAAAATGCACCACAGATGGATCTCATGGAGGCACTACCCCAGTTGAAGCTCCTTCCTCTTTGATAACTCCAGCCTGTGTAAAGTTGACATAAAAGCAGCCAGTAGAATGTTCTATATGACTTGGTTTTTTATAAGCCATGAAAAAACAGGTTAAAGAACACAGTTATAAATAAATTTGTATTCAAGTGGAAGGTAGGTTTGTGTCTAGCAGTTTGAAGAGGGAAAATTATTCTGAGCTGCTAAGGATAAGATGGATACCTTCAATGAGAAATCAATTTTTTAAATTCATGTACTTCATGCAATGTTTGAGAATAACATATTTAAAAAGAAGAAAATAAGGAGTGATAATGAGCAAAGGTTCAAGAGGCTAAGATTTATTGCTTAGGTGAAAACCTCCATGGAAATATGGAACCACATACCATGCCCAGCCTTTTTGTTATTGTTTTGATGTTTTTTGTTCTAAAGATTTGTTTAAATATGAAGGTATTTTCATCATGGATGATGTTGCTGTTTTGTTATAAACATATACTTATTTATATGCAGGAGTGTCTTGTCTGTATAAATGCAAAGTGTACTACAGGTTTGCCTGGCACCAGCATAAGCCATAAGATGGAATTGCAACCCTGGAACTGCATTTAGGGCTAGGAATTGAAACCAGAGCCTCATCCATGCTAAGGAAATAGTATACCATTGAGCTACGCCCTAGGCCTAACATTTTTTGTTCGCATCTTGGTTTGAGACAGGGTTACTCAGTGTAATCCTGGCTATCCCTAAAATCCCTATGCATACTATGCTGACCTCATATCTACCTACTTCTGCCCCCAAAGTGATGAGATTAAAGGTGTGCACCACCACACTCAGCAGAGACAAGGGGTTTCCATAAAGGTTTTGAAGAAGAGGCTTTAAAGCAGGATGAGATTAAGAGTAGGGATTCAGAGGAGAGGTCAGTCTGCAGAGAGGTTCCTAGAGGAGAAATGGAACAGATTGCAAACAACTGTGGAAAAGTTCCATGTATTTGACAGATGTGAAGCTGGTAGGTTTGGGAATGATACAGTAGAGTAAGTGAGCTATAAGAGGGTGGCAGCCCGCAGATCTGGGATGCAGGAAGAACAAGTAATGAAAGTTAAGGGAAGTTCATGACTTCTGTGGAAACCAGAGACAGAGCATGTGCTGGGAAGAAGTAGGTTAGGTAGAATCTCATTGCAGAGACTACCCTGTCAAACAAGTCAGGAGGAAAAGCTCTGGAATTTTAGTTTTGGGTCAACAGACAAACCAGCAGTCAAAAGCTTGTGAGAAATTTTCCCTACTGAAGAGCTTATTGTAAGACTGAAGAGAAACATTCAGCACACGAGGGATGCATGAGACAGACAGTGAGATCTATCGAGCTGTCTGTGGAGGTGTTTTGGATACTCCAGCTGGTGGAGCAGATTTAAAGATATTAGTTGTTCTAGTGGGTTGCAAGACAGAAAAGAAAATGGGAGAATACATGGGTTCAGTGTGATGCTTAAAAACAAGAGCCCAGTTATGTGAGAAGTAGCTACAATGTAAGGTTTTAAAGTGTCAAATGAGAAGGACGGTGTAGCACAGATGCAAGCACTCAGGAAGGTGATGCAGTTTCTGTGAAGTTGTGGTTATCTGTGAATATGATCACTTTCTGGCCAGCTAAAGCCACAGAAAAGAGACACTCACAGCACACACACACACACACACACACACACACACACACACACACACACACATGCATATTCAGAGAAAGAAAGAGACAGAGACAGATAAAGTCAGAGGGGGGGGGGATGGAAAAAAAGATTGAAGGAGGGAGGGAAAGATGGAAGAAAGAGAAAGAGATATTGAAGCTATTCTTCACATCATTTAGTTACCTCTCGAACATCTGAGCTTTCTAGAATATGTGAGTTCTAGGTTGTGTAGGTGTGCAGGGGAATGAGGCACATATGATTGTCTGGAATGGGTTTCAAGAGTTGTTTTTAATAAGATTTCAAATGATGCCAATGCAGCATCTATTATGGTTAGGTGACTATGATATAAGTGGTTAGGGGGCCTGGGGCAAAAATTTAGTTCTTCAACTAATGGAAAAAAATCATTACATCAGTGACACAGTTGTCAAAAAGAGAACGTTAAGACATAGCTAAGAGGAACCACAGTTGAAGTATTTCTTTTAGAATTTTTACTGGTTATTTTATTTATTTACATTTCTAATATAATCCCCTTCCCTGTTTCCCCTCCCAAACCCCCCTATCCCCATCCCTTCCCCTGCCTCTATGAGGGTGCTCCCCCAACTGCCCACACACTACTGCCTCAGTGTCCTAGCATTCCCCTAAGCTGGGTCATTGAGCCTCCACAGGACAAGGATCTTCCCTCCCATTAATGCCAGATAAGGTAATCCTTTGCTACACATAGAGCTGGAGCCATGGGTCCCCCGATGTGTACTCTTTGATTGGTGTTTTCGTTCCTGGGAAATTTGCGGGGGTGGGGTATGGTTGGTTGTTCTTCAGATGGGGTTGCCAAACCATTCAGCTCCTTCAGTCCTTGCTCTAACTCCACTATTGAGGCGGCCACACTCAGTCTGATGTTTGGCTGCATGGATCCCCATCTGTACTGGTCAGACTCTGGCAGAGCCTCTCAGGAGACAGCTATACCAGGTTCCTGTTAGCAAGCACGTCTTGGCATCAGCAATACCACTCATGGGCATACGCCCAAAAGATGCTCCAAAATATAACAAGAACATATGATCCACTATGTTCATAGCAGCATTATTTATAATAGGCAAAAGCTGGAAACAATCCAGATGTCCCTCAACAGAGGAATGGATACAGAAAATGTGGTATAATTATACAATGGACGGCTACTCAGCTATTTAAAACAATGATTTTATGAAATTCGCAGGCAAATGGATGGAACTAAAAAATATCCTGAGTGATGTAACCCAGTGACAAAAGAACACTTATGGTTTGTACTCACTGATAAGTGGACATTAGCTAGAGAGATCAAGGGAGAGAGAGAGAGAGAGAGAGAGAGAGAGAGAGAGAGAGAGAGAGAGAACCTATGAGAAAAATCACAGACCATATGAAACCAGAAAGAAGGAAGAGCACACCAAAGGGTCTGACAGTCTACTCAGTATAGGGAAGAAAATAATCATGGAGGTAGAAGGAGAGAGGGACCTGAGAAGGAAAGAGGGCAGAGGGTATAATGGGGGCCAGTTCAGATAGAGGAGAAGATGAGGGACTAGTACAGAAGGTCAGGGATTTGAAAAGAGTTCTGTAGCAGTGGGTCAGGGAAAACTGAGGGTAGCCACTAGAAAGTACCAAAATCCAGGGACACAAAAGTTTCCCAGGACCCAACATGGAGAACATTAGCCAAAATGCCCAACAACGGGGAGAGAGAAACTGTAGAGACCATATCCACTGGATAGGCATTGCTCTCGGTTGTGAGATGGGACCACCCACTCACCTCAAAAATTAATCCAGAATTCCTCCTATCAAAAGGAAATGCAAGGACAAAGAGTGGAGCAGAGTCTGAAGGAAAGGACATTAAGACTCTGTCCCACCTAGGGATCCATTCCATCTGCAGTTCTTTCCAGATACTAACATTGTCACCTAATTGTCCTTATTTATAAAATGGGAACATTGCATAAGATATGTTAAAGGCTGAAAGTGAACTAAGATAAGTGCTGAATAAACACAAGCCAGCAATGGTTTTGCTGTAGGAAATGCCCAGGCTGTGTCACCAGACAGTGGTCACTTGAGTCACTGCAAGGCACCTAGATTGCCACACATAAATGCAAGCACTTGTTATTGTCACTGAGCTAATATGGTGTTGCCTGGCTTCTGGTGGCTTCTGTCTGTCTGTCTTCTGTTTTTGTGTTGTGATGCCATTTCACAGGGAGTCAGCTCAACGGTTATGATAGCCCCAACAATAACTTGTGTGATTGTCCAGACAAGGTAAGTGATCAGTAGATGGGCACAGGCTAGGTGGTCACTGTGCCATTGCCATCTAGGTTCACATCAGCAAAGCAAGAGCTGTAAGGCAAGTATTTGGGATTTTAGAGCCGATCTGCATTGCAGATAAGGCAGTCCTGTGTCTTCAGTGAGCTCTTAGGGAGAACTTTGCACTACTGGGCATTATGCTGTCTTTGTTAAAATCATAGCAGACATGAGCTCAGCCTGCAGCAGTTCACTGTCAGGTCAGCCTGCTCCTGCAGAACTGGGCAACACTCTCAGGCATTCATACCTTCACACAGCTACTTCACAACACTCACAACACCTGAGTGTGAAGTACACTGAATTCTTCACACTTATAGAACTTGTTTTCCAGTGTGGAGTCATAGTATAAAGAAATAAGGAAAATATGTTGACAGAAGCCATTCAGCAAAGGTTGTGCAAACAAGTGAGTTTTCTGGAGATGGCCCACCATTTTGCATAGCTTTTATGGGTTTGCTCTGTGAGGCAAGGACTCCAGAGACTTCATCACAGGATTGCTTCTCGATGCTGATAAGCCATTCCTGCCAAAATTATATAGCCTAATTATTCTTGAGCATCAGACCACTCTATGTGGCAAATTTCCTGCCAATCAATATGAAGAATCATTTACATATAACCATGCTTTTTAGATACACTAATAACTTTATAGAATTCCTTATTTGACTCAAATAATTTTACAAAATCTAAGCAAATATTTAGAGGAGATGGATTTAAATATTTTGCAAGCAAGATAAAATAAGCTGGAATCCAGAATAGAATGCACCCACTCATCCTAGAAGAGTAAGTAAAGACTGCATTATGAGGAGTACACTGAGCTTCCATAAATTGCACTAAGAAGAGAAATAGGCTTAGGGCAGTTCTGAGACCAAGGAAAATCATTCATTCCAAGTCAGATCGAAGGATGAGGCTGCAGTTTTGAAGTTTGTTAAAGCAAGTTCATATGAAACTGAAACCATTGCTTGGAACATATAACAACCTTATACAATGAAATGCTACTTTTAACTTACTATTGCCATCCATCATTATCTCGGTTTTGTGTACCATTTTATCTGTGATGAGATTTTACAATGACAATTGGTCTATGAATTTATAAGAAGACTCAGAGAAAAGAAATAAAGCATGGCTTTTGGGGCTCTGCTCTATCTGCCATGTGTGTGTGTATGTGTGTATTCATATTGTCTGTGCAATATGAATATACTCTCTGTCTATATTTGTGTGTGTGTGTATAAACATATATATATATATATATATATATAAACATGTTTATATACAAAACATATATATATATATATATATATATATATATATGTTTATATACAAAAATATGTAAGAATATGTTTGTGTAAATTAGTATGTATGTGCCATTGTGAAATTGATGAAAGAGGTAGTGGGGTCCAGCTGCATGTGTGTGTGTGTGTGTGTGTGTGTGTGTGTGTGTGTGTGTGTGTGCGTGCGTGTGTGTGTATGTATTTGTGACTTTTTTTCTCTCTCTGGCTCATGAAACGTTATGTAAGGAGTAAAGGGTCCAAGTACCTAAATTTCTTTTCTTAATCCCCTACTGCCTTCCGCTGGATTCAATTACCAGCTTTTGCCTGCAGGATAACCAGAGAGGGTTAAATTGACAGAGGAATCAGTTTCTTACACTGCATTCTACCTCAATACCTGAATGTTGTGGCAGGACCCTGGCAACATGTTAAAATGTGATGTGTGCACTGGAGACAAACATGGCATGTGTAAGAAGATGGATCCTGAAGTGTGAGCTTATTCACATAGTTAATTAGGACAGAATTCACCCAGAAACTGACAACTGAATCATGAACAGTGCTGAAGAGGATAAGGAAAGATGTCATATGGATGTGTGGTCAAAGGAACAGTAGATACAAGGACACTGAGCCAGGCATAGAAGATTCCAGATCAGTGTAGCAGGATCAGAGAGAGAAAGGAATGTGAGGATGAACACGTGTTATGAATTTTAGGCCTAGTGTAAGGACTTGGAATAGGACTTGGAACTTGTGGAGAGATGGGTAGCAGAAGGTGCCTATTTTATATTTGTAAAGAGCTGTTGAGAGCCAAGTGAGTTAGAGCCTGTAGAGAACTAGTTCATGGAAGTAATTTTCCAATATACAGGGGACAAAGGAAGGAAGATGTCTGCAAGCTTGCAACCTGCCTGGTATAAATGGTAAGTTTCAGATCAGCCAGAGCGACATGAGGAGACCCATAAATAACAGTATGTATTTAGTTAAAATAATATGAAGTGAATGAACTTTTCTGTGACATTAGATGGTCATGCAGACTCTTCAAGTGATTAGTGAAACAAAAGCTGTGGCTGTCATTAGAAAGAAGGGGACTGAGGAACAGAGGCATAGGATTACAAGGACAGTAGGCTGCTTATCAACAGAAACAAAAACAGGTATTTTCCTCAGGACCTTGATGGGAATAAATTTATTAGCTGTAAAGTTTCATTTTCATGAAAAATCTTCTTTAAAAGTTTTTCAGTGTAAGATTGAGCTCATTGGTCTGTTCTAATACTATCTGGCTTCATCCTGTAGTTAACTAGTTTCCTCCTCTTGTGATAAAGTGAAGATGGATCACAGCCAAGTAAGGTCTGTGGACAGTAGAAAGGAAGGAGAGAGACCCTAGGGTATCAGGCATCATTATTAAAGGTATGAGACCCTGTCTGTCTTGTCCACCAGTGTCCTTTTTGTTTTAAATGCTGTGTTGATAATAAATTCTAGATGTCACAGGAGCTGAGAATTTAAAATTGAGATAATAAACACCAGAGATGTTTTGTCTCAGAGCTGTTACTGTAGTGAGACTAGTGTCACTATAGTAGCAGCTGTGCGGTAACATGAAGTGTGGAGAAGTAGTGGAACTTTGAACTTTGACATATTTGAGTGTGACACCACAGATTTCAATATGGCCTGAGAGACCAAGAAGTCAGAGATAAAAGTGTAGTTGGGGCCTAAGACAAATAGAAAGTGAATTGTGTTTTGTTTTGTTTTGTTTTCTTTTGTTTTTTTTTTTTTTGTTTCGTTTTCTTTTGTTTTTTTTTTTGTTGTTTTGTTTTGTTATGTTTTGTTTTCGTTTCTTTTCTTTCTTTCTTTCTTTCTTTCTTTTTTTTTTTTTCCATGATAGGTACTTTGCAGGGTGAACAAATCTGAAGTGTACTTGGTATGTGTATTTGAGATGGGGGAGAAGGGTAGGGAGGGAGATAGAAAGTGTAAGGATGGAAGGAGCAGCATAGAAAGGGAAAGAGATAGGGGGACAAGCATAAATACAGTGAAAGGAGAGAGAGAAAGAAAGAGAGACAGACACACACATACACAGAGAGACAGAGAGAGAGAGAGACAGAGAGACAGAGAGACAGAGAGACAGAGGGAGACAGAGACAGAGAGACACAGAGACAGAGAGAGGCAGAGAGAGACAGAGACCGAGAGACAGAGAGAGACAGAGACAGAAAGAGACAGAGACAGAGACAGAGATTATTCTTTTAAACAAATATAATTGTCACAAACCAGTCATTGGATTGGGGAAGGAAAAGTCAGATGATCATGAGTTCAGACCAGGCCAACCTGAAGACATTGCCAGTCCTCTATCACAGACAAATTAAAATCGGATTCAGCATTTGACCCTACTTAAATTAAGGTTCTTTATTGTTGTTTAGTTATTGATTTTGTTAGTTTGGTATTTTGAATTTGTGTGTGTGTGTGTGTGTTTGTTTAGGTCAAAACATGTAGAGGTGTGACAAGAATTTTTGGGACACATTCCTTTTCTGACCCTTTATGGGTCTCAGAGATTGAACGCGGGTCCTTATGATTGGCAGCTGAAGTCCCATGACAACCTTGCCTATCACCTTCACCAATCACATAGTCCACAGTAACCTACAATATTCCATGTAAACTTCTCTAATTCTCTTTTCTCTGCATTTTAAGAACTGGGATTAAAGTCATGGGCACCTTATTATTTTGAGTTTTGGAGATAGTGTCTCATGTAGAAAAGTTTGTCCTTCATCTTGATATGCAACCAAGGATAACCTTTTTCATTTTCCTTTGTCTCTAAATGCTATATTTATTTATTTATTTGTTTGTGTGTGTGTGTGTGTGTGTGTGTGTGTGTGTATGTATGTATGAATGTATGTATGTATTTTGTTTTCTTGAGACAGAGTTTCTCTGTGTAGGCCTGGCTGCCTGGCTGTACTGGAACTCACCCTGTAGACCAGGCTGGCCTCCAACTCAGAAATCCGACTGCCTCTGCCTCCCAAGTGCTAGGATTAAAGGCATGTGCCACCATTGACAAGCTATTTTATTTTTCTTTCTTTATTTTCTGTTAAGACAGCATCTCCTTCACTGTGTAGCCAAGGCCGTGATGGTACTTAATATGTAGTCTATAGTTTAGCCACAACTCTCCAGTGATCTTTCTGTTTCCACCTTGTGAATACTGGATTAGAGGAGCCATAAGTACAGGGCCCCAGTGGTGACCTTGAATTCCTGATTTTCCTGCTTTCCAAGTTGCACGGTTATATTGCAGTTTCCAGAGCTCAGTATGGAGTCCATACTGAGTTTGAATTAAGGATGTTGTGTCCCACTTCTGGAAGGTTGAGATTACTCACATGTGAGGATATGTGAAGCACACCCAGTTTTGGATTCTGTAAATATAACACTGTTTTCAAAAAACTGGTAGGTGATACAGAATTATTTATTATTAGTACACGTGAGGACTGTAGTTCAGAGTGCTTGAACTCTTGCTACTTTAATGTCCTGTCCTACCCTGCAAAAGGGGAAAGTTACCCCAGGAGTGACTATGCCAGGAGTGGGGATACCTCAGCTGCTGGGGTGGATTGGCAATCAAGGAAACAAACAAGCAGAGACAGTGAGAAAACATCCTGAGGGGTGGAAGAAGTCAGGAGAGTTCAGTGTCCTGAAAGTCACTGAAGAAAATGTTTTCTGGAGAAGAAAGCAAGCAAGGAATATTTTATCATGCCTGCAACTACAGGGCTGATGAATTCCAGGATTTTAAATGGCTGCAGGTTGAAAGGCAGGTGCGATTATTTAGTCAGTACTGAGGTTGTAGTAAATCCCACCATATTCTTGAATGGTACTCCACCTAAAAATCAATCAATCAGACAAACAAATAACACAACAACAATAAACCAAGGCACCAGACACAACAGAAGAGGAGATAGGAGATCTTCAATCCTCACATAGATAGGTCTTTATGAGCAGACTGGGAATTGATCAGTAGACTCAGCCATGTGTATATTTGCTCTCAAAAGCAGTTGGAAGCTGATTTAATGTGGGTTAAAGAGAAACGTAGAGGAATGAAGATCCATTAATATGAACAGGCCTTGTGAGGCTGCTTCAGATTCCAGGACTTCTAGAGCCAGGAACATAGAGTATGAGGTAGATGCTGCCCTCTCTAGCACTAAGCTTGTTGCTCAAAAAGTGTGTTGTGTTGGGAATGGCAAACTCCAGGTGCAGGAGTAAAGCAATTTACCAGAGCAGAACTAAGATAAAAATTTTAATGAAGAATAGACACTGTGGACAGAAACACAGCCGGCTGATTCTGTGAGATTTGTACCCCAGCAAGGAGTGGGGCACATGTACTGCAGTTAAGAGAAGCTACCTTGCCTTGCTTCATTATGCCCTTTGTGTTTGAAGATACAGAGGGAGGCAGTTCACATTCTGTTAGGCAATGAGTCATATAACAACAATTGTCCTCTGTAAAACTGGACATTTAAGGTGCAGGCTCTTTAAGCACTACATCACAGGTCACTCTGTCAGGATGCAAAATCCAGGGTATATTGTTTTTCACATTTAGCCTTTTCCTGTGTGTGCCTCAGGCACATCATGTACCTCATCCTGGCCCAGGCAATTATGCTTCAGTCTTCTTTGTGATGAGATTACAGATTTGTGTCACTGTACCTGGCCAACCCCTTTGTTTTTTTGTGTTTTAAACTTACTATGTAAGCAAGCAACACATTGAACTTCTAATCCTTGTGCTTTTGTCTTCCAAGCTGAGGGACCATATATTTGTATCCATTGTCTAGATTCTACCATCCTGAGGTCCTATGCAGGGCTTAATCCATTCTGGACAAGCCTTCTGTTAGCAGGAATAATTCTGCAGCCCCATATGGCCTTCTGGGGCTTGTTAATGTCTGTTGGACTGAGCTGAGCAAGAAGCATACTGTAATCTGTTAGTGTTGAGGTAAAATTCAAATAAAAGCATGTTTACAATTTTCAGTGCACAGTTCTGTAACATTTAGCCTGTTCACAAATTGAGAGAATCTTATCTCCTCTGTAGTTTCAGAACTTTTAAGCACCAAGAAAACCCTCCCTATTAGTTAAATCTTTTTTTTTCTCCTTTCTCTTCCTCACTTCTGATAACCTCTAGGAACTTTTCTATTGTGGTAGGATGTCTTACTCTGTATATAGCATGTAAAAGGTATTCCACAACTTATGTCTTTTGTAGATGGTTATATTTTAGAACATGCTTTGAGGTTCTTCCTGCTTGTAGCACGTTTCAGCATGCTATTTATAGGGAATAGTGTTCCATTATATTAATATAGCACAGCTTATTTATCAATTAACAGACATTTGATTTGTTTTTACCTTTTTCCATTACTAACAATGTTACTCCAAACTTTTGTGCAAGGTTTTCTCTGGATTTTTATTTAATTTCTTATAAAGGAAAGAATGAAATTGCTTGAACGTTTGATAACTACATTCATTTATATCACTGACCTAGTTTTACACAGGGTTTTATTGCTCTATTTCCACCAATAATTCATAACTGTTCCTAGTTCTCCTTCTCCTTGATGTCTGTCCTGATATGTATCAGAAATTTTGCTGTTTTATCTTGCATTTTAGTAAAAGCTACTGTTGGCCAATTCCCATATTCTTGCAGACATTTCTTTTAATCCTTTCCCATTTCCTTTCTTATGATTTTATTTATTTATTTATTTATTTATTTATTTATTTATTTATTTATTTTACTTTGACAGGTTTGAGATTTGTTACTTATTTTATCTCTATGAACATTTTGCCTATAAGTGCAAAGGACCAGCCTCAGCATGGAGAGGGGTTGTGAGATAAGAGGTGCTGGGGGTGGCAAAAATAATAACTTGGAGTCAAATCATGGATCCATGCTGATGACCTGTGTTCATTTGATCCAGCTGTTCCAAACTGTTTATCTTTATGTTCTGTTTTCCCTCTAGAGATTTTTCTGTCTATATTCTCTTTGCTTGATATTCTAAATGAGCTCTCTATCAATGTCTTGCTTGATTTTTTGTATCAGTTCTCCAAGCAGTTTTCTCTTTCTTTCCTAAAAGAATTCTCATCTCCTACATAACACAGATCCAGTCTCTTACTTTACATATCAACCCAGTCATTTACCCCTGATTTCCTTTTGATTATCTTATGAATCAGCATCCTACAATCCCTGCCATTTAATTCATTGGTGACAGCAAGTACATATCGTTTTTTCTTGACATTGCAAAAGAATTCAGAGATCTGTCTGCCTTTGTTTAGCACAGACAATAAGCTAGTTCTATGAAACACTGTCCTGAAATTACCATTTCTCCCTCACATGGGCCTGGACTCACTGTGTCCCAGGCTGACCTTGAACTTAGAAATCAGTCTGCATTTTTTATGCCTGTATTTCTATCTTTATATCAAGCTGGATCTTAGTGTTGCTAGTTTTGTTCGTTTAGATTTGTGAAGCCCCTCACACAATTCATATTGCATCCTTATTTTTATGTATAGTTGAGATATTATATATTTTCTAACTCAGGAATTTAGAGTTTTTACCCATATACTTAAGGGCTATTCTGAACGTACTAGTATTTACCATTTTGCTGAGGCACAGCCATATTCTTGACCCATGGAATCAAGCTGTTTCTAATTATCATGAAGTCATTAATGTTAATAGGGAGGTCATTCCTTAGAAAGAAAGAGTCCTCCACTGCTAATGTATCAAGAAAATATGAACATTATTACACAAACAAGCTTTATGTCCATTGAAGCCACAGATGCTCTTGCAGTCTCACACCAGAGCCTTATCCCAGCAGCAAGAACCATGTCATTCTCTCCCCCCATGAACACTCTAGACATGGCATATATGTATATTTGTCCATCATGTACATGCAGTGCCCAAAGAAGCTAGAGGGGGGTGTTTGACTCCTGTATGGTCGGTTGAGAGCCCATGGCAGGTTATCAGACTGAATGTAGGGATTGAGGAAATTATGGCAACAGTATTCTTGACACACAATGAACAAACATTAATTCAAAATCAAGAGTGAAGTGAATTGAGTTCTCCTGGTAGTGTGTGCACCTTTCACTCCACTGGAGCCTTGGTTCTGAACACCAAACACTGATACTGTGCATTCATTGTACATGTTGTTCCGTCAGAAGTACAAAAACGTGCTGCCTCCCATGCTCTGCTCCAGACCATTGTATGTTATGAACTCCGGATATTTTATTCTGGCTACAATATTTATGTTCTTATAGAAACAGTGTTTTCATTATAAGAATCAAGGTCTTTTAATATTTTCTTCAGTGTGTAAATAAAAATTAATGTCTCCTGATATACTGTCTTGTAATGCAAAATTTTATGAATTGCTGTTTGTGGGGCTAGCCAAATGGTTTAGTCAACAAGTAAAGTAAGGACCTTGATTCAGTTCCCAGTAATGCATAGCAGCTTATAGCTGTTTGTACCTCCAGTTTCAGGCTACCTGAGATCCTCTTGTGGCCTCTGTGGTTACTGTATACAACAGTGCACAGACATATATGAAGGAAAAATATCCATATACAGTGATATTTTTTTGTTTGAAAAGCACAGAAATGTTCTGACAATATATTTTCATTTTTATAACACATAGGAGATATGTTGTTGTTTCAGATTGTACATAGAAACTGACTGTGATTTACCTCTTACTCTATCAGGGCCTTAATATTCCCCTCTGCAATAACCGTCTGGATTTGTGTGTACTTCTGTATTCTTGGGACATTTTCAGGTAATGCAAAAACTAAGCCTTGCAGAGACTTGATGTGCTTCAGTGGGGTAATATGGGGGTGGGAGGAGGTAGCTTCTCCTTCTCAGAGGAGAAGCAGATCAGAAAATGGGGTTAGACTTTTTGTAATGTTTGGGGGGGGCAGATAACAGGTTATAAAATGTGAATAAATAAATGAATTGGAAAAAAACAAGGGATTCAGAAATCTTGGTCGTTATTAGTAGCTGTTGGTTATTGTTGTCAAGTTACTATGAAAAATGAAAGAATACAAAATTAGATATCTTGATGGTAAAGATCAAAATGTCTCTAAGGAACTAAACATGCCTAAATCAACAAGAAACATTCTAATAATAATGCTGCCCCCTTTCCCTTCTACCCTTTTTTTCTCTCTCATATTTGATGTTAGGGGGATGAAAGGGTATAAAAGGGGTGGATGCAGAAAGAATCCACAAAGACTAGCTATACCCATATATAAAAATTATTAAATAAATATTTTAAAAGCAATGTTTTGATTTATGAATTTCTATCTTTCATTTTGTTAAGTGGGGATAACATTAAGTATGGATGACACAGAAATGATGCTTCAAATGGAAAAACCTGGAGTTTGTGTCCTTTCTCTAGATATTGACAAGGACATCATAGAGGTAAGTTGCCTGCTTGGTCCCTGGGGGATTTCCTGAGGGGTTTGATAGGCAGTGCTGTGAAAACACTACTGCTTACAAACCATCTCACCATCAACGTGTTTTATATTGTTATAGTTGTATGCAGGTGTTTGCTCTATAGCTTAGGCTTGCCTGTAAATTGATTCTCCTGCCCCAGCATCAGGAGTGCTGCGACTGCAGGCATGTGCCATCATGCTCATGAAGTCTAATGGACATATGATGGTCTCAGCCTGTACGGGTGACTTTTCTGTTGCTGTGATAAAAACACCATAATGAGAAGCAACCTATGTAGTGGCTATATGGACTCATGGTTTCACAGGCATAAAAGTCCATAATGGCAGAAAGGAGCATGAACAGCACAAGAAAGATGCCTCAGCACAGTTTCAAATGCGAGCATCGAAGAGGAAGACCAAACTGGAAATTAGGCAAGGTTGTGAAACCTTAAATTCCACCCTACTAATATACTTCTTCCAGCAATGCTGCACAATTTTAAATACACAATTCTAAGAGAGAGATTCTCCCTCAAACCTCCATATAACATAAATCAGCAAGACTTAGGGAAGATCCCATTACCAATGGTCTTATACTTTGTTATGTCACTGATTGTTTTTTAGGATGTAGAGAACAGAGTTTTACATGTCACCTCAAAGGTATATACGATTCTTGCTAAGGATCCTGAGTTAAGACATGGCTACATTGTTTTTACAGTCTCTGAAGCAATAAAGTTTCCTGGTAACACATTCATAGAATTAACATTTCTTTTATTCAAATAAATTGATTGTAATCAATTTGAGATCCTTCTATATCAATGAAAATAAAGTATCCTTAAGATATCCTGTAATATCCTGTAAGCTTTGTGGAACTTAATTTATTTGTGCTTCTGTGTGTCTCAGTGTGTGTGTGTGTGTGTGTGTGTGTGTGTGTTTTGCTTTGTGTCTATGTTCATGTGTGAGTATGAGTTTGGATGTCAGAGGTCAATGCTGAGTGTCTTCCTCAATTATTCTCTAGCTTTTCTTGATGGACCTGGAGGGTATCATCCTGAGTGAGGTAACACAATCACAAAAGAACTCAAATGATTTGTACTCAATGATAAGTGGATATTAGCCCAGAAACTTAGTATACCCGAGATATAAGATACAATTTGCAAAACACATGAAACTGAAGAAGAACGAAGACTAAAGTGTGGACACTTTGCCCTTTCTTAGAATTGGAGACAATCACCCATGGAAGGAGTTACAGTGACAAAGTTTGGAGCTGAGACAAAAGGATGGACCATCTAGAGACTGCCATATTCAGGGATCCATCCCATAATTAGCCTCCAAACGATGACAGCATTGCATACACTAGCAAGTGTTGGCTGAAAGGACCCTGATATAGCTGTCTCTTGTGAGATTAGGCCGGGGCCTAGCAAACACATAAGTGGATGCTCACAGTCAGCTATTGGATGGAGCACAGGGCCCCCAATGGAGGAGCTAGAGAAAGTACCCAAGGAGCGAAAGAGATCTGCAACCCTATAGGTGGAACAACATTATGAACTAACCAGTACCCCGGAGCTTTTGACTCTAGCTGCATATGTATCAAAAGATGGCCAAGTCGGCCATCACTGGAAAGAGATGCCCATTGGACAGGCAAACTTTATATGCCCCAGTACAGGGGAATGCCAGGGCCAAAAAAAACGGGAATGGGTGGGTAGGGAAGGGGGGGGAGGCTATGGGGGGACTTTTGGGATAGCATTCTAAATGTAATTGAGGAAAATACACAATAATAAAAAATACTTTAAAAAGTAATATGGAAAAAAATTTTTTTTTTCAGTCTACATTTCTGCCTCACCACTGAGATACCAGAGCACACCCAGCCAGCTGCTCAGTAGAGACAGCAAGAAATTGGAGGATCTCAAATCTGGCTGGTACAAGAGATTCTGTGGGCCTCTGGCCTGGCAGGAATAGCTAAAATGTTGCAGTTCTCTGAGGGGAAGCTTGGGCAATTCATGTGTCCCTTTAGATCTCTGCTTCCTTTGCAGCCCCAGAGCTAATGGTGGAAGGTGGTTAGAATCCTTAGCCAGAGCCACAAGGGGAATGGTGGGAGGTGGCTGTGATCAAATAGTCAACCATAACAACATCCTGTATCCACAGCAGCAAGAAGCTGCAGCCAGCCTGCTGGACAGTTCCAGGGATGAATGGTTTAGGAGAGAAAACTCTTCCCTGGAGTGTTTCAGCTCAGTAAGACAGGCACCCTCAAATGATTCTCGGTGAAATAGCTTGTGCACTTTATTCCTTGTGAACAGGGACCTTAGAAATATATTTATGTGATGGAGTGGGAACCAGAGGTAGATGGTTCTGTTTTCCCATTAGCTCAATCTGAGATATTGAGGATGCTTTATTTGTATGGAGTTGTCCTACATGACTGGTAGTTATGTTCCTCTAGTGGGGTGTTGTGGTCATGTGTACCAGGACAGATAGTGCCTGAATGGGAGTTGATTTACAACTGAATTTCTCAATTATGAGATTTAAAGGGGTTTTGAACCTACTTCAACATTACCAGTTCTTCTGTCTGATGGCACAGAACACTTGCCCATGATTTATTAAAGAGTAACTCTCTCTCTCTCTCTCTCTCTCTCTCTCTCTCTCTCTCTCTCTCTCTCTCTTCTCTCTCTCTCTCTCTCTCTCTCTCTCTCTCTCTCTCTCTCTCCTCCCCCTCTCCCTCTCCCTCTCCCTCTCCCTCTCCCTCTCCCTCTCCCCTTTCTCTGTCTCTCTCTGTCTCTCTCTTTGTCTGTGTGTGTGTGTGTGTGTGTGTGTTGGATTAGGCATGAATGCATGTGAGTTCAGCGCCCCCATAGGGCAAAGGGGGCATTCTGTCACCTCAAGTTTGAGTTATACAACATTGTTAGCCAGCTATTGGTGATGCTAGGAATAGGACTTGAGTCATTTGCTTGAGAAGAAAACAGTCCTGACCCTGAGCTATCTCTACAGAGACCCCCCTGTCGCTAGCTTCTCAGTTCAGATTACTGCTGTGCATGGAATTGTTTCTTTCTTTCTTTCTTTCTTTCTTTCTTTCTTTCTTTCTTTCTTTCTTTCTTTCTTTCTTTCTTTCTTTCAAAGAAGGAGCCTGCAATCCAGGCTCAGTTATACATACTTGCATTAAACAGTTCAATGACTGAATTGATCATCTCCTCAGTCACTCTTGATTTATATATAATACAAAAAAGATTTGTATTCAGACATTTGGGAGAAAAAACCCTCTAACTCTTTTTTAAAATTTTTTATTAGGTATTTTCCTCATTTACATTTCCAATGCTATCCCAAAAGTCCCTCATAACCTCCATCCCGACTCCCCTACCCATGCACTCCCACTTTTTGGCCCTGGAATTTCCCTGTACTGGGGCATATAAAGTTTGCATGACCAATGGGCCTCTCTTTCCAGTGATGGCCGACTAGGCCATCTTTTGATACAAATGCAGCTAGAGACAAGAGTTCCGGGATACTGGTTAGTTCATAATGTTGTTTCACCTATAGGGTTGCAGATCCCTTAAGCTCCTTGGCTACTTTCTCTAGCTCCTCCATTGGGGGCCCTGTGATCCATCCAATAGCTGAATGTGAGCATCCACTTCTGTGTTTGCTAGGCCCCAGCATAGTCTCACAAGAGACAGCTATATCTGGTCCTTTCGATAAAATCATGCTAGTGTGTGCAATGGTGTCAGTGTTTGGAAGCTGATTATGGAATGGATACGCAGATATGTCAGTCTCTAAATGGTCCATCCTTTCATCACAGCTCCAAACTTTGTCTCTCTAACTCCATCCATGGGTGTTTTGTTCCCAATTCTTAGAAGGGGCACAGTATCCACAATTTGGTCTTCGTTCTTCTTGAGTTTTATAGGTTTAGCAAATTGAATCTTATATCTTGGGTATCCTAAGTTTCTGGGCTAATATCCACTTATCAGTGAGTACATATTGTGTGAGTTCCTTTGTGATTGGGTTACTTCACTCAGGATGATGCCCTCCAGGTCCATCCACTTGCCTAGGAATTTCATAAATTCATTCCTTTTAATAGCTGAGTAGTACTCCATTGAGTAAATGTACCACATTTTCTGTATCCATTCCTCTGTTGAGGGGCATCTGGGTTCTTTCCAGCTTCTGGCTGTTATAAATAAGGCTGCTATGAACACAGTAGAGCATGTGTCCTTCATACCGGTTGGGACATCTTCTGGATATATGCCAGGAGAGATATTGTGGGATCCTCTAGTAGTATTACGTCCAATTTTCTGAGGAACTGCCAAACTGATTTCGAGAGTGGTTGTACAAGCTTGCAATCCCACCAACAATGGAGGAGTGTTCCTCTTTCTCCACATCCTCACCAGCATCTGCTGTCACCTGAATTTTTGATCTTAGCCATTCTGACTGGTGTGAGGTAGAATCTCAGGGTTTTAATTTGCATTTCCCTGCTGATTAAGGATGTTTTGAACATTTTTTTCAGGTGCTTCACAGCCATTCGGTATTTCTCAGGTGAGAATTCTTTGTTCAGCTCTGAACCCCATTTTTTAATGGGGTTATTTGATTTACTGGAGTCCACCTTCTTGAGTTCGTCATATATATTGGACTGATTTAGGATAGGGAAAGTTCCTTTCCCAATCTGTTGGTGGTCTTTTTGTCTTGTTGAAAGTGTCTTTTGCCTTGCAGAAATTTTGCAACTTTATGAGGTCCCATTTATCGATTCTTGATCTTACAGCAAAAGCCATTGGTGTTCTATTCAGAGGCTTTTCCCTACTTTCTCCTCTATAAGTTTCAGTGTCTCTGGTTTTATGTGGAGTTCCTTAATCCACTTAGATTTGACCTTAGTACAAGGACAGGAATGGATCAATTCGCATTCTTCTACATGATAACTGCCAGTTGTACCAGCACCATTTGTTGAAAATACTGTCTCTTTTCCACTTGATGGTTTTAGCTCCCTTGTCAAAGAACAAGTGACCATAGGTGTGTGGGCTCATCTCTGGGTCTTCAATTCTGTTCCATTGGTCTACTTGTCTGTCGCTATACCAGTACAATGCAGTTTTTACCACAATTGCTCTACGGTACAGCTTTAGGTCAGGCATGGTGATTCCAACAGAGGTTCCTTTATCCTCGAGAAGAGGTTTTGCTATCCTAGGTTTTTTGTTATTCCAGATGAATCTGCTAATTGCCTTTTCTAATTTGTTGAAGAATTGATTTGGAATTTTGATGGGGATTGCATTGAATCTGTAGATTGCTTTTGGCATGATAGCCATTTTTACTATATTGATCCTGCCAATGCATGAGCATGGGAGATCTTTCCATCTTCTGAGATATTCTTTAATTTCTTTCTTCAAAGACTTGAAGTTCTTATCATAGAGATCTTTCACTACCTTGGATAGAGTCACGCCAATGTATTATATATTATTTGTGACTCTTGAGAAGGGTGTTGTTTCCTTAATTTCTTTCTCAGCCTGTTAATCCTTTGTGTACAGAAAGGCCATTGACTTGTTTGAGTTAATTTTATATCCAGCTACTTCTTTGAAGCTGTTTATCAGGCTTAGCAGTTCTCTGGTGGAATTTTTAGGGTCACTTATATATATTATCATATCATCTGCAAAAAGTCTTATTTTGATGTCTTCCTTTCCAATTTGTATCCCTTTGATCTCCTTTTGTTGTCTAATTGCTCTGGCTAGGACTTCACGTACAATGTTGAATAGGTAGGGAGAGAGTGGACAGCCTTGACTAGTCCCTGATTTTAGTGGGATTGCTTCAAGCTTCTCACCATTTACTTTGATGTTGACTACTGGTTTGCTGTAGATTGCTTTCATCATGTTTAGGTATGGGCCTTGAATTCCTGATCTTTCCAAGTCTTTTATCATGAATGGGTGTTGGATCTTGTCAAATGCTTTCTCCACATCTAACGAGATGATCATGTGTTTTTTGCTTTGAGTTTGTTTATATACTAGATTACGTTGATGGATTTCCATATATTGAACCATCCCTGAATCTCTGGGATGAAACCTACTTGGTCAGGATGGATGATTGTTTTGGTGTGTTCTTTGATTTGGTTAGCGAGAACTTTATTTAGGATTTTTGCATCGATATTCATAAGAGAAATTGGTCTGAAGTTATCTAACTTTTTTGGTTCTTTTTGTGGTTTACGTATCAGAGTAATTGTGGCTTCATAGAATGAGTTGGGTAGAGTACCTTCTGTTTCTATTTTGTGGAATAGTTTGTGAAAAACTGGGATTAGATCTTCTTTGAAGGTCTGATAGAACTCTGCACTAAACCCATCTGGTCCTGGGCTTTTTTTTTTGGTTGGGAGACTATTAATGACTACTTCCAATTCTTTAGGGGATATAGGACTGTTTACATCATTAACCTGATCTTGATTTATCTTTGGTACCTGGTATCTATCTAGAAATTTGTCCATTTCATCCAGGTTCTCCAGTTTTTTTTTTGAGTATAGCCTTTTGTAGAAGGATCTGATGGTGTTTTGAATTTCTTCATGATCTGTCATTATGTCTCCCTTTTCATTTCTAATTTTGTTAATTAGGATGCTTTTCCTGTGCCCTGTAGTGAGTCTGGCTAAGGGTTTATCTATTTTGTTGATTTTCTCGAAGAACCAGCTCCTTGATTGGATTGATTCTTTGAATAGTTCTTCTTATTTCTACTTAGTTGATTTTTCCCCTGAGTTTGATTATTTCCTGCCATCTACTCCTCTTGGGTGAATTTGATTCCTTTTTATCAAGAGCTTTTAGGTGTGTTGTCAAGCTGCTAATGTGTGCTCTCTCAAGTTTCTTTTTGCAGACACTCAGAGCTATGAGTTTTCCTCTTAGAAATACTTTCATTGTATCCCATAAGTTTGGGTATGTTGTGGTTTCATTTTCATTAAACTCCAAAAAGTCCTTAATTTCTTTCTTTATTCCTTCCTTGACCAAGGTATCATTGAGAAGAGTGTTGTTCACTTTCCACGTGAATGTTGGCTTCCTATTATTTATTTTGTTATTGAAGATCAGCCTTAGTCCATGGTGATCTGAAAGGATGCATGGCACAATTTTAATATTTTTGTATATGTTGAGGCTTGTTTGTCAATTTTGGAGAAGGTATCATGGGGTGCTGAGAAGAAGGTATATCCTTTTTTTTTTTTTTTTAGGGTAAAATGTTCCGTAGATATCTGTTAGATCCATTTGTTTCATAACTTCTGTTAGTTTCACTGTGTCCCTGTTTAGTTTCTGTTTCCATGATCTGTCCATTGGTGAAAGTGGTGTGTTGAAGTCTCCCACTATTATTGTGTGAGGTGCAATGTGTGCTTTGAGCTTTACTAAAGTTTCTTTAATGAATGTGGCTGCCCTTGTATTTGGAGCATAGATATTCAGAATTGATAGTTCCTCTTGGAGGATTTTACCTTTGATGAGAATGAAGTGCCCCTCCTTGTCTTTTTTGATGGCTTTGGGTTGGAAGTCAATCTTATCAGATATTAGGATGGCTACTCCAGCTTGTTTCTTCATACCATTTGCTTGGAAAATTCTTTTCAATCCTTTCACTCTGAGGTACTGTCTGTATTTTTCCCTCAGATGGGTTTCCAGTAAGCAGCAAAATGTTGGGTCCTGTTTGTCTAGCCAGTTTGTTAGTCTATGTCTTTTTATTGGGGAATTGAGTCCATTGATATTAAGAGATATTAAGGAAAGTAATTGTTGCTTCCTATTATTTTTGTTGATAGAGCTGGCATTCTGTTCTTGTGGCTGTGTTCTTTTTGGTTTGTTGAAGGATTACTTTCTTCCTTTTTCTAGGGTGTGGTTTATGTCCTTGTATTGTTTTTTTTTTCTGTTATTATTATACTTTGAAGGGCTGGATTCGTGAAAAGATAATGTGTGAATTTGGTTTTGTTGTGGAATACCAGATGACGAAATGCAATGTAAGAATCTTACCAACAGAAACCAAGACCACACACCATCATCAGAATGCAGCACTCCCACCCCACCCAGTCCTGGGAATCCCAAAACACTCGAAAAGATGGGCCCGGAATAAAAGCTATCTCATGATGATGGTAGAGGACATCAAGAAGGACTTTAATAACTCAATTAAAGAAATACAGGTGTACACTTCTAAACAAGTAGAAGACCTTGAAGAGGAAGCACAAAAATCCCTTAAAGAATTGCAGGAAAACACAACCAAACAGGTGATGGAATTGGAAAAAACCATACAAGACCTAAAAAGGGAAGTAGACACAATAAAGAAAACCCAAAGTGAGGCAACACTGGAGATATAAACCCTAGGAAAGAAATTTAGAATCATAGATGCGAGCATCAGCAAAAGAATACAAGAGATGGAAGAGAGAATCTCAGGTGCAGAAGATTCCATAGAGAACATCGGCACAATGATCAAAGAAAATACAAAATGCCAAAAGATCCTAACTCAAAATATCCAGAAAATTCAGGACGCAATGAGAAGACCAAACCTATGGATAATAAGAGTAGATGAGAATGAAGATTTTCAAGTTAAAGGGCCAGCAAGTATCTTCAACAAATTATAGAAGAAAACTTCCCAAACCTAAAGAAAGACATGCCCATGAACATACAAGAAGCCTACAGAACTCCAAATAAACTGGACCAGAAAAGAAATTCCTCCTGACACATAATAATCAGAGCAACAAATGCACTAAATAAAGAATATTAAAATCAGTTAGGGAATAAGTCAAGTAACATATAAAGCCAGGTGATGTTCTTAAAATAACTTCTTGGATTCTTGTAGAGGACAAGTGCAGAAGTCAAGCATAGAATCAAGGAGACTAGTGAGAAGGCATTGTAACAGCTCAGGTAGACTGACAGGGAAGGCTGCTCTCAGCAGAGTGGTGAGAAGTGGTCATATTTGTTGATTGAATATCATGGGGAGAAGACAGGAGTCAAGAATGACTCCCAAATTATCAGTGACCATCACCCTGAATAGTGTTATCATCATAGAGACAGGGAGCTACTGGGGATGGTCAGAGGGTATATGTGTTAGTTTGTTCAGGCAGGAAGATAACTGTGCTGAAAAGGGACAGTATGTAGACTTCATATGCAAGCATACAACTAGGGATGTCATGCAATAGATCTGTTCTTAGATTGTTGAAATGTGTGTCTGCAGTTTGAGTGGCGACAAGGCAAGGTATACTCAGATGTCTGCAGCATTAATCCTGTTCAATTTAACCTTTATTATGGGAAAATTAGTAATTAATACAAAAGCAGAGAGTAATAGAGTGAATATCTCTGTACTTACTCTCATCCCTTCTGTACATTTGTTAATTTCAATTAAACTTAAATTTAAACAGTCAGGTCACTGGTGGAAGGAGAAACGAACTCCAGAAGTTCATTTCTAAACTACACACACGTACCTGGACACCCATGATCACAGTCAATTTTATTCCATCTCTCTCACCTAATTCTCTCAGTATTCAGCGTATATTGTGGCCTATAAATATTTGTCAACTAAAGAGAAGACAAACATAAATGGCAGTGGTGACACATGTCTTTAATACTGGCTCTCAGGAGATGTAGGGTTTGAAAATCAAGATTAACCATGGCTATGAAGTGAATTTAATATTAGCCTGGTATACAAATGCAATGTCCCAAAAACCAAACCAAAACAAAAAAGACAAAAAACAAAAACAAACAAACAAAAACAAACAAACAAAAACCAACCAACCAAACAAACAAACAAACAAAAACCCAAGAACCTACAAGGACCTAATATGGCTTTAAATTTACTATTTATTTGACACCTAGATGCAACTGTTTGATCAAATTTCCTTCAAGAATAGTTGGAGAAGTAGAGTGTATTGACATGTGCCTTTACTCTCAGGACTTGGAGAAGAGAGTTAGGGAGAATTCTGCTTTTGAGGAAGGATGGGTCTAAAAATGATTTCCAGCAAAGTCAAGGTTACAGAGTGAGACCTTGTGTTAAAAGTGGTGATTGGCATTTTGGGAGGGGTTTAACTTTAGAGATTTCTCAGAGCCCACTGGCAAAAAGACCCTCACTGCTCTTCCAGAGAACTCAAGCAACTAGTCCAGATATTGCAAACTAGTCGCAAGACAATCTCTCAGCATCCTGAATATAGCAGTGCTCTGCATCCATTTTGAACTCTTGAGACACAGCCTACCTGCAGACGGCCAACCCCGACTGCAAAGAATAGCTTAGTCTCCTGCTTATGCACATTGCCCCTCCCTTCCTCTTTCTTCCTCCTAGCTTAGGAAAGATTCCTAGTGTATATGCTTGCATAGTCTGAGCAATTTCCAAGGTCTTTGAAATAAATCTACCTGCACTTTGATTCCAGTCTCCTGACTTCTTTTTCCACATGGTTTCCTAACATGATATGTGGGAAATTGCAGGCCAGTCTCCCGGTGAGCTGAGGTCTGAACCCCGAAAAGGGTGATAATTCACCTTCATGACATGGTAGGTGTTCCCTCATGCTCCTGGATCTTTGGCCCCACCTAAGTTACCGCCTCCCACAGCCCCCACAAGAGAAGAATAGCTGAAAGTCATGTAAGCAATGGCCAAAGCTCTTGACCTTCAGGCTAAACTCCTCCCCAGCTACCTAGCAGCAGTAAAGAGCATAAAAGGGCTGTTCAGACCCTGCTTGCTCTGTTACTTGTTTCTCTTACTCTCTCACTACTATCCTCTTACTTCTTACCCCTCACTCTCACCCCTTCTCTCCTCTCTTTCTTTTCTCCTTTCTCCTCCCTCCTCTCTCTTTGTCTTCTCCTTTCCTCTCTCCTCTCTTTTACTCTTTCTCTCTAGCCTTCTCTCTCTGTCTCTGTCTCTGTCTCTGTCTCTGTCTCTGTCTCTGTCACTCTCGTACCTTTTCTCTTTCTCCCTGCCTTTCTATAATAAAGCTCTAAAACCATACAGTCTCTGCTCATCAAGGCCGTGCTCACTCTCTTCAGTGTTGGGAACCTCTCTTCCCCCATCCTTCCCTCCCATAACCCCGGTGGCTTTAGCAAAGTATCTCTTGAATCCCAGGTAGAGCTTCCCCTTGTAACCCCCCCCCAAAAGAGTGGGTCAAAGGAGATGTCCACCTGGGGATGAGTGGAAGGTAGATAGCAGCCCTTCCATGCCTGACAGACCAAAGCATAGGTAAAACTCTGGCGGGGTAAGGGTCTTCCTCCCCCCTCTTCCCCAGGGCCCCCCTTTTAGTTACCAACAATGATACTACTCAGTCTTGGGATAGTCCCTTGGATCAACCAAGGTGATCACTTGTAACCCAGGGACCAAGTATAGCAGCAGGGCATTCAGGGATAACTTTTGTTTCCTGCCTGATGTGTCCCTGAATTAGTCCCAGTCTGTCTCTGAACCTCCCCTACATTCTCCCCTGAGCCTTCCTGTCAGTCCTCTGCCTTGAGGATTGCTGATTCCCTGGTGTCATTGGTCTTGCTCCTCCAACTGTCCCCTAGTTAATTCTCTGAACTTAATATTTTCTCTCCTTCCCTCTGTACCATAAATATAAGGGTGATTCTCCCATGGCAGTCAGACATGAGGCCATTTTTTGACCTGTAAGGTGTTTTCTGTCAGGACAATTTTTGGGACTCCCTCATCTTCTTTGTGCTCAAACATTCTCTCAAAGAGAAGCCCACAAGTCTCTGGTAAATGTTAGGGTACTCCATCCTCTACTATCTGCTAAACTTCTCACCCCTCCTGCCTTCTCAAATTTCACAGTCCTGGGGATTAAACTCAGGACTTCTGGCATGACTTCATTGCCCATAACCACTAGGATTTTTTTTGATTTTTTTTGGATGCCTCTCCTCTCATTGATGGCCAACTAGGCCATCCCCTGTTACATATTCAACTACAGACATGAGCTCTGGGGGGTACTGGCTAGTTAATATTGTTGTTCCTCCTATAGGATTGCAGACCCTTTAGCTCTTTGGGTATTTTCTCTCGTTCCTTGATTGGGGGCCCTGTGTTCCATACAATATATGATAGTGAGCACCCACGTCTGCATTTGTCAGGCACTGTCATAGCCTCACAAGTGATAACTATATCCCTGTCAGCACAATCTTGTTGGCATATGCAATATCATCTGGGTTTGGTGGTTGTTTATGGGATGGATCCTCAGGTGGGGCAGTCTCTGGATGGTCCATTCTATTGTCTCAGCTCTGAACTTTGTCTCTGTGGATATTTTATTCCCCGTTCTAAGAAGGAATGAAGTATCCACACTTTGGTCTTCCTTCTTCTTGAGTTTCATGTGTTTTGCAAATTGTATCTTGGGTATTCTAAATTTCTGAGCTAATATCCACTTTTCAGTGAGTGCATATCATGTGAGTTCTTTTGTGATTGGGTTACCTCACTCAGGATGATACCCTCCAGATCCATCCATTTGCCTAAGAATGTAATAAATTCATTGTTTTTAATATCTGAGTAGTACTCCATTGTGTAAATGTACCACATTTTTTGTTTCCATTCCTCTGTTGAGGGACATATGGGCTCTTTCCAACTTCTGGCTATTATAAATAAGGCTGCTATGGACATAATTGTAGTCTCCCCTCCCCTAGCCTGAAACCTGCTTGCTCAGGGGTGGAGCTTCCTGCTCATTCGTTCTGCCACGCCCACTGCTGGAACCTGCGGAGCCACACACGTGCACCTTTCTACTGGACCAGAGATTATTCGGCGGGAATCAGGTCCCCTCCCCCTTCCTTCATAACTAGTGTCGCAACAATAAAATTTGAGCCTTGATCAGAGTAACTGTCTTGGCTACATTCTTTTCTCTCGCCACCTAGCCCCTCTTCTCTTCCAGGTTTCCAAAATGCCTTTCCAGGCTAGAACCCAGGTTGTGGTCTGCTGGCCGGACACAACACATAATGGAGCATGTGCCCTTATTACAAGTTGGAGCATCTTCTGGGTATATGCTCAGGACAGGTATTGCTGGATCTTCCGGTTGTACTATGTCCAATTTCTGAGGAACCACCAGACTGATTTCCAGAGTGGTTGTATCAGCTTGCAATCCCACCAAAAATGAAGGAGTGTTCCTCTTTCTCCACATTCTCTCCAGCATCTGCTGTCAACTGAATTTTTGATCTTAGCCATTCTGATTGGTGTGAGATGGGATCTCAGGGTTGTTTTTATTTGCATTTCCCTGATGATTAAACATGTTGAACATTTTTTTCAGGTGCTTCATAGCCATTCAGTATTCCTCAGTTGAGAATTCTTTGTTTAGATCTGTACCCCATTTTTTAATAGGGTTATTTGATTCTCTGGAGTCCAGCTATTTGAGTTCTTTGTATATATTGGATATTAGTCCCCTATGAGATTTAGGGTTGGTAAAGATCCTTTCCCAATCTGTTGGTGAACTCTTTGTTTTACTGACAGTGTCTTTTGCTTACATAAGCTTTGCGATTTTATGATGTCCCATTTGTCGATGTGAGACACTGTCTTAAAATAAAACAATAAATCCAAATAAAATAGACGGAAAGAAAAGGGAAAAAGTCATCCTTGGCTACATATCAAGATCAAGAACCACCAGTGCTACATGAGACACTGTGTACAAAAATGAAATTACTCAGTCATAATAGCATATTATCATGATCCCACCACTCTAGAGATAGACACCAATAGTTCTGGATCTCAAGGGAATCTGTGGCTACATAGAAAATTTCAGACTAGGGCTGGAGGGATGGCACTGTGTTAAGAATATTGGCTGATCTTCCAGAGGATCTGGGATCAATTTCCAGCATCCATATGGCGGCTTGAAACTGTCTGTTATTGCAGGTCCAGGGGATCTGACATGCTTGTACATACATTTATACAAACCAAACACCAGTGCACATAAAATAATAAATCGCTTAAAAATGTAAATTTTGGTTACCATCAATGTCATGAGACTAAATAAGGCAATAACAGTGCTGACAAGATGCTACAGTGGGTTAAGATACCTGCTTGCAAAAATAATTACCTGAATTTAATCTCTGGGTCATACAAAGGATTAGCAGATAATTAACACCCCAAAATTCCTCTCTATTCTCTTTCTCTCTGTTTTTGTCTCTGTTTGTCTTAGTCAAGGTTTCTATTCCTGTACAAACATCATGGCCAAGAAGCAAGTTGGGGAGGAAAGGGTTTATTTGGCTTAAACTTCCATACTGCTGTTAATCACCAAGGAAGTCAGGACTGGAACTCAAGCAGGTCAGTAAGCAGGAGCTGATGCAGAGGCCATGGAGGGGTGTTCCTTACTGGCTTGCTTCCCCTAGCTTGCTCAGCCTGCTCTCTTATAGAACCAAGATTACCAGCCCAGAGATGGTCCCACCCACAAGGGGCCTTTCCCCCTTAATCACTAATTGAGAAAATGCCTTACAGTTGGATTTCACGGAGGCACTTCCTCAACTGAAGCTCCTTTTTCTGTGATAACTCCAGCTGTGTCAAGTTGACACAAAACTAGCCAGTACACTGTCTCTCTTTTTCTCTGTGTCTCTTTCTCTGTGTCTCTGTCTCTGTCTCTCTCTCTCTACACACACACACACACACACACAGACATACACACACACACACACACACACACACACTGAAAGTTCAACTAAGTACACTCAAAACCCACCCCATCTTGGTAAAACATCTTCAATTTTTATTTGTCCAAGCCAAAAGTTTTAGTATCATGTCATGTCTGCTACCTTTGTCTCTCAGGCCATACCTAAATATGTTGACCCATAAGTTTATCAAAAGTTCCATCCTTCCCCACATATTATGTTACTATACAAATGTCACTATATACGTCTAAGTCACAGTTATATCTGGAGTTTAACATTTTCAGTGTTTGCTTGTCCCTTCTGTGACATCTACAATGTATTCTCAATACAGCAAATAAAACAGAACTGAGAACACTTTGTGAGAAAAGTAAAAAATGTTCTCCTTGCTTTATCCCATAAATCCTGATGCTATACAATTTCCCTCCTCCCTTTCTTCAGTCCAAGGAATGTTCCTGGCATGACCACACCTTCCCCTTATTCCAAGAGAAAAAGAATCAATTGAGCAGCTACAGGATAATGCCAGGTAATCTACAGGACAATGGAGCACTGAGATGAGCCTTATAGAGGGGAACTCCTTAAGATTTTTGAAGTCAAAGAATCTTCCCAGTGAATAAAATCATGAGAAAAATGTTTTTGTCTTGTTTTGTTTTGTTTTGTTCTGTTTCTGTTGAAGAAACAGCCTGTATTCTTGTAATCAAAGCTGTCTCTCTTCCTCAATCCCCTTCTTTCTAATGACAAATTCTCCCCAGAGCACACAGCCAACCTTCGTTTCAGGAACCATTAGTAATATCTGTATGACCATCTAGTGTCACAAATAAAATAATCCTCACACTTCATTTTACTTCAAACTAAATATAAATTATTATTGATATGTATTTACATGTATATTTAACTGACTTGGAACTTACCATGTAGATCATGCAGGCTTCAAATTTGAAATGTTCCTTCAACATCTGCCTCCTGAATGATGGAGAATTACTCTCCTGAACTCTCTGTCTACAGGCACTAGCTACCACAATGGGAGTGAACAATTCTTTACAAATGTAAAGAAAGCACAGTCTGCTATGTACCTCCTCACAAGTTCCTAGTCCAATTCCATACCATTACAATAGTATTAAAAGCTCCAGAATACCTGTCCATCCTCTCCTCCCTTGCTCCCACTGCTCCTGCTACACTGATCTGCACACTGATATTCCAAGCTCAGGGCCTTTGCATCTGCTGCTCTTTTGACCACATATTCATATGCCATCTTTTCTCATCCACTTTAGTTCTGCTCAGTTATCATTCTCTGGTTGAATCCCTTCCTAATCTTGCTCTCTCCAAGCAAAGCTCACACCATAGTCTCTGTCTTCTTCCTTGGGTTATGTCTGATACCCCAGTACCTATCATGGTTTGCCATGGTTTCCTTACTTCATATAGTATCTTTACCCTAAATAGAAAGAAGGTTCCAAAATGGTGAATAATACAATCTGATTCACATTCATGTGTAGTGTGTGCTATGAGATAACTGTGTGAAGGACATACATGTGCCAGGTAGATCTCTATTTACATGTAAAGAAATGAGATCATGAGTGTGCTGCCCAGCTCTGCAGTGACTGATAACAGAGCTACTTGGATTTTAACAAAAACAGCCTAAACCCCAGCAGTGCACAGCTCTCTGTGAGCACTCAACAAAGACACCTGGCTCCCTTCCCTCCAGTATACTGCAGCACCCACATCACAATTACACAAGCTTATAATTTGTGCTTTCCAGATGTGAAACCAGACAGGAAAAGACATTGGTTGCCTGCTCAGTGTCCAGCTACTCCTCACTCTCTTATCCTATAGAAAATCTTCTTCAGATGTGATGAGCTTGATTCTGACTTCTAGTCCAGACAAAACATTATAACATGAGGGTAGAACACCTGGTAGAATACAGAAGCCAGATAAAACCATTTTGGCTCTGTGACATCAAATAAGTTCTTGTATCTTTCGCTAGATATAAGGGTTCTTTTCATGGAACCATGTGACTATGCCCCTTTTGAGTACTAGAACCTGATCATTCCCTGAATCCAAGGCATTGCTACCACACATTTATTTCATTCTTACAACAGTCTGGAAGCTTCTCTTATTTCCTTTAGGCATTTTTTCCAATGCTCCCACTTCATACATATGGACAGATTTTTTTGTTGCATTTTGTATTTTTATTGGATATTTTCTTTATGCACATTTCAAATGTTATCCCCTTTTCCAGTTCCCCATCCCCAGAAGCCCTCTATTCCATCCTCCTTCCCCCTGCTTCTATGAGGGTGTTCCCACACCCACCCACTTACCCCTGCCTCCCCACCATCACATTCCCCTACACTGGGGCATTGAGCCTTCATAGGACCAAGGGCATCTCATCCCATTGATGCTTGACATCATCTGCTACATATGTGGTTGGAGCCATGGGTCCCTCTATGTGTACTCCTTGGTTGGTGGTTTAGTTTCTGGGAGCTCTGGGGGCTCTGGGGGGCTCTGGTTGGTTGGTATTGTTCTTCCTATGGGGTTAAATACCCCTTCATCTCCTTCAGTCCTTTCTCTAATGGTTCCATTGGGGACCCTGTGCTCAGTCCAATACTGTTCCTAGCTCCATCTTCAGGATAATAGTATACTTGAGCCAATAGATGTACAAGTAAAGAAGAGTCAGAAGTTCCAGGGTGGATAAAGGGACCTATACAGGCAGATGCAAATCAAGTGCCTTTTGAAGGTACTAAATAGTAAGGGAAATCTCCTGTAGTTAACATTACAGTGTTGAAAATATCCAGGTTCTTATATCTTATATGAGCCTGTGTACAAACAGAGGCCTGTCCTTTCTAAGTCAGGGAGAAGCAATAATGTCAAAGACCCTGTGGCCTGGAATCTCTGGAAAATTAATATCATTTTGTGGTCATTACCAGATGCATAGAGGTAGAGTCCCCAAGTCATCCCTGTGTCCCATATATTATCCTATACATTGGAAACAAGCTGAATATAGGCACCAATAGACTCCCATATCAGAAGCAAGACCCTGCAGCTCAGGGTCCTTGCATATGTCCACCAACTAGAGTCTGGTTGGCAGTGTCAGTCTCCAACAAATCTTGTACTAGGGCATGAATGGCAGAGGCAAGGGTAACAATACCTAGAGTGGGATGTGGTGGCCAGTGCGGTAACCAAAATCATATCTGGCAGATGAGGGCTGGCTACCCTTTTCTGTGCCAGTGAGTGTCTCTTTCTGGCACTCTCAGACCAAAGGTTTTTATTGTGTCCTTTGTCCTTTGTCTGAGTGGGGGACAGGATTCTCTTCTTCCTCTTCCAGGCATTTCTAATGACCATTTCCATAATATCCCCTAATTATTTATGTCATCTTTATCTTAATTTGAATGGGGTTGATTTTTCCCAGTTTTTCAGGGTGTCTCTCAACTGTCTGTAACTGAATATAATTATTCTTATCAGTTACCCAGTAAGCTAATGTTTCATAGCACCATATAAGAGTAGAAGTGTATATTTTTTCCCCAATATGTGGGTCACCATCTGAGGAACAAGCATAGATCTTAAGTGTATCCAAACTATTTTCCATATTGTCTATTCCACATCAAAAGGCCTAGAGAATGAGGGAATATATATGTTTGCAGTCTATGGATGCCTATTACGTTTTTGCCCAAACAACTTACATAAGTCAAAGGTGAGAGTTGGGAACTACAGACAATGACATTAGTAATAGGAGTAATGAGGCTATTATCTGTAGCTCTAATGAAAGTTCATGTGTATTGTCCTGTAATAAGTGCCTCAGCAGGTTGAGGCAACACAAAAGAGAAAACAAATTTCAGATGAGGGTGATGAATCGAAGATTGGATCACATCTATTTTCATGGCCATTAGAGTGGTCAGGATCATGAAGTGGGATCATTTTCAGAGTGTGCCCAGGGGTCCTTCCTTTTTATCCTTACTGTTCAGCCTGTAAAGTGGTACATTTTATTCCTCCTGTAACTGCTTTCCATTGACATTGGTACATTTCAAAGAGGATCATGAAGGCTAAAATCCTAGTAAAAGCCTGAGCAAGGGAGAGTTAATTCCAAGTGTCTGATTAGCTGATCCATGTGAAATGCATCTACGTTACATTTTTAAAGAATTGTTCTTTTCCAGAGTTGTCTCCTTTGTGATGTTTTTTATAATTCTACTGAAAGATCCAGCAGTACCACTCCTGGGCATATACACAGAAGATGTTCCAACTTGTAATAAGGAGACATACTCCATTATGTTCATAGCAGCTTTATTTATAATATCAAAAAGTTGGAAAGAACCCAGATGTCCATCAACAGAGGAATGGATACAGACAATGTGGTACATTTACACAATGGATTTCTACTCAGCTATTAAAAACAATGAATTTAGCCAGGCATGGTGGCACATGCCTTTAATCCCAGGCAGAAGCAGGTGGATTTCTGAGTTTGAAGCCAGCCTGGTCTACAGAGTGAGTTCCAGGATCAGCCAGGACTATACAGAGAAACCATGTCTTGAAAACCAAAAACAAACAAAAAACAAAACAAAACAAACCAAAGAAACAAACAAACAAAACAAAACAAATAAAAAATGAATGAATTTATGAACTTCTTAGACAAATGGATGGATCAAGAAGATATCATCCTATGTGAGGTAATCCAAACACAAAAGAACGCAGATGTATGCAGTCACTGATAAGTTGATATTAGTCCCGAAGCTCAGAATACCCAAGATACAATTTCCAAAACACACTAAATTCAAGAAGGAAGACCAAAGTGTGGATACTTCATTCCTTCTTAGAATGGGGAACAAAATACCCATGGAAGGAGTTACAGAGACAAAGTTCTGAGCAGAGACTGAAGGAATGAACATCCAGAGACTGCCGAACCTTGGGATTCCATAAACAACCACCAAACCCAGACACTATTGCATATGCCAACAAGAGCTTGCTAACAGGACCCTGATATAGCTGTCTCCTGAGAGACTCTGCCAGTGGCTGACTAATACAGAAGTGGATGCTCACAGTCATCCATTAGATGGAGAACAGGGTCCCCAGTGAAGGAACTAGAGAAAGTACCCAAGGAGCTGAAGGGGTTGGAAGCACCCTAGGAGGAACAACAATATGAACTAACCAGTAACCCCAAAGCTCCCTGGTACTAAACCACCAATCAAAGAAAACACACAGAGAGACTCAGTTTCTCTAGCTGCATATGTAGCAGAGGAAGACCTAGTCAGTCATCAATGGGGTGAGAGTCCCTTGGTCCTGTGAAAGTTCTATGCCCCATTACAGGGGAATAACTGGGCCATAAAGTGGGAATGAGTGGGTTGGGGAACAGGGGAAGCAGGGTGAGGAGAGGGAATTTTCTTTCAGAGGGGAAACTAGGAAAGGGGATAACGTTTGAAAGTTAAGTAAAGAAAATATCTAATAAGAAAAAAAAATTGTTCTATGCCCACTGTGGTAGCTAATGCTTGAAGAAAGTAGTTTTGGAGTGTGACACCCCACCCCACCTTGCAGCTCACAGGAAGGAGAAGCAGGTGGATCTTCAAGTTTAAGATCTGCCTGAACCTTGGAGGTTTTTTCATATCCCCCCACCATTTGTTTTCTTTGTGTTCTTCTAACCTTAGGGTCCTGAGACTTTGGTGTCCACTGAGTCTTTAGTAATACCAAGTGTTTCCTCTGAGGTGATAATTGACTTCATAACCTCTGGAATTTTTAGTGCCAATGCCCTTTTTGTGGTCCAATAATTGGCATGGTCTCCAGGGAACTAGACATTCTGCCAAAATTTTGGGTGGGAATACAGAGCCAAGAGAATGTAATGTAGCTTATAATTATTAGGTGGTCTTATAGGGGATTCGGCAGATATAGGCTAAGTTCTTACCTGGGGTCCGTGGAGCATATGTGGTTGATAGGACATCAGGCAGAATTCTGGCCCAGAAATTAGAACCCTGGTGATGGGGAGCTCACTGTTAGTTAAAAAGTGACTTGTCTAATAGCATTTGTCCTCCATGAAGCTTGTTATTTGGGATGCAGGTTCTTTGAGCTCTAGTTGTTTATAAAGCAACACTGATCACTCTGTGAATATGTAAAAAGAAGGTGTGATGGTATTTATATGCTCGTCCCAGGGAGTGGCACTATTAAAAGGCTTGGCCCTGTTGGAGTAGGTGTGCCACTGTTGGATGAGGTGTGTTATTGTGAGTAGGCTTTAAGATCCTCATTCTAGCTGCCTGGAAAATATAGAACTCTCAGTTACTCCCAAAATATGTCTAGCTGGATGCTTCAGTGCTCCTTCCATGATGGTAATGGATGAAATATCTCTGAACCTGTAAGCCAACCCCAATTAAATGTTGTCTTTATAAGAAGAGTTCTTGGTTATAGTGTCTGTGTACATCAATGAAAAACCTAACTAAGAATGCAATTTTGTTTTTCATTTTTAGTCTTTGCTGTTTGTCCCTCAGCCACTTCATGTATCTCATCTTGGTCCTGCCAATCCTTCTGCTTCAGTCTTCTGAATGATGAGATTACAGATATGTGTCACCACACTCGGTTCCCCCTTTTTGTTACAGTGTTTTTTTATTAATTTGAGAAGGAGACAAAAATAAACCTGAATTTCTAATCTTCCTCCCTTTGACTTTCAATTACTTGGGTTCTTGACTAGAGTATATATTCCTGGGTTCCTACTGAGGGGCTGAAGCTTCCTTATCAAGCACTCTATCACTGGGGCTGCTTCTTTATCCCCACATGGCCTCCTGAAACTTGTTATCACCTGATAGACTGAGCTGAGCAAGAAGTGTTCTTCCGTCTGTTACTGTTTAGTTAAATTTCTTGTAACATCAGTGAAGTGGAAATTTCTGATCTCTTTGGAAACTGTTGAGATATGTAATTATTTTCTGGAAAGTAATTTATGAGAGTACGTTTTGCTGATGCGGACACGTGAGAAGTTATTTTTCTTAGTCCAGTCACATGTTACTTTTCTATAAGCTGTCTTGTGAGAGAGCATATACTATTCTGCTGGAACAGATAGTAGATGGTACATGATGTTTAGGAAGAATATAAATATAATCCCACAGACAGAAAGAATATGTCCTTGCATTGGTTTACTTTAGATATGTTTGAGGTCTTTGCTGAGTATTCTCTTGAAATTTGTTCAACTTGCAATGGTTTGCTGGTCTTTGCTTATCTTCCCTTGTTCTGATTTTGTAGAGAAAAATGTGACAAAATATTTCTCATGATTTTCTGGATACTTCTTACTGGAAAGGAGAAGGGGGAAGTAGGGGATTTCCAGATCTAAACAATGTCTATTCTCAAGAAATGGGTATGGGAAGCGTACAAGGAAAGAGCCTGGTGCAGGTAGGTGTAGAAACTCTGGATTGGCCCTGCTGTGGTTTCTGGGGGAGATTTTCTGATTCTCTCTTAGCAACCAATATCACAAACACCTGGCAGTGAGGTGCAGTACTGGGCACACACCTGGGTTCAAGGAACGGTAAGAACATTGGCAGACACACGGGTTCAAGAAGTGGCCAGAGCATTGTGCACCTCTATTTTTCTAAATCAGTGAAGCTACTTCTACTAACAATGAAATCTATTTTTCCAATTTCAGGGCTTCTGTGACCTTTTACATTCTGTCAGGATCTTTCAACCCCACCTAAAAATCAAACAAACAAACACAATAAACCCCACCACCAGATACAAAAGAAAGGAAGATAGGAGGTTGTCAATCCTCACATAGATAAGTCTTTTTTGAGCAGACTGGGAATTGATCAGTAGACCCACCCATGTGTATATGGGCTGAGAAAAGCAGTTAAAGGTTGATTTTAATGCGGGTTAAAGAGAATCACAGAGAATAAGGTCCTGGGAGGCTTCTTCATATTCCAGGGCTTCTAAAGCCAGGCTCATAGAGAATGTGAGAATGATGCTGCCCTCTCCAGCACTAAACTTGTTGCTCACAAAGTCGTGTTGTGTTGGGAAGACCCAGCTCCAGGTGCAGGGGTAAATCAATTTACCAGAGCAGAACTAACTTAAAGTTTTAATGAAGTATAGACACAGTGGACAGAAACATAGCAGGCTGATCCTGTGTGAATTGTACTCTAGCAAGGAGTGGTGGCACGTGTACTGCAGTTAAGAGAAGCTACCTTGCCTTGCTTCATTATGCCCTCTGTTTTTGTGTTTGAGCAGACAGAGGTAGGCAGTTCACATTTTGTTAGGCAGTGAGTCAGTTAATAGCAATTGTCCTCTGTGAGGCTGGACACTTGGGGTGCAGGCACTTTAAGCACTCGTTGTTTGTAAAGTATCACAGCTCACTCTGTCAGGAGGCAAAACCCAGGGTTTTTGTTTTTCACTTTTAGCCTTTGTCTGTGTGTGCCTCAGGCACTTCATGAACCTCATCATGTTCCAGGCAATCCTCTTGCTTCAGTTTTCTGAGTGGTGATAGTACGGATTTATGTCATTGAACCTGGCTCCCTGGTTTGTTTTTTGTGTTTTAAACTTACTATGTAGCCAAGCAAAACTTTGAACTTCTAATCCTTCTGATTTTTCCTTCCAAGTCCTGGAACCATATGTGTGCACCCATTGTCTAGGATATACAATGCTGAGGTCCTATGCAGGGTTTATTTCATGCTAAACAAGGCTTCTATTAGCAAGGATACTTCTCCAGCCTAACACGGCCTTCTGAAGCTTGTTAATATCTGCTGGAGAGAGTTGAGCAAGAATCCTTCTATGCTCTGTTAGTGTTGAGGTGAAATTCACGTAAATGGAGGTTTACCATTTTCAGTTCACAGTTCAGCATCATTGAGCCTGTTCACAAGTTGAGAGAATCTGATCTTCTCCGTGATTTCAGAAATTCTCATAACTCAGGGAACCCTTCATATTGATTAAGTCATTTTTTCCTTTCTCCTCCTCACTTCTGATAACCTCCAGGATATTATCTATTCTTTTTTTTATTATTATTTTTATTAGGTATTTTCCTCATTTACATTTTCATGATAATATCTATTCTTGTAGGATGTCTTACTCTGTATATAACAGGTAAAAGGTATCCCACAATTTGTGTCTTTTGTGGAGGGTTATTTTTTTTTGAAACATGCTTTGAGGTTCATCCTGGTTGAGGCAGGATTCATCATGCTATATATAGAGGACTAGTGTTCCATTATAATATTATAGCACAGCTTAGTTATCCATTAACAGACTTTTTTTTACCATTAATAACAATGTTACAGAAAACTTTTGTGTAAAGTTTTCGCTGGTTCTGCATTGACTTTGTTATAAATGTAGAAGTGGAACTCCTCAGGCATTATGTCACTATGTCATTATGTCACTGTCCTACTTTTTCACAGGGGTTTTCTTGTTCTATTTCCACCAATAGGGCACAGGTATTCCTATTTCCCTTGCAATTGAAGTCTGTCCTGATATGAATCAGAACTTTGTTGATTTATCTTGCATTTTAGTAAAGAGCAAAGCTACTGTTGGTCATTTCCTGTCTTCTTGCATACATGTATTTTTGAAAAACTCCAAGAAGAGCCCCTCGCTCAGGCCTCAAGACAATAGCAGACACCCAAGAACTCACGAGAGATAAAGCTTGATGCAAACCACATGAGGCTTTATTCGGGGAAAGCCAGAGCTCTGGGAATGACTCATATCCTACGCAGAGGAAAGAGGTCCCAGTTTTTATAGGCTTTCAGGGGGGAAAGTAGAAGGGGGGAGTGGGGGATTTTCAGATCTAAACAATGTCTATTCTCAAGAAATGGGTATGGGAGGGGTACAAGGAAAGAGTCTGGTGCAGGTGTAGCGACTCTGGATTGGCTTGCCTGTAGTTGCTGATGAGATTTTCTGACTTTTTCCCAGCAACCAATATCACAAACACCTGGTAGTGAGGTGCAGCAGTGGGCACTCAGCTGGGTTCAAGGAATGGTCAAAACATTGGCAGACATACGGGTTCAAGGAGTGGCCAGAGCATTGTGCACTTCCACTTTTCTAAATCAGTGAAGCTAGTTCTGCTAACAATGAAATCAATTTCGCCAATTTCAGGGCTTCTGTGACCTTTTACATTCTGTCAGGATTTTTCATTTTCATCCTTTCCCACTTCCTTTCTTATGATTTTTAAAAAGTCGTTTTTTTTTTAATTTGTTATATTTATATTTATTTGTTAGTTATTTTATCAGTATGATCATTTTACCTATATTTGCCAAGAACAAGCTTCAACATGGAGAGGGGTAATGAGAGAAGGGGGTTCTGAGAGAGGCAGAAAAATGTGTTTTGTTTGATCCAGCTTTTCCAGTCTGTCTATATGTTCTGTTTTCTCTCTATAGATTTCTGTGTCTTTATTCTGCTTTCTTACTATTGTAAGAGAGCTCTGTCCATGTCTTGCTTGATTTCTGCCAGTTCTTCAAGCACTTCTGACCAAGCCTGCTCAGTCAGTCAACAGGTTCTCCAGTGCAGGAGTGAGGATTAAAAAGAAAGAAGAAGGCTGGGCATTGTGGCACACTCCTTTAATCCCAGTACTCAGGAGGCAGAGCTAGGTGGATTTCTGAGTTCCAGTCCAGCCTGGTCTACAAAGTGAGTTCCAGGACAGCCAGGGCTATACAGAGAAACCTTGTCTTGAAAAACCAAAAATAAATAAATAAATAAATAAATAAATAAATAAATAAATGAAGACAATTAGACAATATTGTAGTGTGATCCCAGTCAATTCTGAGACTGAAGGCAAATTTTTTATTTTCCAATCCAGTTTTATACTATTTTAATTACATGCAAGCATTTTGATCAAGAAATACAATAAGGAACAACACATCAGTACAATAAGGAACTACTAAGAAAGCAGCAAGCAACTCCGATGATAGTTGTTAAAAAGGGCTTATCATAATTACCGAAATACTTGCGCCCACTGCCTCGTCCAAGCACAAAAATCTTGTCTGAGGCCTAGTTCCACCCTAAGACTAAAATTCTTACCTTATCCTACTTCCCTATCACAGGCTAAAGGTAGATTCTTGCCTTATCTTGCCCTAAAGTCAGATTCTTGCCTGAGCTTACTTCCTTGTCCTAGGCCAATGTCAGATTCCTGTCTGAAGCCCATTTCTTTGTCCTTAGCCAATGTCAGACTCCTGCCAAATGGTACCCCAAAGGCTTTCCACACACTTCTATTTTTTTCCTAAAACAAATCTCTGGATAGCTCCTCTTCTGCAGAACACAGGTCCAGTTTTCTCTTTTACATATCAATCCTGTCATTTACTCCTGGTTTACTTTTGATTATCTTATGAATCAGCATACTAGCACCTGTGCCCTTTGATTCTTAGGAGACAGCAAGTTTGTAATTTTACTTAACATTGCAAGAACATTCAGGGGTCTATTTGCCTTTCTTAAGCACAGACAATAAGCTAGTTGGGTGGGACTAAAATTACCATTTATATCCCACCTGGGCTTGCACTCACTATGTCTCAGGCTGACTTTGAACACAGGCTGCATTAGTTTCTGCCTATTATTGTATCTTTCTGGCAAGCTAAATCTTAGTGTAACTGGCTTTGTTCATAAAGATTTGTGAAGCCCCCTCACACATCAATATTGTGTCCTAAATTTTTACATAGTTGTGATATTATATTTTTAAATCCCAGATGGGGGATACAGTACTGCTTCAGGTTGTCCATAGCAGCTGACTAAAATTTACCTCTCTCTCCATCAGTGGCATGATTCTTTCATCTGCAGACTTGTTCCAGTATATTGTCCACCTGTGAATGATTTAGAGAACTTACAGGTAATATAAATATTAAGGCATTCAGAAATGGTATGGGCTGGTGGTAAATATTCTTAACTGTTGGTTGCTGTTGTCAATTTTCTGTGCAAAAGTAAAGGATAAGAAATCAGATGTCTCTGCTATATGGGGGTTGAGGTGAGGAATAAAATATGGAGTGTAAAAAATAAATGAATAAAAAAATCAGATGTCTTGATGATGAAGGTCAATATGTCTCTAAGGAACTACACATCCCTAATTCAACAGGAAATAGTCTAACAATAATGCTGGCCTTTTCTCATCTATCATTTTTTTTTTTGCTTTCATATCTAGTGATAAAGGGATGAAGGATAAAAAACTGTTTTTTAAAAATATTTTTTATTATTACGTATTTTCCTCAATTACATTTAGAATGCTATCCCAAAAGTCCCCCATACCCTCCCGCTCCCCCACTTCCCTACCCACCCATTCCCATTTTTTGGCCCTGGCATTCCCCTGTACTGGGGAATATAAAGTTTGAATGTCCAATGGGCCTCTCTTTCCAGTGATGGCCGACAAGGCCATCTTTTGATACATATGCAGTTAGAGTCAAGAGCTCCGGGATACTGGTTCATAATGTTGTTGCACTTACAGGGTTGCAGATCTCTTTAGCTCCTTGGGTACTTTCTCTAGCTCCTCCATTGGGGGCCCTGTGCTCCATCTAATAGCTGAATGTGAGCATCCACTTACGTGTTTACTAGGCCCCGGAATAGTCTCACAAGAGTCAGCTATATCAGGGTTTTTTCAGCCAACACTTGCTAGAGTTTGCAATGGTGTCATCGTTTGGATGCTAATTATGGGATGGATCCCTGGATATGGCAATCTCTAGATGGTCCATCCTTTTGTCTCAGCTCCAAACTTTGTCTCTGTAACTCCTTCCATGGGTGATTGTTTCCAATTCTAAGAATGGGCAATGTCCACACTTTTGTCTTCGTTTCTCTTGAGTTTCATGTGTTTTGCAAATTGTACCGTATATCTTGGGTATACTAAGTTTCTGGGCTAATATCCACTTATCAGTGAGTACATATCATTTGAGTTCTTTTGTGATTGTGTTACCTCACTCAGGATGATGCCCTCCAGGTTCATCCATTTGCCTAGGAATTTCGTAAGTTCATTATTTTTAATAGCTCAGTAGTACTCCGTTGTGTAAATGTAGCACATTTTTTTATATCCTATTCCTCTGTTGACGGGCATCTGGGTTCTTTCCAGATTCTGGCTATTATAAATAAGGCTGCTATGAACATAGTAGAGCATGTATCCTTATGGTTGGGACATCTTCTGGATATATTCCCAAGAGAAGTATTGCGGGATCATCCGGTAGTACTATGTCCAATTTTCTAAGGAACTGCCAGACTGATTTCCAGAGTGGTTGTACAAACTTGAAATCCCAACAACAATGGAGGAGTGTTCCTCTTTCTCCACATCCTCGCCAGCATCTGCTGTCACCTGAATTTTTGATCTTAGCCATTCTGACTGGTGTGAGATGGCATCTCAGGGTTGTTTTGATTTGCATTTCTCTGATGATTAAGGATGCTGAGCATTTTTTCAGGTGCTTCTCAGCCATTCATTATTTATCAGGTGAGAATTCTTTGTTTAGCTCTGAGCCCCACTTTTAAATGGGGTTATTTGATTTACTGGAGTCCACCTTCTTCAGTTCTTTATATATATTGGATATTAGTCCCCTATCTGATTTAGAATAGGTAAAGATCCTTTACCAATCTGTTGGTGGCCTTTTTGTCTTATTGATAGTGTCTTTTGCCTTACAGAAGCTTTGCAGTTTCATGAGGTCCCATTTGTCAATTCTCGATCTTACAGTACAAGCCATTGCTGTTCTATTCAGGATTTTTTACCCCTGTACCCATATCTTCGAGGATTTTCCCCACTTTCTCCTCTATAAGGTTCAGTGTCTCTGGTTTTATGTGAAGTTCCTTGATCCACTTAGATTTGACCTTAGTACAAGGAGATAGGAACGGATCAATTCACATTCTTCTACATGATAACAACCAGTTGTGCCAGCACCAATTGTTGAAAATGCTGTCTTTCTTCCACTGGATGGTTTTTGCTCCCTTGTCGAAGATCAAGTGACCATATGTGTGTGGATTCATTTCTGGGTCTTTAATTCTATTCCATTGGTCTACTTGTCTGTCAGAATACCAGTACCATGCAGTTTTTATCAAAATTGCTCTGTAGTAAAGCTTTAGGTCAGGCATGGTGATTCCACCAGAGGTTCTTTTATCCTTGGGAAGAGTTTTTGCTATCCTAGGTTTTTTGTTATTCCAGATGAATTTGCAGATTGCTCGTTCTAATTCTTTGAAGAATTGAGTTGGAATTTTGATGGGGATTGCATTAAATCTGTAGATTACTTTCGGCAAGAGAGCCATTTTTACAATGTTGATCCTGCCAATCCATGAGCATGGAAGATCTTTCCATCTAGTGAGATCTTCTTTAAATTCTTTCTTCAGAGACTTGAAGTTCTTATCATACAGATCTTTCACTTCCTTAGTTAGAGTCACACCAAGATATTTTATATTATTTGTGACTATGGAGAAGGTTGTTGTTTCCCTAATTTCTTTCTCAGCCTGTTTATTCTTTATGTAGAGAAAGGTCCTTGACATGTTTGAGTTAATTTTATATCCACCTATTTCACCGAAGTTGTTTATCAGGTTTAGGAGTTCTCTGGTGGAATTTTTAGGGTCACTTATATATACTATCATATCATCTGCAAAGAGTGATATTTTGAATTCATCTTTTCCAATTTATATCACCTTGATCTCCTTTTGTTGTCGAATTGCTCTGGCAAGGACTTCAAGTACTATGTTGAAGAGGTAGGGAGAAAGTGTGAAGCCTTTTCGAGTGCCTGATTTTAGTGGGATTGCATCCAGCTTCTCACCATTTACTTTGATGTTGGCTACTAGTTTGCTGTAGATTGCTTTTATCATGTTTTGGTATGGGCCTTGAATTCCTGATCTTTCCAAGACTTTTATCATGAATGGGTGTAGGATCTTGTCAAATGCTTTCTCCACATCTAACGAGATGATCATGTGGTTTTTGTCTTTGAGTTTGTTTATATAATGGATTACGTTGATGGATTTCCATATATTAAACCATCCCTGCATCCCTGGAATAAAACCTACTTGGGCAGGATGGATGATGGCTTGTATGTGTTCTTGGATTCGGTTAGCGAGAATTTTATTGAGTACATCTGCACCGATATTCATAAGGAAAATTGGTCTGAAGTTCTCTATCTTTGTTGGATCTTTCTGTGGTTTAGGTATCAGAGTAGTTGTGGCTTCATATATTGAGTTGGGTAGAGTACCTTCTACTTCTATGTTGTGGAATAGTTTGTGAAGAACTGGAATTAGATCTTCTTTGAAGGTCTGATAGAACGCTTCACTAAATCCATATGGTCCTGGGATTTTGTTGGCTGGGAGACTATTAATGACTGCTCCTATTTCTTTAGGGGATATGCGACGGTTTAGATCGTTAATTGATCCTCATTTAACTTTGGTACCTGGTATCTGTCTAGAAATTTGTCCATTTCGTCCACTTTTCCAGTTTCGTTGAGTATAGCCTTTTGTAGAAGGATCTGATGGCGTTTTGGATTTCTTCAGGATTTGTTGTTATGTCTCCCTTTTTATTTCTGGTTTTGTTAATTAGGATGCTGTCCCTATGCCCTCTAGTGAGTCTGGCTAAAGGTTTATCTATCTTGTTGATTTTCTAAAAGAACCAGCTCCTCATTTGGTTGATGCTTTGAATAGTTCTTCTTGTTTCCACTTGGTTGATTTCGCCCTTGAGTTGTATTATTTCCTGCCGTCTACTCCTCTTGGGTGAATTTTCTTCCTTTTTTTCAAGACCATTTAGATGTGTTGCCAAGCTGCTAGGGTGTGCTCTCTCTAGTTTCTTTTTGGAGGCAATCAGAGCTATGAGTTTCCCCCTTTGAAATGCTTTCATTGTTTCCCATCGTTTAGGGTATGTTGTGGCTTCATTTTCATTAAACTCTAAAAAGTCTTTAATTTCTTTCTTTATTACTTCCTTTACCAAGGTATCATTGAGAAGAGTGTTGTTCAGTTTCCATGTAAATGTTGGCTTTGCATTATTTATGTTGTTATTGATGATCAGCCTTAGTCCATGGTGGTCTGATAGGATGCATGGGACAATTTCAATATTTTTGTATCTGTTGAGGCTTGTTTTGTGACGACTTATATGGTCAATTTTGGAGAAGGTCCCGTGAGGTGCTGAGAAGACGGTATATTTTTTTCTTTTAGGATAAAATGTTCTGTAGATATCTTTTAGATCCATTTGTTTCATAACTTCTGTTAGTTTCCCTGTGTCCCTGTTTACTTTTTGTTTCCATGATCTGTCCATTGATGAAAGTGGTGTGTTGAAGTCTCCCACAATTATTGTGTGAGGTCCAATGTGTGCTTTGAGCTTTACTAAAGTGTCTTTAATGAATGTGGTTGCCCTTGCATTTGGTGCGTAGATATTCAGAATTGAGAGTTCCCCTTGGAGGATTTTACCTTTGATGAGTATGAAGTGTCCCTCCTTGTCTTTTTTGATAACTTTGGGTTGGAAGTCGATTTTATTTGATATTAGAATGGCTACTCGAGCTTGTTTATTCAGACCATTTTCTTGGAAAATTGTTTTACAGCCTTTTACTCTGAGGTAGTGTCTGTCTTTTTCCCTGAGATTGGTTTCCTGTACACAGCAGAATGTTGGGTCCTGTTTGTGTAGCCAGTCTGTTAGTCTATGTCTTTTTATTGGGGAATTGAGTCCATTGATATTAAGAGATATTAAGGAAAAGTAATTGTTGCTTCCTTTTATTTTTGTTGTAAGAGTTGGCATTCTGTTCTTCTGGCTGTCTTCTTTTAGGTTTTTGAGGGATTACTTTCTTGCTTTTTCTAGGGCATGATTTCCATCCTTGTATTGGTTTTTTTCTGTTATTATCCTTTGAAGTGCTGGATTTGTGGAAAGATAATGTGTGAATTTGTTTTTGTCGTGGAATACTTTGGTTTCTCCATCTATGATAATTGAGAGTTTGGCCGGGAATAGTAGCCTGGGCTGGCATTTGTGTTCTCTTAGTGTCTGTATAACATCTGTCCAGGCTCTTCTGGCTTTCATAGTCTCTGGTGAAAAGTCAGGTGTAATTCTGATAGGCCTGCCTTTATTTGTTACTTGATCTTTCTCCCTTACTGCTTTTAATATTCTATCTTTTTTTTTTTCAAGAGAAGAAGACTTTATTATTCATGTTTGGAGGCTGAGGGCACTGGTTGCTCTCCCATAGCACTTTGGTTCATTCAATAGCACCCACATGTCCCAGTTCCAGGAAATCTTCATCTTCATTCAGAACACACCGATACACACTACATATGCATGAAAGTAACAGACATGGGATCTGTGAATGTTGCCCACAGGAGAATATTCTATCTTTATTTATTGCATTTGTTGTTCTGATTATTATGTGTCGGGAGGAATTTCTTTTCTGGTCCAGTCTATTTGGAGTTCTGTAGGCTTCTTGTATGATCATGGGCATGTCTTTTTTTAGGTTTGGGAAGTTTTCTTCTATAATTTTGTTGAAGATATTTGCTGGCCCTTTAAGTTGAAAATCTTCATCCTCATCAACTCTATTATCTGTAGGTTTGGTCTCCTCATTGTGTCCTGTATTTCCTGGATGTTTTGAGTTAGGATCCTTTTGTGTTTTGTATTTTCTTTGATTGTTGTGCCGATGTTCTCTGTGGAATCTTCTGCACCTGAGATTCTCTCTTCCATCTCTTGTATTCTGTTGCTGATGCTCGCATCTATGCTTCCAGATTTCTTTCCTAGGGTTTCTATCTCCAGTGTTACCTCACTTTGGGTTTTCTTTATTGTGTCTACTTCCCTTTTTAGGTCTAGTATGGTTTTATGTTCATTTCCATCACCTGTTTGGATGTATTTTCTTGTTTTTCTTTAAGGACTTCTACCTGTTTGGTTGTGTTTTCCTGTTTTTCTTTAACGACTTGTAACTCTTTAGCAGTGTTCTCCTGTATTTCTTTAAGTGAGTTATTAAAGTCCTTCTTGATGTCCTCTACCATCATCATGAGATATGCTTTTTACTCCGGGTCTAGCTTTTCCGTTGTGTTGGGGTGCCCAGACTACGTGGGGTGGGAGTGCTGCATTCTGATGATGGTGAGCGGTCTTGATTTCTGTTAGTAGGATTCTTATGTTTGCCTTTTGCCATCTGGTATTCTCTGGAGCTAGTTGTTATAGTTGTGTCTGGTTAGAGCTTGTTCCTCAGGTGATTATGTTAACCTTTATCAGCAGACCTGGGAGACTAGATCTATCCTTAGTTTCCATGGTCAAGTTAATGGAAATATGATGGCCTTAGGTTGTATGACAGACTTTTCTGTTGCTGTGATATTAACACAATGATGATAAGCAACTTATCTAGAAATTATATGGACTTATGGTTAAAAGTGATAAGAGTTCATCATGGCAGAAAGGCATGGCAGCAGGAGACCTTTAAATCCTACCCCAGTGTATACTTCTTCCAGAAAGGCCTTACCAGCCTATAACATCCCCAAACAGTACCACAATGGAGGACCACATTTTTAAATACCTGAATCTAAAGGGGGCATTCTCCCTCAAACCTCCACACAACCTAAATCAGCAACACTCTTTGAAGATCCTATTATTAACAGCCCCATCCTTTGTTATCTGACTGCTTGTTTTTTAGTATGTGAGAACAGAGTCTTCTCACCTCCCATGTATATAAGATTCTTGCTAAGGATCCTGAGTTGATACATGACTACATTGTTTTTACAGTCCCTGAAACACTAAAATTTCTCTAAGTGTCATGTTTCACGGTAAGACTTTCATGGAATTAATGTTTCTTTAATTCAAATATATTGACTGTAATCAATTTGAGATGCCTTCATATAAATGAAAAGAAACTATACTTAAGATAATCTATATGTTTAAGGATCTTAATTTATTCATTTTTAATGTTTCTGTGTCTAAATGTGTGTGTGTGTGTGTGTGTGTTTCTGTATATATGCACACGTGTGAGCATGAGTTTGGAGGTCAATGTTGAGTGACTTCATCAATTACTCTGTATCTTTTCTTTTAGGTAAGAACATAATATTTTTATCAGGTCATATAGGTTGATATAATGTCATGGGAAGAAGACAGAAGTCAAGGATGACTCGCAAGTTATCAGTGAGCATCAAGGTGAACAGTATTGTCATTTACAGATACAGGGAGCCACTGGAAAGGGACAGAGCGTATGTGTATTGGTTTTGTCCAGTAAGGCAAGTATATTTGCTGTGAAGAGACAGGATGTAGACTTCTTATGTAAGCATACAGCTAGAGATGGCAAACAAGACATCTGTACTTCAGACAGTTGAAACATATGTCTGAAATTCAACTGGTCATGAAAGGGTTATTCAGCTGTCTGCAGAATTAATCCTGTTTATTTTTACCTTTATTATGTGAAAACTAGGAATTAATACAAAAGCAGAGAATAATAGAGTGAATATCTCTGTACTTATTCTCATTTCTTCTTAGCATTTGTTAATCTCAGTCTAGAAAGATGGCTTAGTCAATTAAAAGTGACTCTCAGGCTCACCTCAAAGCTATCAGGTCTCCGATGGAAGGAGAGACTGACTCCAGAAGCTTGTTTCTGAACTGCACATATGTGCCCAGGATCTCAGTCAATTTTTTCCATCTCTCTCAACTAGTCTTCCTGGAATTCAGAGCATTTTAAAGCAAAGCCCCATATTTTGATCTATAGATACTTGTCTGTGAGAGACCAAACTGTGGGAAACTAGGTTCCACCAGTAACTCTCACCCTAAAGATTTGGCTGACCCGTTGAATGGAATTATGTCACCCCCCCCCCTCATTGCCTCTACCTGGAGCCTGAGACTGCCAGCCTCATCCCCTTCTTCATGTGTCCATTCCGCGCCTAGAACTGCTTAGATTAAGGCAGCTTTACCTCATCCTCCATGTCTCTGTTTGGTGCCTGAGACTGTTTAGTCAGGACAGGTACTCCAGGATAAACTGCAGAATGTTTGAAGGCCACCTGGGACCCTTTTAGGGCCGACATTGCAAGAAAAGCTGCTAGAAGCTTGTAATCAGCATCCACCCCAGATGTCCATCCCTTTCTCTGTATTTTATTATGCCCCCTCGACCCCTCCCTATTTTCTCTCACTGTGTGCTTATAACCTGGCTTTTAGCCTTCATTAAACAGACCTTGACAACCATTTGCTTGGTCTTGCTCCCCTTTCTCTGCCCGTTTCTCTTGCAGGCCTTGGTCCTCCTTGACCCAAGGAATAACTAGGTCCTGCTGGACAGGACACTTGGCAACTAAAAGGAAGAAGCACATAAATGGTGGTGGTGACACATGTCAGTAATACTGGGACTTAGGAGATGGAGGATCTGAAATTCAAGGTTAACCTTGACTACAAAGTCAATTTGATGTGAGCCTTGGGCACAAAATGCAGTGGCTCAGTAAACAAAACCAAGAACCTTACACGGGTTTAAATTTTTCTATTACTTGACATCTAGATGCAGAGTTTGATCAAATTTTGTTCAACAGTAGTTAGAAAAGTTGTGTGTATCAACCTATGCCTTTTGTCCCAGGACTTGCAGAACAGAGACAGACAGAATTCTGCTTTTGAAGAAAGACTGGCCTATACAATTATTTCCAGGAAAGTTATGGTTACAGATTGAGACCTTGTGTTAGGGATGGTAGCTGGAGTTTGGGTAGCAGTTTAACGAGAGATAGCTCAGATGTCCCACTGGCTAATAGCCCTTAAATGCTCATCCTGAAGTAACTTGTCCAGATATTGATATTTCAAATTCCAGCTCATGGCCCCAGACAGTCTTGAAGCATGCAGAAACATCTTGAACATAGCAGTGCTCTACATCCATTTTGAACTCTTAGACACAACCCAACCGCAGAAGGTCAACCCTGTCTGTAAATAGCTTAGTCTCCTGCTTATGCACATAGTCCCTCCCTTCCTCTCTCCTCCTCCTAGCCTTCTGATTCCCTGGGGTCATTGGTCTTGTTCCTTCCACTTTACCCTAGTTAATCCACTGGGGTTAATCTTTTCTCTTCCTCCCTCTTTACCAGAAATATAAAGGTCATTCTCCTTTTGGTTTCAATCAGACATGAGGTCATCTTCTGACCTGTAAGGTGATGGCTGTTTTCTCTCTGGACAACTTCTTTGGGACTCCCTCATCTTCTTTGTACTCTGAATTACTTTCCAAGAGAAGATTATTAGTCTCTGGTAAATGTTAGGGATGCTCCATCCTCTAAAATTCCTACTAATTCTCACTCTTCCTGACTTCTCATGTTTCACAGATCTGGGAATTTAATTAAGGACTTTTTGCATCACTGCAGAGGTCATAACCAGTAAAAATTTTCATTTCATTGTGTGTCCCTGTGAGACATTAGTTCAGATCGACAGAGACAGCAAGCTCTTCAGCACTGTGCTGTATTTGGAAGAAAAGGATCTGTTGAAGGAAGACAATATTCCACCTTGTGTTGTGACTGGGAAAGAGTGGAATTTCCTCCAGGGCTAGTCATGGCAGGGTGTGGTTTGTTCTGGATCTTGAAAGGTAGATAAAGTGTCCTGTCTGAGGTGAAAAGCCTAAATAACTAAAGAGGAAGCTTTAGCTAGGGAGAGGAAGAAGATGCTGTTTTATAAGAGATCAATTCAGGACTTCCAGAATTTCATGGATAGGCATGTCTTGGGTGAAGTAGAGAGCCTAGGAAATATGGTTTTTTTTTCCTATGTAAGTTGCAATCAGATATATAGCCAGATACTTGTTCTCCATTCTCTCTCTTTAATATGTTGTGTGTTCTATGTCCAGATCCTTTCATTCTAGTTGCATTATCTCAATTACCTGAAAAGCATTGAAAATATATAAATGATTCTGGTAAATAGTTTTATTCATGGTATAGTGGGATTCTGCTATGCAGGCTTTACAAAGGAGGATGTGACAAAGGCCCCTCAGTGTGGCACACAGCTTTATCTAAGCATTTAGGAGGCAAAGGCACATGGATCTGTGTGAGTTCCAGTTCTATGTGGTCTAAATTGCAATTCTTGGACAAACAGAACTACAAAGAGAAACCCTAAAAATATTAACACGTAGAAAAACAAAATCAAATACAAAAATATATATAGAAAAAAAGAAAAACAAAATCAAAGGAAGAAGAGAGAGAGAGAGAGAGAGAGAGAGAGAGAGAGAGAGAGAGAGAGAGAGAGAGGAGAAAGAGGAGGAGGATGAAGAAGAAGAAGAAGAAGAAGAAGAAGAAGAAGAAGAAGAAGAAGAAGAAGAAGAAGAAGAAGAAGAGAAGGAAGGAAGGAAGGTAGGAAGGAAAGAAGGAAGGAAGGAAGGAAGGAAGGAAGGAAGGAAGGAAGGAAGGTAGGAAGGAAGGAAGGAAGGAAATAAGAAAGTCATTAAGTCAGAACAATGAATCATGGGATAAAGGTACTGACTAAGAAGCCTGGGCACCTGAATACAGAAGGTAGGAAGATAGAACATATACCTGAAAATTGTCCTCTGAACCACACACACACACACACACACACACACACACACACACACACCTTCCACCAAAATACATACATGTCCAAATTCGTGTTCATATGCACACAGCATAAATAAAATATAACAAAAACCTAGAGATAAGAGATGATTTACTGGTTAAGCACATTCACTGCTTTTCCAGAATATCTGACCTTGCCTGCCAGAACACATAGACATCTCCAGTCCTAGGGGCTCTAATCCTTCTTCTAGCAATGTGAATGCAAAGTGCAAAGTTTGCATATGTTATGTATGTATATATAAAAACATACATATACATTAAATCAAATAAAGAAATCATTTTTAAAATGTAATATAAATGAAGAAAGGAAATAGAACCATATCAAGGGAGAACACTCTGTCAAAAAGTGCTTGATGTATAAACCTGAGAACCTGAGTTGAATCCTACATCCATGGATGTAGAGATGAGAACGGTAATCCTAGTGTTAAAAGGAAAGACAAGGGGATTCCTGGAGCTTGCTGGTCAGTTTAAAAAAATTATCAAGTTCTAGGTTTAGTGGCAACCTCTAACACTAGGTAGAGAGTGACTGAGAGAGAAACCCAATAAGGTTCAGTTTATCAGTATGGCCTGGAACTTTCTATTTATCTGTGGATGACCCTGAACCCTTGCACTTCTACTCTCTGACTAAAAAGTCCTGTAATTACAGCCTCAGGTCACCATACCCAACATATTTTATACTTGATATTTTGTGCAGTTTTATTCAGACAAGTTTCTCTATGTAGATCTGGCTGTCCTGGAGGTCAACAAGCAGACAAGGCTGGGCTGACCCCTGCCTCAAAACTAAATTTTTCACACACACACACACACACACAAAAGGTTGGAGGGACTTTAGAGCAATGATGAGATGCAATGTAGGAATTCAGAGGAGAGGACAGTCTGGGCAGAGAGGGTTCTAGAGGAGAAGTGGAGCTGATTCCAGACAGCTGTTGAGAAGTGCAGTTGAACAGATAGGGACGGAAATGATACAGTGGTGTAAATGATCTGTAAGAGGGGAATAGCCTGAAGATCTAGGCAGCAGAAAGAACAAGGAATTAAGCATGAGAGAATTTTAAGCTATCTGTGGAGATCAGATACAGAGCATGTTCTGGGAAGAAGTGTGTTATGTGGAGAGAGTACATTTAAGACTGGATAATAGGGAAAGCAATTGATTATAACTTTCGGTTGGCAGACAGACCCAGCAATCAAAGGACCATGGGTAAATTGCCTTACTAAATGGCTTGTGGTAAGGACTGAGGAGGATCTTTGGGAAGCCACATGTGCCGTTGCAGAGTGGCACTGACTACTGCTGGCCACCACGCATAAGATTGGACAAACAACCAATGTGTACATATGCAGTAAAGTTTTTTGCAAAGACACTGCCTGGCCCAGGCATGATAATGAGGTTCTGTAAGGTACTGAGAGTATAACCAATCAGATGTGAGACATGCAAATGAGGTATGATAATGAGGTTCTGTAAGGTACTGAGAGAGAGTAGCCAATCAGATGAGGAACATGCAAATGAGGCTTAGTGCATAACCAATCCGGGTGTGAGACACGCCCCTCCTAGGCCTATAAAAGCAGCACCAGTTCTGGGCTCGAAGTCTTTTCGCCTCTACAATCAAGCTCTCCCAATAAACGTGTGCAGAAGGATCCTGTTGCAGCGTCGTTCTTCCTGGCCAGTCGAGCGCTCACAAGAAGGATCATCCACTAATCAGAGCTCTTAAGATACAACTTGCTAAACGCATGAAATTCAAGAAGAAGGAAGACCAAAGTGTGGACACTTTACCCCTTCCTAGAAATGGGAACAAAACACCCATGGAAGGAGTTACAGAGACAAAATTTGGAGCTGTGACAAAAAGATGGACCATTTAGTGATTGCCATATGAAGGGATCCATCCCATAATCAGCTTCCAAACGCTAACACCATTGCACACACTAGCAAAATTTTGCTGAAAGGACCCAGATATAGCTCTCTCTTGTGAGACTGTGCCGGGGCCTAGCAAACACAGAAGTGGATGCTCACAGTCAGCTATTGGATGGGTCACACGGCCCCCAATGGAGGAGCTAGAGAAATTACCCAAGGAGCTAAAGGAAACTCCAACCCTATAAGTGGAACAACAATACGAACTTACCAGTACTCCGGAGCTCTTGTCTCTAGCTGCATATGCATCAAAAGATGGCCTAGTCGGCCATCACTGCAAACAGAGGCCCATTGGACTTGCCAACTTTAGATGCCCCAGTACAGGGGAAGACCAGGGCCAAAAAGGGGGAGTGGGTGGGTAGGGGATTGGGGGTGGTGGATATGGGGGACCTTTGGGATAGCATTGAAAATGTAAACGAGGAAAATACCTAATTAAAAAAATTAAAAAAAGGAATTCATAAGAAAGACAATGAGAGAAACCCACTACATACTGGGCTGATGGGTAGTATAGCTATTGGAATATGTGAAGAGCTGCTAGCTGGTGAAGTCGTTTCCTTATCTGAGTTAGATGGGCAAAGAATGTGGTTCTCAGCTCTTCTTATTTAGTTTAATACATGAAGCCTGGTATTTAGGCTGAGAAATGGCCAAAATATATGATGTTTTAATGTGTCAATTTAGAAGCCAGGAATAGTTGTAATCCAAGCATTCAGGAAGGTAATGCAAGTGGACCTGTATGAGATTATGGCTAGGCTGACTACATTGTCATTTTCAGGTTATGCTGGGCCCCAGAGTGATGGAGCGTCAAGGGAGAGACTGGAAAGAGATGGAGGAAGAGAGAAAAAAGAGACAGAGAAAAAGAGCAAGGGAGAAAAAGACAAAATAATGAAAATGAGATCAAGAAAAAGAAAGGGGGAGGAAAAGGTTTTGATGTATATGACAGAGACCAATCATGTCACCTCTTGGTCATGTGAGGTTTCTGAAATATGTGAGACCTAGGTGAACCTAGTATGCAGGGGACTCAGGGACAAATATTTGTTTGGAGTAGAGTGACAGGAGATGGTTTCAAGAATGATCCCAAATGATGCTAATGTAGTAGCCTATATGGTAGGGATTACTTTGGATGAAAGGGGCCATAGGTCCAGGGGCAAAACTTTAGGTTTTCTATCTGGAGTAGGTACATACAAATGGAATAAAAATTATTCCAACAGTGAAACAGTAGTCAAAGAGCAGACAGCCTTTCTCTGTTAGAACACACCTTAGAGGAGTCTCAGCTCAGTTCTTTGAGGACAAAAACAATCTAGCTGTCATTATGCATAAAATGAAAGCATTGCACAAGATCAGAGGATGGAATAGCAGGATCTAGTCTGTGGTAAGTGCTGAACAAACCGTGTCAGGAATATTTTTGGCCCAGGACATGGGTAGGACATGGTACCAGGCAGCAATGCAGTCCTCTAGTTCCCTGCAAGGGATTATTGATTGCCAGCCCATGATGCAAATACATGTTGGTGTTACTGAGCTAAGATGGTGGTACCTGTCTCCTGATGATTCCTGTCTCTCAGTCGTATGTGTTGGTGTGGTGGTTGCTTTGTGCTGGGTGTCTGGACCCACAATCAGTATCTCCTATGTGACCTTCATTGCTCTTCAGTGAGATAGTTGAGGGAAGGGTAGATGCTCACAGTAGAGGTAGCACTCTTCTTTAATCTCCTGTATTTACATCTACAATTCCAGCACTGGAAGGGCCAGGATATAGGATTTGAGGGCTAGTGTGTTTTGAAGGGAAGGAAACCAGGTGTCTCTGGTGAACTATGTAAGAGTGCTGGATAGTAGTGAGGTTCATACAGTTTTTGTTAAAATCACAACAGCTGTGGCATCAGCCTGAAGCATCTCATAGTCAGGCCAGCCTTTCCTGCAGAGCTGGGTGGCAAACTCATGTTTTCATTCCTCTACATTTGAATGGAGAGCTTCCAGGCACCTGCATGTCCTTTATAAAGTTACCTCAGAGCACACACTATACCTGAACATGGAACAAACTGAAGTCTCCCTTCTGGAACATGCTTTTCACTCGGGGAAACATACTATCAAAAAATAAGGGAAATGTGAAGTGTCCATGGTTGCAGTGGAGACAGGCATGATACATAGAAGAAGAAAGGGCCTGAGGTATGAACTAGTGTTTATAGAGAGCAAGCTTAACACAGGATTCACCCACAGAGTGACACCTGAGCAGAGGTGAAGTGTATGTGGGAAGATGCCAAATGGAGGAGTGATCAAAAGACCAGCAGATACTAAGGCCCTGAGGCTAATATAAATGTTCAGATCAGTGTAGCAAGAGCAGGTGGAGCAAGCAATGTGAGCATGAACATATATGCTAGTGATTTTAAGTCTAGTGTTAATACTTGCAATTGGACTATGAACTTGTGAAGAGACAGGTAGCAAAATGTATCTACTTTACATTTTTAAAGAATTGTTCTTTTTCCAGAGTTGTCTCCCTTTGTGATTTTTTTTTTAATTCTACTGGAAGATCCAGCAATACCTCTCCTGGGCATATACTAAGGACACATACTCCACTATGTTCATAGCAGCCTTATTTATAATATCAAGAAGTTGGAAAGAACCCAGATGTCCCTCAACAAAGGAATGGATACAGAAAATTGGTACATTTACACATTGGATTACTACTCAGCTATTAAAAACAATGAATTTAGCTGGGCTTGGTGACACATGCCTTTAATCCCAGCACTTGGGAGGCAGAGGCAGGTGGATTTCTGAGTTTGTGGCCATCCTGGTCTACAAAGTGAGTTCCAGGATCAGGCAGGACTATACAGAGAAACCGTGTCTCGACCCCCCCCCCAAAAAAAAGTACAATGAATTTATGAAATTCTTAGAGAGATGTATGGGTCTAGAAGATATCATCCTATGTGAGGTAATCCAAACACAAAAGAACGCAGATGTATGCAGTCACTGATAAGTTGATATTAGTCCCGAAGCTCAGAATCAAGATACAATTTCAATATCAAGATACAATTTCCAAAACACACTAAATTCAAGAAGGAAGACCAAAGTGTGGATACTTTGTCCCTTCTTAGAATGGGGAACAAAATACCCATGGAAGGAGTTACAAAGACAAAGTTCTGAGCAGAGACTGAAGGAATGCCCATCCAAATACTGCCCAACCTGGGGATTCCATAAACAACCACCAAACCCAGACACTATTGCATATGCCAACAAGAGCTTGCTAACAGGACCCTGATATAGCTGTCTCCTGAGAGACTCTGCCAGTGGCTGACTAATACAGAAGTGGATGCTCACAGTCATCCATTAGATGGAGAACAGGGTCCCCAGTGAAGGAGCTAGAGAAAGTACCCAAGGAGCTGAAGGGGTTGGAAGCACCCTAGGAGGAACAACAATATGAACTAACAAGTAACCCCAGAGCTCCCTGGTATTAAACCAACAAACAAAGAAAACACACAGATGGACTCTGTTTCTCTAGCTGCATATGTAGCAGAGGATGGTCTAGTCAGTCATCAATGCAGTGAGAGACCCTTTGTCTTGTGAAAGTTCTATTCCCCAGTATAGGGAAATGCCTGGACCAGAAAGTGGGTATGAGTGGGTTGGAGAACAGGGGAAGTAGGGTGAGGATAGGGGATTTTCTTTTGGAGGGGAAACTAGGAAAGGGGATAACCTTTGAAAGGTAAGTAAAGAAAATATCTAATAACAAAAAAATTGTTCTATGCCTACTGTGGTAGCTAATGCTTGTAGAAAGTAGTTTTGGGATGTCACACCCCACCTCACCTTGCAGCTCACAGGAAGGAGAAGCAGGTGTATCTCTTCAAGTTTAAGATCTGCCTGAACCCTGGATGTTTTTCATATGCCCCCACCATTTCTGTTTTCTTTGTGGTCTTCTAACCTTATGGTCCTGAGATTTTGGTGTCCAGTGAGACTTCAGTTCTGCCAAGTGTTTCCTCTGAGGTGTTATTGACTTTATAACCTCTGGAATTTTTAGTGCCAATGCCATTTTTGTGGTCCAATAATTGGCATGGTCTCCAGGGAACTATACATTCTGCCAACATTTTGGGCAGGAATATAGAGCCCAGAGAATGTAGTGTAGTTTATAATTATTAGGTGGTCTTATAAGGGATTTGGCAGATATAGGCTAAGTTCTTACCTGGGGTCCATGGAGCATATGCAGCCTTCAGGAAATCAGGCAGAATTGTGGCCCAGAAATTAGATCCCTGGTGATGGGGAGCTCCCTGTTAGTTAAAAAGTGACTTTTCTAATAGCATTTGTCCTCCATGAAGCTTGTTATTTGGGATGCAGGCTCTTTGAGCTCTAGTTGTTTATAAAGCAACACTGATCACTCTGTGAATATGTGAAAAGAAGGTGTGATGGTATGTATATGCTTGGCCCAGGGAGTGGCACTATTAAAAGGCTTTGTCATGTTGGAGTAGGTGTGCCACTGTTGGAGGAAGTGTGTTACTGTGAGTAGGCTTTAAGATCCTCATTCTGTTTTTGTGTGTGTGTTTCTTTTTTTTTTAATTAGGTATTTTCCTCGTTTACATTTTCAATGCTATCCCAAAGGTCCCCCATACCCACCCCTCCAATCCCCTACCCACCCACTGCCCCTTTTTGGCCCTGGTGTTCCCCTGTACTGGGGCATATAAAGTTTGCAAGTCCAATGGGCCTCTCTTTGCAGTGATGACCGACTAGGCCATCTTTTGATACATATGCAGCTAAAGACAAGAGCTCCCGGGTACTGGTTAGTTCATATTGTTGTTCCACCTATAGGGTTGCAGTTCCATTTAGCTCCTTGGGTAATTTCTCTAGCTCCTCCATAAGGGGCCGTGTGACCCATCCAATAGCTGACTGTGAAGATCCTCATTCTAGCTGCCAGGAAAATATAAACTCAGTTACTCCCAGAATATGTCTACCTGGATGCTTCAGTACTCCCACTCTAACAATAATGGATGAAATCTCTCTGAACCTGTAAGCCAACCCCAATTAAATATTGTCTTTATAAGAAGAGTTCTTGGTTATAGTGTCTGTGTACATCAATGAAAAACCTAACTAAGAATGCAATTTTGTTTTTCATTTTTAGTCTTTGCTGTTTGTCCCTCAGCCACTTCATGAATCTCATCTTGGTCCTGCCAATCCTTCTGCTTCAGTCTTCTGAATGATGAGATTACAGATATGTGTCACCACACTTGGTTCCCCCTTTTTGTTACAGTGGTTTTTCTTAATTTAAGAAGGAGACAAGAACAAACCTGAATATCTAATCTTCCTCCCTTTGACTTTCAATTACTTGGGTTCTTGACTAGAGTATACATTCCTGGGTTCCTACTGAGGGGCTGAAGCTTCCTTATCAAGCACTCTATCACTGGGGCTACTTCTTTATCCCCACATGGCCTCCTGAAACTTGTTATCACCTAATAGACCGAGATGAGCAAGAAGTGTTCTTCTGTCTGTTACTGTTTAGTTAAAATTCATGAAACATCAGTGAAGTGGAAATTTCTTTTCTCTTTGGAAACTCTGTTGAGTCATGTAATTATTTTCTGGAAAGTGATTTATGAGAGTACGTTTTGCTGATGCGGACACGTGAGAAGTTATTTTTCTTATTCCAGTCACATGTTACTTTTCTACAAGCTGTCTTGTGAGAGAGCATATACTATTCTGCTGGAGCAGACACTAGATGGTATGTGATGTTTAGGAAGAATATAAATATAATCCCACAGATATTGAGAATGCCCTTGTGTTGGTTTGCCTTAGATGGATCTGAAGTCTGTGCTGAGTATTTTCTTGCATTGGTTAATCTTGCAATGGTTTGTTGGTCTTTGCTTATCTTCCCTTGTTCTGATTTTGTAGAGAGAAAAGTGCCAAAGTAGTTCTTATGATATTCGGGCTGATTTTTAGCACGTCTGCATACTTGCACTGATTTGGCAGAGCCTCTTGTTTTTCTGGATCTAACTGCTGATAATGATTTATTTTTAGTGTATGATGTTTGGACAGACTTCCACTAACATTTTATATCTAACGTTTTGTACTGGACTGCTGATATCCTGACAATGTTATTTAGAATCATGCAAAGAACTACTTTCAAACAGGTATAAAACCTCTGATTTCCTATGAACCTTACTTTCCTTTCCAGTTGGTGCTCAAGTTTACTTAGGTATAATGGGCAACTCTTTCTAATGTAGTAGAGGAAAAAGCAGGTTTTGTTGGGTTGGGAATGTTGTTTAAGGAGGTTGAAAAATAGAAGCTGCTGATGGGGATATCCTGCCTTCATCTCAGACTTTTGCTTCATAGAATTCATGTATACAATTTTGAAAAAGATTGGGAGTAAGCTGAAAACTCAGAAAGTTCTCTCAATTCTCCTGTGTTATCAAGGATTGCAAAGTTGTGTATGCATTTAGAGAGTTTGCAGATAGAGGTACTGAAAGACCCATGAAGTGAGGACTCCCCCACGGTCTGACTCAGGAGAGGCAACACCCCAAATCACTCACAGGAAACGGCCTTGATGAAATCTGCAAGAGGACTTCTTATTCCAGGCATGGTCTGGTGTCCACAGTTGTACACCATGCAGGGCTAGAGGACCATGGACCATGAGTACCTGGGGAAGGGGGTATTTAAGGGAAAAAACCCCACAACCCAAGGGGGTGAGGAGGGCATTATTGGGAAATACAAAAAAAAATACCAGTTTAGAGTTAAAAGGAAGTGGAAGTCACAAGGAAAAATACCTGGTAATTGTGTGGTTATTTCGCAAGACAGATTCTATGAGTCTCTAACAATAGCACATTTGCATAGCAGGTTCCAGCAATGGTCAGGGTGACCTGTTTTTGAACAAACACTCTCTGAACCCAGGTAGCAGGTGGGTGGAGAAATGTTGTTATCTGTTTTATGATCAGCATGCCTTGGAGCATTGAGTCACAAAGGTCACATTCTCAAGCCTGGGCCTAAAGGTCTAGTCTTTTTGTTTTTATTTTACACTTTTCCATCCCCCACTTCTACTTGTTAGTAGTTCTAATCTTAGAACTAGAACTAGACACTATCTTCTCCCTGACACACTTGATCCTTTAGAACATGGTACTGTTTTCTCAAAACTAAAAGCTGCACTGCACTAATTGTTGCTCTAATAAAGGTGACTAGTCTATTTATAATACAGGGGTGTATCATAAGAAGTAACAATAGAATTGCCAATGGTCCCATCAAATTAGAGATTAAAGTGGTCAGCTACAGAGTCTTATTAAGCCAACTTTCAAACCATCCCTGACCTGCATCTCTTTCTCTTTGCCTTTTATCTAGTCTTTTTCTCAAGATTTTATCGAAAGGACCCAGATGTAGCTATCTCTTGTGAGACTATGCCGGGGCCTAGCAAACACAGAAGTGGATGCTCACAGTCAGCTAATGGATGGATCACAGGGCTCCCAATGGAGGAGCTAGAGAAAGAACCCAAGGAGCTAAAGGGATCTGCAACCCTATAGGTGGAACAACATTATGAACTAACCAGTACCCCGGAACTCTTGACTCTAGCTGCATATGTATCAAAAGATGGCCTAGTCGGCCATCACTGGAAAGAGAGGCCCATTGGACATGCAAACTTTGTATGCCCCAGTACAGGGGAACGCCAGGGCCAAAACGGGGGAGTGGGTGGGTAGGGGAGTGGGGGTGGGTGGGTATGGGGGACTTTTGGTATAGCATTGGAAATGTAAATGAGCTAAATACCTAATAAAAATGGGAAAAAAAGAATAATAGGTCTAATCCTCTTCTGTTTTGTAATACTACTTCAGATAGTGAGGCAACCGACTCCTCTAGCTCTAATAATGACTGTTCCAGAGCTTGCAAATCTTGAGACATAGCAGATCTAAGTTCTTCAAAATAATGAGGCATCCAGATTAAAGCCGTGGTACCTGTGCTCACTCTGGCTGCCACTCCCATTCCCAGAATGACCAACGGAGTCAGTGTCATGGCTCTCTGGGAAACCGAGTAGCATGTCTATCATAAATGTCTTCAAGAGTATTGGCAGGATGATAAAGCACTCTAGGGACAAACTGATCCAGTACACAGTAGTCATTGGGATTATCAAGAACAGCAGTTGATACACAAGGAGTTAATCCAGCGCTGCAGACCCACCATTTGTCTAGTCCAGGAAACAAATACCTGGTATCTGATGTTTTAGAGATCTTCAGAGTCTCATTGCAGAGATGTTGGTGGTCTGGGGATGGGGTTCCAATACAGGTTCCAAAACCAGAAACCTGGGTTAGGGTGACTTTATGGTCTTGTCCCCACAGGCAGGCCTCATGAGTGGTAGTATTAAATTTTCCTAAAACTGCAGTTCCCTCCTAATAAGGAGGTCCTGATGCCAGGCACAGCCGGCAGGACTCAGTCAAGTTTGGATTAGTCTTGTTAACACTGAAAGCTCCTTGGACCAAATTTAACAACCTCTGTCCAGTCTGGGGAGCAGCAGTGGTCACAGATGTTTCTGGAAGGGCCAAACTATTTTTAGGAGGAGTAGTAAAAAAGAGGGACAGAGCTGACCTTGGTGGGGGTAGAGGGGCTGGAGGTCCTTGTTCATCCAATTCCTTGTTGGGACCCATAGTGTGGGCTGGGAGGCTCTCGATCTTATGTTGGACCTTGAAAGTGGCCCCAAGATCTTGTTTAGTCATCCTGTCTGGGAAGTACTATCTGAGTTCCTATGTTCTCCCTCGCAGCCATACAGAGGGGTTCTCAGTTTTTCCTTTGGAAGTGATAGTGATATTTAGTGGAATACAAGTAGTGGCCGCGTCACAGGTTCCAAGATGGTTTCTGGAACACTCTTGTGGAGAGGTGTAATTTTTATGAACGGTGATCCAGTTCCAGGAGGAACTGGGCTTCCAGTATGCTTCTCCTGAAGTCTCACGTCCCCATGCTGAACAAAACAAACTCTCCAGGCTTCCACATCATCGAGCAGTAGCCCTATCTCGGCCTTCTTGGGGACAGACATAGAAGCCTACTTTTCCCAGTCGGCATCTATGTTCAGGGTCTCCGCACCCAAACACACCGCCAGGAGAGGTTCTCCGACCTGCATCAAGAGGGAGATCTTTGGCATAGTAGGAGGAATAGCCCACGATTCTAAGCCAGCTAATAATTGACAAAAATCAGGAGTGAGAGTGGGCCACCAGGTATACGGAGAGGTAATTCCAGAAGTGGACCAGATTACTTCTCTCGTTTGTGACAGAACTTGCCATGTTAGTTTTGGGGGAGCATGGGGATTACAGTTGGTCTTGTCCATCAATCTTGTTTTGTCTGCAGCTGAGCTGCAGCTTAAGAGGATCATCAGTAGTCTCAAGTTACCACTCATCTTGAGGCTGGGACACCTTCTTAAGGTGAGAGGCATGGATCCAAGCTGAAATTCCTTCAACTTTGACAGCAGTTGGAGTGGTCAAAGCACCAGGTAGGGTCCTTCGCACCATGGCTCAAGGTTCTCCACATGGTGTTCCTGGACAGGGATAGCACTTCCAACCTGGAACTGGTGAGGTATCGTCAAGTCTCTGGGTTCGTATGCTTCACGCAATAGTTCCCAGGCCTCTTTTTCCACAGTCTCTAACACCTTTAAGCTAGCAAAGGTTTAGATACAACAGCATCAGGGTTGAAGACCCCACCTGATTCAGTGAGAGGCAGCGGTCCTCCACACAAAATTTCATTAGGGATTAACTTATAAAATCCTAGAGTATTTCTAACCCGGAACAAAGCAAAGGGCAGGAGGGCTGTCCAATCCTTTTCACTGGTCTCCAAGGCTAATTTGGTCAAGGTCTCTTTTAAAGTTCAATTCATCCTTTCTACCTGGCCTGAGCTTTGGGGTTTGTAAGCACAATGTAATTTCCAATTTATCCCCAACAAGTTGACCAATCCCTGACTTACCTGGGCAACAAAGGTAGGTCCATTATCAGACCTGATTACCTTATGAATCCCGAAACTTGAGAAGTTTTCTTCTAAGATATTCTTGGCTACCACATTGGCCATTTCAGTTCAGGTAGGAAAAGCTTCTACCCATCCTGAAAAGGTATCTATAAAAACTAAAAGAAACTTTTTCCTATACTTGTCAGGTATGACTTAGGTAAAATCTACTTCCCAGTATGCTCCAAATCTGTCTCCTCTTAATCGTTTTCCAGGAGTAAAGGATGACTTGCCTGTGTTGCTCAAAGGGCAGGCCTGGCAGCTCTGGCCTACCTCATGTACTAAATCATTGAGTCCAATAATGTAGTAGTTTGAAGTCTGGATCAAGTCTTTCAGTTTCTTTGCTCCTAGATGGGTCAGGCAGTGTAAATCAATTATATACTCACGTTTGAGAGACCAAACTGTGGGAAACCAGACCCTCAACAACTCTCACTCTGAAGATTCGGCTGACCCTTTGATGGGGGCAGTGTCACCCCCTCCTTCATGTCTCCACTTGGTGCCTGGGACTTTTTAGATAGAGCCGGCATTCCAAGATAAGCTGCAAGATGTTTGGAGCCTGCAATCAGCATCTGCCACAGATGTCCATCCCTTTCTCTGTTCTTTTATTATACCCCCTTGACCCCTCCCTATTTTCTCTCACTGTGTGTTTATAATCAGGCTCCTAGCCTCCATTAGACAGACCTTGACAACTCTTTGCTTGGTCTCGCTCCCTTTTCTTACCCGTTTCTTTTTCAGGGGTGGTCCCCCTCGATCCCATGAATAATGAGATCCCGCAGGTTGGGATAAGTGGTGCCCAGCGTGAGGCTCGAGGTACAGACCTTCACTGGACAGAGACCTGGAGTCCTCCCCCAAGACAAAGCTGGTACCCGGCATCAGAGTCATAGAGGAGTGCTCCCGTCACTCACGGGAGAAAGTCTTCCTTGGTAAATAGGTTCCTCTCCATCCCATCAAAGAAATGGGCCATAAATTATTGAAGGAAGCAGTCTTCATCAGAGACCTGAAAGGTTCACTCAGGGAAAGGGGAGTTAGAGTTAAGAAGAAGGACTTGATATTTTTTTTAAATTTTTATTGATCAAACGTGTCCATGGTTTCTTATTGATATACCCGAGATACATTGGAAAAAATGGCAAAAGGTAGGCAAAGATTTAAATGATAAATTAGCTAATGAAGGTTCCGATGCGGTTCCTGCATCAGTGTTTTCTTATTGGGGACTCATTTGTGATGTTGTGCAAGGCGCGAGTGGCAAGCCTGAGAAACAACAACTTTTGTTGGTTGCTGAATATTGTCTCCATCTCTTGTCTCTGGCGGCTTCGGTTATGTTCCTTTCTTCTAATAAGAATGCCCCAAAGCCCCGCTGGTCAGTATAGACATGACCATGGACCTGGCGCCCACGTCTCCAGCTTCTCTTTATCCTCCCCTTCCAAGGGATCCATCCCTCTCTGATATGCCTCTAATTAATCCAGTCTTTAAGAGACTCCCAGCCCAAAAGCCTTTAGATCCCAGGGACATGGCCACTTTGGAGGAGGAGGCAGCTCATTATCATAATCCAGGCTGGCCACTGCTTGCTCCAGCTCCTTTAAGGGCCCCCTCCCTACATGCTACAAATTTGGGCACCCACCTTTCTGCCCCCATCCTTGCCAGCCACCACATTTATGGAAGCTAGAGATCAACTTGCATCTCAGGTCGCTGAGTTACAAGAGGTTTTACATCTCCAGAAACAGTTTGCCCAACTCTCCACAGAATTCACCTCACTACAAGCTTCCTTTAAAGAAACTCTCCTAGCCCCTCCAGCTCTGATCTGGAACGGCCTTAAAGATGAAGCCACAACTGCAGCTTCGTTAAAAAGAAAAATTCCAAAAACCCAAGATCCAAAGTCCTGACTTTTCCTGTCATTACCCGCTCTACAGGAGCCTCCAATTCTCCTATCTCTACCATGTAGCACTCCACAGAGGATCCTTCCCCAGAGGGGATCCCCTTAGAGCTTATTCCCCCAATTAGGGTAGCTGTGCCTGCCAGGCCAAATAGGACAGCTAGGAAGAGAGTGCTGATGAGGGAGAAAGGGAAACTGGAAGGCAGCTTCCACCAGCACCTGCCAAGCGAACAGAGTTCCACAGATAACATTTTAAAAGCCTGAGAGAGCTCAATACTGCAGTCAGAACATATGGGCCCAACGCGCCATTCACTCTCTCGGTCCTTGAGGCCATCCCAAGAGGTGGGTATTTACTCCCTGGGGAGTGGATTCAAGTAGTCCAATCTGTTTTAACATGTGGACAGTTCCTTTCATGGAAAGCAGAATTCTCTCTATTTTTGCCAGTTGATCACAGCTATTAATCAGAAGTCCCCTCCGTCGCCTTCTGCGACTTGGGTCTTTGAAAAACTTAGTGGCCAAGGCATTTGCCACTGAGGCTCACTAGTGGCGTCTCCCCATTGGCCGCTAGCGCTGCCCTAAGCTCCTGGCTGGAGATCCCAGCCAGAGGCTCAGTTCATTCAGGGAGCTCAGGAGGACTATAGCGAATTTGTGAGCCACCTACTTGAGGCTACAGAAAGAACTCTGGGCCATGAAGATTCGGATAATAAGCTTATTAAGCAGCTGGCTTATTAAAATGCCAACTCGGCCTGTAAGACTGTGTTGCTTGGTAAAATTAAAGACAAAGACCTTAATGAGATGATTCGCCTCTGCAGTGATATGGACAGCTTTACCCATAAGATGCCACACATAGTCCACCTTGCAGTTGGTGGAGCTCTCCAGTAGACCACACTTCAAAAGGGTTGTTTTAAATGTGGCCAACCTGGACACTTTGCCCGACACTGTCCCACTATGCCTCCTTCTGTTAATGTCCTTCAGCTCCCTGAGAGTCCCACCGCCTGGCATGCATAGCCGGATACCCTCTGCCAACATTGTGGGAGGGGCAGACATTGGGCTGGTGCCTGCCGTTCCACAACAGATATTTCTGGGAATCTTTTGCCTCCCCTTCAGGGAAATGGGCGGAGGGGCCAGCCCCAGGCCCCCAATTCCATTCCATTTCTTCTGGCCATGGGGAGCAGCTGGCAGCCAGATCAGCCTCTAATCTCTGTAGAGCAACCCCAGGCAGCGCAGGATTGGACTTGTGTGCCTCCGCTGCTCAATATTAATGCCTGAGGGCAGCGTTCCTGTCATTTCCACTGGCGCCTTTGGCCCTCCCCCGAAAAATACATATTTTTTTTTAGTTTTGGGATGCGCCTCCACCACCTTAAGGGAACTTAGAGTTTTACAGGCTTAAGGGGACTTATCTACCTCTCTAGTAGATAATGATTACACTGGAGAAATTAAGATTTTGGTCAGTGCCCCTCTGGGCCTGGAATCAATTTTCCAAGGACAGCACCTGGCACAGGCTCTGTCTTTACCCTTAGACACCTCCCACCTGGTTATAGGCACACAGTGTGGCTCCTCTCAGCCAGGCTCTTCAGATCTTTACTGGGTCCAAGCAATCATCAGGGACCGCCCTATACTAAGCCTCAGAGTAAAGGGAAAGAGCTTCGAGGGCATTTTAGACTCAGGAGCTGATTCTACTGTAATCTCACAGAGTGCCTGGCCCTCCACTTGGCCTTTACATGCCTCTTTGACCCATCTATAAAAAAATTGGACAATCAAAAATACCCTCCAGAGTTCACAGCTACTGACTTAATGAGGGAAATTCTGGCTCCATTTAGCCCTTCATTGTTCCTGGCCTACCTACTAAACTTTGGAGAAGAGATATTCTCCCTCAAATGAAAGTCTTTATGTGCAGTCCCAATGAAGTTATTGCTCACCAAATGCTTTCCCAGGGCTATCTCCCTGGACAGGGACTAGGTAAAAACAGCCAAGGGAGGCCTACACTGACAGAGGCCACCCACAATGTGGATCATGCAGGCTTGGGCTATAATACCCATTTTTCGTAAGGACCATTGCTCCCCCTGCACACCAGGTAGACAAGATTATGTGGAAACATGACTCCCCTGTCTGGATTGACCAATGGTCCCTCTCAGCTGAAAAGCTGTCAATGGCCATGCAGTTAGTGCAGGAACAGTTGGCTGTTGGGCATATTGAGCTTTCCACATCACCTTAGAATATCCCAGTATTCGTCATACAAAAGCGAAGTGGCAAATGGCGATTGTTACAAGATCTTAGAGGGGTCAATAAGACCATGGTCCCCATGGGGGCTTTTCAGCCTGGGCTTCCCTCTCCAGTGGCTATTCCCAGGGGACATGTCAAATTAGTCATTGACTTAAAAGATTGCTTTTATTTCCATCCCTCTTTACCCTAAAGATTGCAAACGCTTTGCATTTAGCCTCCCCTAGTCAATTGTGTCAGGACTTTCCCCCCCCCCCCCGTTTTCAGTGGAAGGTTCTCCCTCAAGGCATGGCCAATAGTCTCACCCTTTGCCAAAAGTATGTGGCTCAGACAATTGACCCTTCCAGGATGTCTTACCCTAACTTATATATTATACATTATACAGATGATATTCTTCTTGCGGGGCCTGATGAGGGTCAACTTTATTGTGCTGGTCAAAAGCATTTTATAATGCCCTCCAGAGTCGGGGACTCCAGATCTCCCCTGAGAAAGTTCAGATTCACCCCCCTCATTTATTCCTGGGCTTTGAGTTGTTCCCTAATAAGGTTCTCTCCCAGAAGGTTTAGTTAAGATGAGATTCCTTACAGACTCTCAATGATTTTCAAAACCTGTTAGGAGATATTAGCTGGCTCTGCCCTTATTTGAACCTTACAATAGGGGAGTGAAAACCTTTGTTCAACATTTTTTGAGGGGACTCAGATCCATCCTCCCCACATACGCTGACCCATGAGGCACAAATATCATTGGCCAAGGTAGAACAGAATGAACAAAACATTGGATATTTCTCCCCAGAACTCCCCCTCCAGTTTCTTGTTTTCCCTACTCCCTTGTCTCCCACTGGTCTTCTGTGGCAACTTAGACCTCTATTTTGGGTCCATCTGCTGGCTTTTCCCTCTAGGGTGCTACCCACATATCCTCAGCTGGTTGCCCATATTCTGTGTCTTGGCAGGGAAGCTGCCCTTAGTTTTTTTTGGCAAAGATCCTGAAATTATTGTTCTCCCCTATGATGCCTCCCAGGTTCAGTGGCTAATTTGAAATAATGATGACTGGGCAGTTAATTGTACCTCCTTCCAAGGTGTGATTGATAACCATTATCCCGATGATAAACTAGTTCAATTCCTACATAGGACACCGGGTTCCAGCAATGGTCAGGGTGATCTTTTTTGAACCAACACTCCCTGAACCCAGGAAGCAGGTGGGACAAGGAATGTTGCTATCTGTTTTATGATTAGCATGACTTGGAGCATTGAGTAACAAAGGTCACATGCTCAAGCCTGGGCCTAAAGGCCTAGTCTTTTTGTTTTTATTTTACACTTTTTCAGTATAAGTGCTTGGAGAGCAAAAGGAGCCTGTGGAAGGAGAACAACAGTGTTCAGGCTTGCTGTCTAAGAATTGGAATTTACTGCACTATGAAAGATGGAAGCAAACTAGGCTGAAAGGCAAACTGCTGCCCTGCCCTATGTTATACACTTCCATTGCCAGGTGCCCATACCACATCAATGAAACAAAGGTCTAGGAAGAGCAGAAGGTGGTACAGGGACAAAGGGATAGTGTTCATCTCAGTGTACTCCCAGAGCATTTCCTTGATGCTACACAAACATCACTCATCTAAGAATTTGTGCAGCATATGCCTGCTAATGATGGAGGTCATGCTTACAGTGAATTGACATGAAGTTCAATAGAAATGCTACAGAGAAAGCACTTTAAAAAGAATATTGTATTGTTTGAGTTGTACTCTTCAGCACAATAAAGTCATTTTTTTCAATAAAATGTTAAGTAGCTGGGTTACTTAGCATAGAGCTATTTTGCAAGATTTGAAGGGATTGCTGTTTTGTTTTAAGTGGTGCTAGAAGCTGGTAAAAAAAATTACACTGGTGTTCATGATAAAGGCACAAAGCCACAAAAAATAGAACTGTTTAATATGTCAAGAGAAATAAATGTTACTAAAGACCAGCTGCATGATAAAGGGCCTTATACTGACTTATAATAACAATTCTGATCTGATAATGTGGAAATTAAACTATGCCTTATTGCGGATGTAATAGCTTGGGATATGACTGAGGAACCAGGAAAAAAAATCACCTCATTTATTATGATAATAAAGGGTCTTTAAGAAGCATTTAATAATTTCTTACAGAGATTGGGTTTATCTGTTAATAGAACTGTATCAGAACCTGAAACCATGCAATCATTAATAGAGATCTTGGTATTTGAAAAATGGAAATACTGAATATAAGAGAGCAATCAGACTACTGAAAGCAGTAGGACTGGTGAAAACCTCCCTGGAAATATGGGATCACACACAATGCTCAGCCTTTTTTATGTTGTTTGTTCTAAAGATTTAAATATTAAGGTGTTTTCATTATGAATGATGTTGCTGTTTTTTTTATAAACATTTATTTACTTTTGTGTGTAGGAGTGTTTTGTCTGCAAATTTGTAAAGGGTACTACAGGTATGCCTAGTACCAGCACAGGCCAGAAGATGGAATTGTATCCCTGGAACTAGATTTAGGGCTGGGAATTGAAACCAGAGCCTCATCAATGCTAGGCAAGCAGTATACCATTGATCTATGCCCCAAAGTCTAACTTTTTTGTTCAAATGGTTTGTTTTGAGACAGGATTACTTATAGCTGCCAGTGGCCATGGGTTACTGAGTTCCTGAAAGTCAAGATGGGGTTGGATGGGAAAGGGGGTAAGAGAAATAATAATAAGCCAAGACAGAATTCTTAAGGCCCAAAGTTTACATATGAGTCTGAGCTTATAAAGGTGGGGAGAACCCATCCCCTACCATGCTAGGATCTCCTGGTTGCTTTATCAGGATCTGTCTGTAAAACAGGTTCAGTCTCTCAGCAGGTAGTGGAGTCTTGGAGGAAAATGCAGATGTGGCAGGACAATAGACTACTTAGGTCAGAAGACTCTACTCTAGGTGGGCTAGCAACTGTGGCAAACCAAGTCTGAGCCAGGCTGCCCAAGGCTGGGAGGAGGGCACAGTTCCTCCCTTTTTATTTATTAAGAATTACTGGACTGGGGCATAAAATTTACTTATGCTCCATGGTCTTGCCTGAGAATTATGGCAGCTGGCAGCCACACCTGTCTTTGGACTATATTTATTGGACTCTTTTCTAACCCATCTAACAACATGAAGCTTGTTTGTTTACTTTTTGTACAAACATGGCCTTTTGTTATTTATTATAAACAAACATGGCCTCTTGGCACATGCCTCTGTTAGGTTGAAAAAAGAGCCATAGAGCAGTGGCCCATCTTTGGCTGCTGGCCCTTATTGCACACCTTTTTCCCATTCATACCAAGGCCACAATATGCACTCAATGCATCACTTCATAGAGGTTAATAACTACCACCTGAGCTTTGCTGTAGGAAAGTCTGTATGGAGGTAACCGACCAACTTGAAATACAAAGTCAAAGTTGAAAGAAACAAGATGAATATTATCTGTGGAGATATCCCAGGCTCTCAATTCAGTTGCAAATCAGCAAAGATCAGAGCCAAGTTTGGCCTCCCAGTGTGGGAGAAGTGGCTTTGAGAATCAACAGAAAAATTGTTACTTCTCATTTAAATAGTGGAGGCTATGCTCTAAGTTAACTCTGCTGGCTAATAAGGATTTTTAGCTATTTTCATAATAGGAATCTCCAATATTGGATTTATTTCTAGACCAGTCCATGAATGAGTCAGAGTAACTGGTCACATTAAAGGAAAGAGAAAAGTCATTATAAATCTTCCTCTTGATTATTTTTTTCTAAATCAATTTCCACAGTCTCTGTGTTCTCTGTCCCACATAATCTAAAAATTTGAACCAAGGCAGCTTAGCTTGTCTAATCTGGGTCATAGGTAAGTGCAGGTAGTTCAAGAACATACACCCAATACAGATTTCCTGTCACCATTGTCAGGGCACTCAGCAAGCTCAAGGGTAAGCATGTCACATGAATCATTCTGGCAGCTAGCATGCACCTGCAGCATTCTGTGAAAAAAAAAAAAAACAAAAACATGTACTCTTCCCCATATTAAATATCTGATCAGGATCATAACATATGCCAATAAGTGGATCCTTTCATCTAACCTAAGCATGAGTATGCCTACTTGTAGGATGCTATAGACACTCAGCAAAGAGTTCTTTGGCATCCAAATTTTAAAATTTTTTAAATAAAAATAATTTAAATAATGATTTAAATGATGTGCACTGGGATATAATTCTCCCCTTTTTGTTTTTTAAGAAAATATTGTTTTAAAGTTCCACAATATCTTATCCTTGAGAATTATAAAAAAAATCCCAGTAACGGGTAACATTAAATTGTTCACAAAACATCTCAAATGCTTGACTCTAATAACCAGTTCTTTTATCCGTTTTAATCTGATTTGGAACACCAAGCATAAAAAAATTAACATAGGCAATGACTAATTAAATTTTTAGTTGTTTCTGTTACTGAGCAGTTGCAACTAGAAAGCCTGAAAAGGTATCAATAGTCACATGTGCGTATTTTATTTTTCTAAAATCAGAACTATGAGTATCCATTTGCAATAACTGATTAAGTATAAGTCCTCAAGAATTAACACCATTTTTTTGGAACAGGTAGAAACTGAGGACATTGAGAACAATTCTTTACAATTTGACATGCACATTCTCTAAAAATATCAAATTATTATTTCAAGCCATTGCTATTTTGATGATGTAAAGAATGGAATTATATGGCCAGTTGATTTTGTGTAAGGCCTATAATCTGCCCACAATATAAATCTGGGGTGGCATCGCCTTAAGGGGTCTTGTCCAGGCAATCTAGGATGAGTTCTTAAATGTCTACAGACAGTTTTTTTTTTTAAGAACTATACTTTCTCTTAACTTGAGTAGTATAAGCATATACAATTGCAAATTTGAGAATTAGCAGTATCTAAAAGGGAATAATTTAAAGCAATTGTAAGCCCTGAGATATCTATCTAATTGTAAGTCCTGAGATATCTAAATCAGATCCTGGATATAGAGAGAACAAGGAATGAAAGGTAGGGGAAATTCAAGGCTTCTGTATAAATCAGAGACAGAGCATGTGCTGGGAAGAAGTAGGTTAGGTGGAATCTCATTGCAGAGAACCCTGTCAAACAGGAGAGTAGAAAAAGCTCTGGAATTTTAGATTTGGGTCAACAGACAGACCAGCAGTCAGAAGTATGTGAGAAATTTACCCCACTAAAGAGCTTGTTGTAAGACTGAAGAGAAACATTCAGCACATGAGGGATTCATGAGACAGACAACGAGAGTTATCCAGCTGGTCATTGAGGTGGTTTGGATAGTCCAGTTGGTGGAGAAGATTTAAAGATACTGGTTGCTGCAGTGGGTTGCAAGACAGAGAGCAAAGAAAATGAAGAGAATACATGGGTTCATTGTAAGGCTGAAAACAAGAGCCCAGTTCTTATGTGAGAAGTAGCTAAAATATAAGGTGTTTTAAATGTCAAATGAGAAGGCAGATGTAGTACTGATCCAATTACTCAGGAAGATGATGCATGTGCTGTGAGGTTGTGGTTATACTGTGTATATTATCACTTTCAGGCCATCTAAAGCCACAGAAAGAGAGATACTCACAACACACACACACACACACACACACACACACACACACAGGCATGCAAACACACACATTAAGATGGGGGGGGTTGGAGAAGATGGAGGGGGAGGGAAGGAAAGGAGAAAGAAAGAGAGAGAGATGTTGAAGTTGTGCTTCACATCATTTAGTTACCTCTTGATCAGCTGAGGTTTTTAGAATCTGTGAGACTTAGGTTGTGCAGGTGTGCAGGGAAATGAGGGACATATGATTGCCTGGAGTGGACTGTCAGGAGCTGTTTTTAATAATATTTCAAATGATGCTAATCCAGCAGCTGTTTTAGTATGGATTACTATGATAAAAGGGGCTAGGGAGCCAGGAGCAAATTTTTAGTTCTTCAGTTTGGTGGGGGTATGAACTAATAAAATAAAATTCATCCCATTTGCAACATGGTTGACAAAAAGAGACAGTTCTTCTCTCCTAAGACATAGCTAAGAGAGGAGCCACAGTTAAATTCTTCCTTTTTAATTTTGATATAGGTTATTTTATTTATTTACATTTCTAATGTTGTCCTCCCTTCCAGTTTCCCTTCCACAAACCTGCATCCCTTTCCCCTCCCCCTGCCTCTGTGAGGATGCTCCGCAACCACCCACCCACCCACTCCTGCCTTAGCACCCTTGAATTCCCTTAAGCTGGGTCATTAAGACTTCACAGTGCTTCCCATTAATGCCATATAAGGCAATCCTTTGCTACATATCCAGCTGGAGCCATGCACCCCCACCCCCTGTGTACTCTTTGATGGTTATTTTATTCCCTGGGAGCTTTGGGGGTGGAGATGGTAAGTTGTTCTTCCTATGAGGTTGCAAACATATTCAGCTCCTTCAGTCCTTGCTCTAACTACCCATTGGGTTCAAACACACAGTCTGATGTTTAGCTGCACTGATCCCTATCTGTATTGGTCAGACTCTTCCAGAGCCTCTAAGGGGACAGCTATATCAGGCTCCTGTCAGCAAGTACTTCTTGGCATCAGCAATACCACTGCTAGGCATATACCCAAAAGATGCTACAACATATAACAAGAACATATGCTCCACTATGTTCATAGCAGCCTTATGTACTATGTTCCAGAAGCTGGCAACAACCTAAATGTCCCTCAAGAGAGTAATGGATACAGAAATGTGGTACATTTACAAAATGCAGTATTACTCAGCTATTAAAATTAATGACTTCATGAAATTCTTAGGCAAATTGATGGAATTAGAAAATATCATCCTGAGTGAGGTAACCCAGTGTCAAAAGAACACACACACATGTTATGTACTCAATGATAAGTGAATATTAACCAAAAAAAAAGACTTGACCCATCCAGCAGGTCCAGTTATTTGAGGGTCTCAAGGGGACCTTCTCTTAAGAACCAAATGGGGGGAGGGAGAGACAGAAACCAAGTGCGAGAAACTACAAGTAAACAGTCTGAGTAGCATCAAGGTCTCACTGTATTCAGCAAGGCTCAAGGCTTAAATGCAGAAGCAAAAGAGGAAGTACTTCTCAGCAGGAGGGATGGGGCAGCAGAAAATTTTCTTTTGGCAACTACATGGGGAAGCAGGAAGTTGGTGGTATCGGGGTACATCTTGGGGTCAGGACATCTGGCACTGACTTAGGGCTGGAGCATTCTGTGGTTGTTCTTGGAACAGTGCGTCGGTGGCCCACTTTTAACCCCCTTTTCTTCTCAGGGGGAGAGGCCCAATTCGGAGATCAAGACATTAGAGTTGTCTTAATAGCTCCCAACATCTCCCCCGTTTTAATATTTTTATAAGGGCATATTGTATAATATATTTGTAGCCACGTTTTTAACAACTGCCTAAATGTCTGTTTGATCACCGGGTGATTCTCTAAAACCACGAAGGACACAAGGACAAGTCATCTATGAGGCTTGAATTAACGGTTCCAGTCTGTTGGGTATAACCTGGGCTAGTCAAGGGATTTAGGAATGAAGCAAGCTCCATGGGTAGAGGTAGAGGTCTGATCCCCAGTATGCAATGTTAGAGGCCATGTACAGGATTGACTCTCAGGCCGACAGATTTTTACCCAGAGTAATCCTGACCTGCTTCCACGCCATTTTTTTTTCCTGAGGGAAGGACTCTAGGGCACTCAACCTTCATGCAATCAGACATGCCTCTCAGAGACTGTCTAACAGCTTCCAGACTAATCTCTGTGCAGTACTTAGCCTTACATCTCTCATGGGTGACGGCTTCAAGTTCCTTACTTAAGCATTTTATGGAAATTGAGTCTCTCTTCCCGAGACGAGGGTGATGAAGCAGTATCCACATCTGACTCTTCTTCAGTAACCTGCTTGTTATCGCCAATGTCCAGCCTACGGTAACAAGCTGAAACAGATGTGCTTGAAAGAGATGAATCAATTTGAGATTTTAACAAATCGGGTCAATTTCTGAAGTGTCCAAGGACCGAAGGAAATCAATAATAGGAGTCCCAATAGGGGCCCCAAAAGGGAGGGCAACAACGTTGAAAGCCAGGGGGAAGTTGAAAACCAATTTTGGTACCATAACTCTTGTTCTCTCTCTCTCTTTTTCTTTTTTCTAAACTGGCAGTAACCTTTGCAATGCTATCTTTAACTAATCCAGTTTTATCAACATATACACAGCATTCTTCCTTAAGTGCAGCGCATAAGCCTCCTTGTAGAAAGAGCAAATCTAATCCCCTTCTATTTTGAAGGGCAACTTCTGAAAGGGAGACCAAGGAATAAGTAAGATCATCTAGGCCCCTTTTAATATTCTCTATATCTTGGCTAATAGCCTCATTGATCAGATTGTAATAGCGCACATTCTGTTGGGACGACACAAGGGCTGCGATTCCGGTCCCAGTCCCAGCAGCACCCAGGCCAAGAAGGACCGCAAGGGTCACCACTGAGATAGGCTCTCTTTTGTGTTGGGATGGCAAGAAGGCACCTCAATCCCAAAACTTCATTAAGTCATCTGACTCATGAATATTAAAATTTGGAAAAAGCTGAACCAAGATACAATAATCTCTATTATTTATAAAATCTTGTATAATAATGTACTGTGTAAGGCCCGTGGAACATACCAAAAAGGTATCATTTGGGGCAAGAAGATAAGAAACCCATTTTTATTTACTCTAAAAGTGTTATTGCAAATCTCTAGCAAGGGCCACGGCATAAGCATGCCTCGGCCCAACACACAGAGAGTTCTGTCAAGGTAAGCTGAACTGACTCAAAGGGGAGCTGCCTAGCATCTGAAAGCAGGGTAAAATTTTCAAATAAGGCTATGCCCTCATAAAAGGGCAGGGAAGCAGAAAAGCACATCCAACAATCTTCAAATTCTGACGCATTATCTCTTTGTATCTTATCCAGCAAGGATAAAGCAGAAGCATTCAATATAGACCACAGTAAGTCAGTGGAAGAGGGGGGCCCCACTCACCTTTGACCAGGCCCATCAAGGCCTCAGTTCATCCAGGTCTGCGTGCTCGGCCACAGGCAGGTCTCCTGTCCCGTGCCAGCGATGGCAGAGTGTTCTTGCTCATACCCGCCGCCTCAGGCCACAGAAGCCCCAAAGGCCCATCCTTGGCCTTCAGGTGGCAGCCATTCTTCCTGCCACACCACGCTTGCCGCCACTTTCGAGGTGTCCTTGAAGGCCTGGCTTGGGCTCCTCCATGGGCCCGGCCCTGGAGAGCAGGGTGCCGGGAAGGCTGCCGCCATGCAGTCGCATCATTGGCAGGTCAAGAGCCACTGTGGAATGGCTGCATGGCCTAGCCGGTGACTGCCTCGAGGGCGAGGGCTCCTGGCATCCGCAGGGTAGGGACCGAGGCTGCTCCCAGGCCCCTAGGGCTCACCAGGCCGAGGGCGTGAGGGGCCCAGGGCGAAGGCTACACTCCTTCTGCTCTCTTCTGGAACCCTGCACAATATCCTGTGGGGGCTATGGGGTTGTCTGCAGTTGTCATCAGGGGAGATGGGCCCCGCATGGGGGCCCTCTGGCCATTTCCCTAGACTGTAGGGAGTGGGTGGCCATTGATATCAGTCTTAGATCTGCAATCTCGTGCACAATGGCAGCCTCTCTTGCACTTAGGGTAAAGACAGGGAGGGGAGACTATTGTTGGGTAGCAGGCATGGTTGAGACTAGGGTGCTCTGTCTTTGTGTAGGGCATTCTCTAGCAAAATGTCCAGGTTGGTTGCATCTATAGCAAGTTTTTTCTCCTTTATTTAGTTGTAAGGCAGCCCCAATAGCCAGGTTGATAGACTTAGAAACTTGTTGGGAAAACACATCTACCTCATTACAAAGCTTGATCATACCATTTATATCTAAACTCTTGGTTTTACCTCTCAGGGCAGCCCTGCATGCTGAATTGGCATTTTCAAAAACAAGTTGTCAGACTAACAGACCCTCACTTTCCTCAGGTCTCTAAATTCTCTCAGCTGCTTCGTGCAATCTGGCAACGAACTGCGCATAGGACTCTTGGGGCCCTTGTATAATCTTGGTTAGGGGCATAGTCAGTGCCCCTGCAGCAGGGACCGTGCAACAAGCTCCTAGGGCCACCTGTCCAGTCTGGGCGAGGACACCAGGGGAGATCCCTAATTGTTTTTTTGTCTGCAGTGAAATTGCCTTTACTGCAGATTTTATCAGCAGTCCAGGATGCTGTCTTACTAGTAGGATTCTTTCTATTATTTGCAGCCAAATTTTCTCCTCTGTCCACAAACTCTGACTTCCAAGTTAAATATTGGCCTCTAGTGAGGACAGACTGAACAACTTTATTCCATTCATTGGGTATCAAGTAGCTTTCTCCTGCTAAACCTTCTAATATAGATACTGTGAATGGGGCACTAACCCCATAATTTTTGACTGCTGAATGAAGATCCTTTACATGTCTCAGTTTTAGCTTTTTGTAGACTGGTTGGCTGTTGGTGTCCAACCCTTCATCGGGGGACATGCCACCCTCATCGGAATCAGAGTTTGCTTGATCCTCCTTCCCATCACTCTCTGGTTCCCCCTGATCTTTATTGGAGGAGTCAGGTGGAGGGGCGTCCTCATGACCTGGAACAGCCTGACAGGCTTGAGCTCAAGTGAGGACAGGAAAAGCCAATCTTTTATTCCCTTGTTTTTGAGAGGGACCTTTGTGGCCAGTTTGAGGATTTTTTGAGATGGGACACTGAAGGTTCCCCATGAGGGCTCTTTGTAGACTCTGAGTCTCTAGACTGAGGTCTTGTAGCTCCTTTTGAAGCCCTAGAACATCTTTAAGTTTGGTGATCTGAGTCTGAAGTTCTCTTTTAGTTTGAAGTAATTGCTGAATGGACGAGGGGGCCATCGATACAGGCCGAGGATTAGGCTGAGGATTAGGGGGAAAAGGGGGGCAAATAAGGAGGGTGGTGGAAATTGAAGGGTTCGATGGTAAGATAGGCACTGGGCCTGGGACCATAGTGGTCTTGTTCATATTTAAAGGCTTCCTCATCCAATTCTGCCTCCGAGGCAGGATCAAGGGTGTCTTAGTTAGGGTTTTACTGCTGTGAACAGACACCATGAGCAAGGCAAGTCTTATAAAAATCAACTAGGGTGAGGATCTTCTACTCACACCCACAGTGACACACCCATTCCAACCAGGTCACACGTATTCCAACAAGGCCACACCTTCAGATGGTGCCACTCCCTGGTCCAAGGATATACAAACCATCACAGAGGGGTTCATCTGACAACCCCTTATATAAAATGGGGTAAATCCTTTTTGGTCTAACAGGGTGTCAAGAAGTAGCCCCTTTTCTAGAAGGCAGGGAGTCCTTATGGACTGGGGCATTCGATAATCGATGACGGCCGAGACTGATGATTCCCTGGCAGCTTAGTTTTGCTTTTGCGTGATGGCAATCAGGAGTTTTCTAAAAAATCTTCAGTAAGGGCTAAGAGGCGGGCACCTTCTCCGCCCTCTTCTGCCTGTTTAAGGAGATCTCTGACGATTCCCCCAATAGCTAAAAAAGGACTCAGGGACATGTTCTCCGTGTTTTATCAAAGCATTTTTATCTTTGCCTACTTTATTCCAAGTTGAAGGCTGTATTTCAGGACCATTCAATACCAGCCATGGACTTCTCTCATCCACAAAACAAAACAAAAAAAAAATTATTAAATCCTTTTTCTTAACTCTAATCCCTCTCTCCTTAAGAGACCCCTTCATCTCTTGAATAAAAACTGTCTCTTTAGACAGAACCTTCCCCATAGTGAATGGAACAACATCTTTATGTCTGGGCTTACCTCTTGACGTCTGCAACACTCGAGTGAAGTGGCAGGGAACTGTCTCACTGTCTACACGGTACCTTTTGAATCCGTTGTCTGGAGGGTGGTCTGGTGCCACTTGACCCATCCAGCAGGTCCAGTTATTTGAGGATCTAGAGGGGACCTTCTCCTAAGAGCCAAATGGGGGGGAGGGAGGGATGGAAATCAAGTGTGAGAAATGACAGGTAAACAGTCTGAGTAGCATCAAAGTCTCACTGTATTCAGCAAGGCTCAAGGCTTAAATGCTCAAGCAAAGGAGGAAGTACTTCTCATCAGGAGGGATGGGGCATTGGAAATGCACAAGCAAAAGAGGAAGTACTTCTCAGCAGGAGGAATGGGGCAGCAGAAAATTTTCTTTTGGCAACTACATGGGGAAGCAGGAACTTGGTGGTATCAGGGTATATCTTGTGGTCAGGACATCTGGCGCTGACTTAGGGCTGGAACATTCTGTGGTTGTTCTTGGAATGGTGCGTCAGTGGCCCACTTTTGACCCCCTTTTCTTTTTGGGGGGAGAGGCCCAATTCGGAGATCAAGGCAATAGAGTTGTCTTAATAGTTCCCAACAAAGACTGGGAATACCCACAATACAACTCACAGACCATATGAAACCCAAGAAGAGTGAAGACCACACCAAAGGGTGGATGCTACAGTTCTACTCAGAAAAGGGAAGAAAATAATCTTGAAAGGTAGAGGGGATAGAGGGATCTGGGAGGTGGAGAAGGGGCAGGTTCAGACAGATTAGGAGATGGGGGAGAAGTACAGAGTGCCAGGAATTTGAAAGAAGGTATGTAGCAGTGGCTGAGGGCGAACCCAGGACCCAACAGGGAGGAAATTAGCTGACATACCCAACAAAATGGATAAAGAAACTGTAGAAACCATATCCAGTGGATAGGTACAGTCCCTGGTTGGGAGATATGCCCACCCACTCACCTCAAAAATAGTAATCCAGAATTCTTCTGTCAAAAGGAAATGCAAGCAAAAGGAATGGAGAAGAGTCTGAAGGAAAGGCCATACAGACACTGTCCCACCAAGGGATCCATCCCATCTGCAGTTTTTTCAAGAGATTAACATTTTCACCTCAATGTCCTTATAAATTGGGAGCATTGCATAGCATATGTTAAAGGCAGAAAGAGCAGTTTCTGGTCTATGATAAGCACTGAAAAAACACATCAGCAATTTTTTTACTGCAGGGAATGGTCACGCTCTGTCACCAGGCAGGGGAGTGGTCACCTGAGTCACAGTAAGGCAGCCTGATTGCCAGCCAAAAATGCAAACACTTATTGTTGTGACACTGAGCTAAGATGGTGTTGTCTGGTTTCTGGTGCCTCCTGTCTGTCTTTCTTGTGTTCTGATGTTGTGATACCCTTGTTGTGTCACAAGGGAATCATATCTACAGCCAGAATAGCTGCAACTACACATTGTGTGATTGTCCAGACAAGGTGAGTGATCAGTAGATGGGCACAGGGCAGGTGACCCTGTGCAATTCCCACCTGGGTTCACATCAACAAACTAAGAGCTATAAGACAAGTTTGGAGCTGAACTCTAATGGAAAGAAGGCAGCCCTTTGTCTTTGCTGAGCTCTCAGAGAGAACTATGCACACCTGGGCTTTATGCTATTTTTGTTAAAATCCTAGCAGAGATGGCCTCAGCCTGCAGTAGCTCACAGTCAGGCCAGCATGCTCCTGCAGAGCTGGGAAGCATACTCAGACATCCATATCTTCACACAGCTACCTCACAGCACTCACTACACATGAGGTGAAGCACACTGAATTATTCACACTTATAGAATTTACTTTCCAGTATGGAGACATAATATAAAGAAATAAGGAAAACATGTTGACAGAAGCCATTTTGCAAAGGTTGTGCAAACAAGTGAGTTTTTTGGAGATGGCCCACCATTTTGCATGACTTTGGTGGGTTTGCCTTGTGAGGCAATGACTCCAGAGACTTCAACACAGGATTGCTTCTCAATGCTGATAAGCCATTCCTGTCATTATTACATAGCCTAATTATTCATAAGCATCAGGCTACCCAATTTAGCAAATTTCCTACTGATCATTATGAAGATGCATTTACATATAACAATGCTGTCTAGATACCATTTTATCAGTGATTTAATTTTATAATGAACTTTAGTTTAAGAATGTATAAGAAGACTCAGAGAAAAAATAAAGCATGGCTGTTGGGATTCTGCTCCATCTACCAAGTGTGTGCTTGTGTGTGTGTATGTGTGTGTGAGAGAGAGAGAGAAAGAGAGAGAGAGAGAGAGAGAGAGAGCATATGCACACATATACACACACATATATACATATATATACATATATATATGCATATATATATATCTTCAATTGTCTGTGCAATATGTATATAGGTATATATGTATGTGTATGTATGTATATATATATATGTGTGTGTGTGTGTGTGTGTGTGTGTGTGTATGTATGCACATACAAACATATGCAAGTGTATATGTATGTAAATTAGTATGTATTGCCATTGTGAAATTGATGAAAGGGGTAGTAGGGCCCAGTGGTGTGTGTGTGTGTGTGTGTGTGTGTGTGTGTGTGTGTGTTTTCATGTATGTGTCTGTAGGCTAAAACATTTAGAGGTATGACAAAAAATTGGGATACATTCCTTTTCATCCCCTCTATGGGTCTCATGGGTTGAAATCAAGTACTTATGCTTAGGAGCAGAAGTCCCATGCCAACTTTGCCTGTTGCCTTCTTTAATCCCATAGCCCATAGTAACCTGCAATTTTCCTTGTAAACCTCTTATCCTCTTTCCTCTGCACCTTAAGTACTGGGATTAGTGACGTGGTCACTATGCCTGATTATTTTTATTTTTGGAGATAGTGTCTTATGTAGCAAAGGTTGTCCTTCATCTTGATATGTTGTCAAGGATAACCTTTTTTCACTTTCTTTGTCTTTATTTTATTTTTCATTCTCTGTTGTTTTCTGTTAAGACAGAATCTTCCTGTCTCAGTCAGAGTTTCTATTCCTGCACAAACATCATGACCAAGAAGCAATTTGAGGAGGAAAGGGTTTATTTGGCTTACACTTCTATACTGCTCTTTATCACCAAAGAAGTCAGGACTGGAACTCAAGCAGGTCAGGAATCAGGAGCTGATGCATTGGCCATGGAGGGATGTTCTTTACTGGCTTGCCTCCCCTGGCTTGCTCAGCCTGCTTTCTTATAGAATTCAAGACTACCAGCCCAGAGATGGCACCACCCACAAGGGGCCTTTCCCCCTTGATCACTAATTGAGAAAATGCCTTACAGTTGGATCTCATGGAGACATTTCCTAAACTAAAGGTCCTTTCTCTGGGATAACTCCAGCTGTGTCAATTTGACACAAAACTAGCCAGTACTACTGACCCCTTGTAAACTTGACACACAAACACATCACTGGTAAGCATCAACCATTACATTCTTATTCATCCCCAAGATCTAAGTAACTTTAAAAGTCCCACAGTCTTTACATATTCTTAAAATTTCAATCTCTTTAAAATATCCATCTCTTTTAAAATCCAAAGTCTTTTTTCAATTAAAAGTCTCTTAACTGTGGGCTCCACTAAAAGAGTTTCTTCCTTCAAGAGGGAAAATATCAGGGCACAGTCACAATCAAAGCAAAAATCAATCTCCAACTGTCCAATGTCTGGGATCCAACTCACGATCTTCTGGGCTCCTCCAAGGGCTTGGGTCACTTCTCTAGCCATGCCCTTTGTAGCACACGCGTCGTCCTTTGGGGTCCAGATGCCTGTACTCCACTGCTGCTGCTGCTCTTGGTGGTCATCTCATGTACTGGCATCTCTAAAACACTGCATGACCCCTTTAGTCCTGGGCCTTCAATTGCAACTGAGGCTGTACCTTCACCAATGGCATTCCATGGCCTCTCACAGTGCCAAGCCTCAGCTGTTCTGCATGACCTCTTCATGCCTTCAAAACCAGTACCTTCTGGGTGACCCTTACATATTACCAAGTCCCGCTGCAGCAGGAGTACAACCTTGGCTCTCTCTGGAACACAGACTCTTTGTGCTTTCAGAAAACACTTCCCAGAAGATGTCACCTCAATGTTGCTGGTCTCTTCTTAATCACCACTAATTTCTTAGCTCCAGCTAACCAGCATCAATAGTCCCAGTAATGCAAAGTTTTTGCTTTAGTAGTTCTGGTATCTTGTTAACCACAGCTGATTCTTCAGCCCCAGCTAACCAGAACTAAAAAGTCTTCACAATCAAAACAGCAATGGCCCTGAAAAGAGTCTTTAATTTTCCCTCTGAAATTTCAGAAACCAGACCTCCATCTTCTACACTGTTCTCAACATTATCTTCCAAGCTCCTACACAACATCTGACAGAGCTCTTAACAATGAATGGATCTTCAAGCCCAAAGTTCCAAAGTCTTTCCACAGTCCTCCCCCAAACATGGTCAGGTTGTCACAGGAATACCTCAGTTCTGGTACCAATTTTTCTTAGTCAGAGTTTCTATTCCTGCACAAATATCATGACCAAGAAGCAAGTTGTGGAGGAAAGGGTTTATTTGGCTTACACTTCCATGCTGCTGTTCATCACCAAAGAAGTCAGGACGGGAACTCAAGCAGGTCAGGAAGCAGGAGCTGATGCAGAGGCCATGGAGGGATATTCTTTATTGGCTTGCCTCCCCTGACTTGCTCAGCCTACTCTCTTATAGAACCCAAGACTACCAGTCCAGAGATGGCAACCACCCACAAAGGGCATTTCCCCCTTGATCACTAATTGAGAAAATGCCTTACCGTTGGATCTCATGGAGGCATTTCCTCAAATGAAGCTCCTTTCTCTGGGATAAATCCAGCTGTGTCAAGTTGACACAAAACTATCCAGGACACTCCCTCATTATGTACCCACTGCTATGTTGGTACTTGCCATGTAGTGAAGTCTAGCTTCAAACATCAGTGATCTTTTTGCCTCCACCTTGAGAGTACTGGGATTACAGAATCCACAAGTCAAGAGTCCCGGAGGTAACATTGAACTCCTGATTGTCCTCCTTTCCAAGTTGCAGGGTTATATTTCAGTTTCCAGTGCTCAGTATGAATGCAATGCTGACTTCGAATTAAGGATACTGTGTCCGGCTTCAGGAAGGTTGAAATTACTGATATTTGAGGACATGTGAGACATACCCAGTTTTGGATTCTTTAAATCTAATACTGTATTAAAACTGGGGGATGATACAGAATTAGTTGTACAGGAGAGGACTGTAGTTCAGAGTACTTGAACTCTTGCTAATTTAGTGTTCTGTCTTGCCCTGTAAAAGTGTTAAAGTCACCCCAGTAGTGACTATGCCAGGAGTGAGGATACCTCAGCCCCTGGGGTGTATTGGCCAATCAGGAAAAAAATCAAGCAGAGGCAGTGAGAAAATACCCTGAGGGGTGGAGGCAGTCATGAGAGTTCAGTGTCCTGGAAGCTACTAAAGAAAAATTTCCTGAGGAAGAAAGCAAGCCAAGAGCATAGTCTCATGCCTGCAACTACAGGGCTGAGGTAGCCCAGGAAGTAAGATGGCTTCAAGTTGAGAGGCAGGTTTGACTATCTAGTCAGGAGTGAGACTGTAGTAAATCCCTGCGTACTCTTTAATTGTACCCCATCTAAAAAGTCAATCAATCAGAAAAACAAACACAACAATAAACCCCACACCAGACACAAAGGAAAGAAAGATAGGAGGTCATCAATCCTCATATAGAAAAGTCTTTTTTTTTTTTCTTTTTGAGCAGACTGGTAATGAATTATTGGACCCAGCCATGTATATATGTGCTGACAAATGCAGTTGGAGGCTGATTTTTAATGTGAGTTAAAGAGAATCATAGCTAGGAAAGAGAGTACATTAATACAGACAAGTCTTGGGAGGCTTCTTTAGATTCTAGAGCTTCTAGAGCAAGAGTCATAGAGGATGTGAGATAGATGCTGCCCTCTCCAGCACTAACCTTGTTGCTCAGAAAGATATATTCTGTTGGAAATGGCCAGGTCCAGAAGCAGAGGTAAAACAATTTACCAGAACAGAACTAACAAAATTTAATGAAGAATAGACACTGTAGACAGAAAGACAGCAGGCTGAATCTGTGAGAATTGCACTCCAGCAAGGAGTGGAACACTTGTACTGAAGTTAAGAGATGCTTCCTTGTCTTGCTTCATTAAGCTGTTTGTATTTGTGTTTGAGCAGACAGAGTTAGATAGTTCACATTTGCTAAGCAGTGGGTCATGTAACACCAATTGCTCTCTGTGAGGCTGGACATTTGGGGTGCAGACTCTAAGCTCTAGTTGTTTGTAAAGCATCACAGTTCAGTCTGGCAGGATGCAAAACACAGGGAATTTTGTTTTTCACTTTTAACCTTTGCCTGTGTGTGCCTCAGGCACTTCATGTTCTACATCCTGGTCCAGGCAATCCTCTTGCTTCAGTCTTCTGAGGGGTGACATTGCAGATTTATGTCAATGCAAAGGGATCCCTTATTTATTATTTGTGTTTTAAGTTTACCCAGTAGCCAAGCAAAACTTTGAACTTCTAATCCTTCTGATTTTGCCTTCCAAGTACTGAGACCATATTTGTGCACCCATTGTCTATGTTATACTGTCTTGACATCCTACATGGGGCTTATTTCATGCTAAACAAGCCTTCTGTTGGCAGGAATACTTCTCCGTCCAAAAATAGCCTTCTGAATCCTGTTAATGTCTTCTGTACAGAGATGAGCAAGAAGCATTCTGTGATCTCTTAGTGTTGAGGTAAAATTCATGTCAAAGCATGTTTACCATTCTCAGTGCATAGTTCAGCAGCTTTGAGCATGTTCAGAAGTTGAGAAAATCTTTTCTCCTCTGTAGTTTCAGAACTTCTCAGCACTCCCTATTGGTTAAGTCATTTTTTTTCCTTTTCTCTTCCTCATTTCTGAAGACCTCCAGAATATTTTCTATTCTTGTGTGGTGTCATCTCTGTGTATAACATGCAAACGGTATCCCATAATTTATGTCTTTTGTGGAGGGTTATTTTTTGGAACATGTTTTGAGGTTCAACCTGGTTGAGGCATGTTTCATCATGCTATTTATTGGGGAATAGTGTTCCATTATACTAATAGAGCACAAATTATTTATCCATTAACAGACATTTGTTTTGTTTTTATCTTTTGCCATTACTAGCAATCCTACTGCAAACTTTTGTGTAAAGTTTTCTGTGGCTCTGTATTGACTTGGTATAGAAATAGGAGTGGAATTGATTGGACATTAGATAACTACATTCATTTATGTCACTGCTCTACTTTTTCACAGGGATTTTCTTGTTCTATTTCCACCAATAGGGCACAGGTATTCCTATTTCCCTTGTTACTGAAATCTGTCCTGATATGAATCAGAAGTTTGTTGTTTTATCTTGTATTTTAGTAAAGAACAATGCTGCTATTGGCCAATTCCCATCTTCTTGTCAACAAGTCTTTTCTTCTTTTCCCGTTTCCTTTCTTATGATTTTAGTTTTTTAACTTATTGTTTTTGAGATTTATTTGTTACTTATCTTATCATTTTGAGCATTTTGCTTATATATGCCTTGGCTTATATATACTCACTTCAGCATGGACGGAGTAATGAGAGAAGGGGCGTTTGGGTTAGATAAAGAGATTTGTTCTGTTTGATTCAGCTTTTCCAGTCTGTTTCTCTATATGTTCTGTTTTTCTCTATATAGATTTCTCTGTCTATGTTCTGCTTGTTTGCTATTTTAAGAGCATTCTCTGTCCATGTCCTGCTTGATTTGTGTCAGTTCTTCAAGAAGTTCTTTCTTTATTTCCTAAAAAATTCCCTGGATAGCTTGTCTTCTGCAGAACACAGACCCAGTCTTCTATTTTGCATATCAATCCAGTTATTTACTCCTGTTTTACCTTTTACTATCTTATGAATCATCATCCCATGACCCCAGCCCTTTGATTCTTAGGAGAAAGCAAGTGCATATTTTTTCTTAACATTGCAAAAAATTCAGAGGTCTGTTTGCTTTTGTTAAACACAGACATTAAGCTACTTTGGTGGGACACTATCCTAAATTACCATTTCTAACACACCTGGGCTTGGACTCAGTGTGTCCTAGGATGATGTTGAACTCAGGAATTGACGTGTATTTGTTTCTGCCTGTCTTTCTATCTTTCTGACAAGCTGGATCTTAGGGTAGCTGCCTCTGTTCTTAAAGATTCGTGAAGCCCCTCACACAACTCATTGCATCCTTATTTTTCGCATAGTTGAGATATTATATATTTTTATCCCAGGTGGGAAATATGGTGCTTCTTCAGATTGTCCATAGCAGCTGACTATGATTTATCATTTGCTTCATCAGGGTGTTATCATTTTTTCTGAAGACTCTCTCTGGTATATTGTCCATTTGTGGAATATTTGGTGAATTTACAGATAATATAATTATTAAGACTTCCAGAAGTGGTGTGGGCTGGTGGTCACTATTCGTTGCTGTTGGTTGCTGTCATCAATTACCTGTGGAAAAGGGAAAGAATAAAAAATTAGGTGTCTTGACAGTGAAGATCATAATGTCTCTAGGAACTTAGCATCACTAAATCAACAGGAAATAGTCTAAAAATAATGCTGTATTCTTTCCCTTCTACCCTTTTTTGCTCTAATATATAGTGATAGAAGGATTAAAGGGCAGAAAAGGTCTGAAAGCAGAAGGAACTCACAAAATACCAAAACAAGCTACACTCATATATAAAATAAATATTATATAATCCTTTAAAAGTAATACTTTCATTCATGAATTTCCATTGTTGACTTTGTTAAGTGGATATGACATTAAATATGGATGACAAAGAAATAAGGGTTCAAATGGAAAAACTTAGAGTTTTTGTGTAGTCTCTAGACATTGATAAGGAAATTGTGGAGGTAAGATGCCAGTTTTTCCCCTGAGGGATTTCCTGAGGGGTTTGAAGGATGAGACTATGTGAATGCTTCCCCTTACAAACCATGTCCCAGTTGATTTTGTGTATTTATTTTCAGGTTGTAGGATTTTGCTATATTCCCCATTTTTGCTTGTAACTTGATCTTTCTGTCACAGCCTCAGGAGTGTTTAGAATTGTAGGCATGTGCTGTCATGCTCATGAAATGTAATGGACATGTGATGATCTCAACTTGTGAGTGACTTTTCTGTTGCTGTGAGAAAAACATCATGATGATAAGCAACTTTTGTAGTAATTTTGAGATTCTGTTTCCAAAGCAATAAGAGTTCATTAAGGCAGAAAGGCATGACAACAGGAAAAGGAAGATGCCTTAGCACAGTTTCAACTGTAAGCATGAAGCTTGAAGACCAACTGGAAGTTAGGCAAGGCTACAAACCCTTAAAGCCTATCTCAGTGATATACTTTTTCCAAAAAACCTGCACCTGCCCATAACATCCCCAAACAGTACCACGATTGTGAACGACATTTTTAAATACCCAAATCTAAGGGGGGCATTCTCCCTCAAACATCCACATAACCTAAATCAGCAACACTCTTAGTGAAGATCCCATTACCTATAGTCCCATCCTTTGTTATGCCACTACTTGTTTTGTAGGATGTGGAGAACAGAGTCTTTTTTAATTAGATATTTCCTTCATTTACATTTCAAATGCTATCCCTAAAGCCATCTATACATTCACCCCTCCCTACTCCCCAACCCACCCATTCCTGCTTCCTGGACCAGGCATTCCCCTGTACTGGGGCATATGATCTTCCCACAACCAAGAGACAGAGAGTTATACGCCATCTCTCATGTATATAAGATTCTTGCTAAGTGTTGGAGACCATACAGTGGGAAAGTAAGCCTTTCGCAGTTTTCCACACTAATAAGCCAAATGGCTTTGTGTTGGGAGCTGGTCACCTCCTCCTCCCTATCCCTTCCTGGCACCTAAGACCCTAAAGATTTGAATTATAGTCCCCTCTTCCTTATCTCTTCCTGACTACCAAGACTTCTAAGAACCTGAGTTATGTGCTGAGCCTGGCTTGACACCCCAGGGTGTTAAGGAGGAATCTACTTTCCTGAGATAAGACTCAGGGTGCCTCCTGTCTGCAGTCAGAATTCAGCCTTCATGTCCCCAGATGCCTACTTCTTTGTTCTTTGTTGATTTCCCCTCTTCCCCTCCCTATTTCCCCTCACTGTGTGCTTATAACCTGGCTTTTCAGGCTAATAAACTCAGACCTTGACATGAATCCTCCTTGGTCTCACTCTTTTTTCCTGCCCATTTCTCTTCAGGTTTGCAGTTCCCCTCGTATCCACGATTAACTGGGTCCTGCTGGACGGGACAAGTGGTGCCTCGACATGTTGCTGAGGTACAGACCTTTTACCTTAGGTGGAGATTACAGAGTTTAACTCTCCCAGAGAAGTTCGTCGCGGCCAAGAAAATATAAGCAGTTGAGGAGCGCTCTCACAGCTCATGGGAGAAAGTCGTCCTCGGTAAGTGATTCACCTCCACTGAGAAATGGGAACTAAATTTTCGAAAGAGGCAGCCTTCATTAAAAGCTTAAAGACATCTCTCAGGGAAAGAGAGGTTAGAGTTAAAAAGAAAGATTTGATAAACTTTTTTATTTACATAGACCAGGCATGTCCATGGTTTATTATAGATGGGGCAGAGATACACCGTAAAAAATGGTAAAAGTTAGGCAGAGATTTAAATGATAAACTAGCTAATGAGGGTGTCAATGCGGTCCCTGCAACTATCTTTTCTTATTGGGGAGTAACTAACAGAAGCTACCACTGTGCCTCCTCTCCCTTCTCTGGCAGAATTCCCAGAAGAAGGAGATAAAGAATTAGAATTTGAACATGAGAGTGAGAGAATAAGTTTCAGAAAAGCAGTTATCCCCTGTTTGGGGCCTTTTAGCAAAAAAAGAGGGAAAATGAAAATAAGCTATGTCAGAGCTCTCCTAGAGACAGAAGGACATTGGGAGACGTCTTGCTTCCTCTCTGGCTCCTATGGAGATATTCTTTTTTTTTTTTTTTTTTTTTTTTTTTAGGGCAGGCCAAACCCTAGTTTATTTTCAGTGTCAGCAACAGCTTAGCCATCAAAAAAAAAAAAAAAAAAAAAAAAAAAAAAAAAAAACTCTACCCAGGGCGACAGAAGTCTCTACAGCGAGGCTAAGGGCTCAGCCACCAGGCGGCAAACATCAAGGATGCATGGCGGGCACTGCCCGGGTAATAAGTTAAGAAGTGGCAGCCTGATGGTGGCGAGGGCCAGGCTTCACTTCTGGGCCGGCATGAGGTCATCGATTGCCTGACCCTGCTCGAGCCGTTGCTCCATCTCAATGAGTAGTTTCACTCCGTCCACCACCATCTGCACCAGTTCCACCTCCGAGAAGCCCAGGCGCTCAGCGTTGGAGACATCAAACACCCCACCGACAGCAGCGGTGTCCACGCCACCTGTGCCTCGCTTCTGAAGTCGTAGCCGCTTGAGCACCTCCGAGAACTTCTCGTGCTTCCCCAGGTGGGGCAGCTTGATGTGCACACCTGCCCGCAGTCCGGTGCCCAGGTTGGATGGGCATGTGAGGATGTAGCCCAGGTGAGGATTCCACATGAACTCATAGTTCTTGGACTTGAAGAGAGTTTCGATCTGAGTGAGGCCGGTGCAGAATCGGGTGAACACTTCCTTCATGTTGCCCCCCTTCTGCATGGAGATGACTCGCAGGTGGTCCTTCTCGTTAATCCACACCAGGAAAGTCTTATTGTCATTGTGCCATATGCCACGAGCATCCAGCCAGTCGCGGGCCATGCCGGAGGCCAGCAGCAGAGGCGACACAGGCTTATCGAAGAGGAAGGGGTCGTCAATGAGCTGCTGCTGCTCCGCCTCAGTCATGCTCTTGAGCGTGTAGTACCTGCCAGACAGGTCGCCATCTAGGCTGGACAGAGCTTCTACTGCCAGCTTCTTGATGGCGCAGCGCTCCCCATGGCTGCAGTGCGGGGGGAGACACAAGTGGCGGATGCTGCGGCCTGTGTGCACTCGCGAGCTCAGCATGTAGTTGGGGTCCAGGTCATCGCCACCCTGCAGGTTGTCTGGGTTGAGGTCGGTCTTGTGCTCATCACTGGGCTGGTAGCTGCCGCCGTGCTGCTCCTCAATAATGGGGTCGAAGAGGTCTTTGAATACGTAACTCTCCTAGTCGCCCGCCACTGCACCCACTGTCATGATATACGGGTGGCCCGGATTGTCTACGCCAGTCTGAATGGTGTCGTCCAAAGTAAAGCCACTTGGCATGCACTTGGCACGGAGCTTGGCGTACAGCTCCGGGGTCAGCACCTTGGCCATATGGTTGTTGTGGCTACTCAGATCAGGGAACTCATCCTCGGCCGGGAAGCACAGCTTCTGCATATTATGGCTGTTGGAGAAGGGCATGGCGGCGGCAGCGGGCGGGATGCCGGATGGAGCAGGGGCGATGGATGCCTGTGCTTGCAGCTCGGAGATATTCTTAGTTCTGGTTAAGATATCTGGGTCCCTTTGAAACATCAGGTTCTATTCCCTCTCTGTATATTGTCTGTCCTTGGTGCACCATTTGTCCATATGTCTGTCTATTTATGTTTGTTTTGTTTTGTTGTTTGAATGATTGTTGTTCAGTGTTTCATGTTGAAAAAAAATGGTTAAAACTTTATCTGCTGGCTGTCAATTCTTTGATTTAATTTAACTTGTTTAAAAGGCAGTCTCAGTTTGCACAGCAGAAACTGATAAGTTATACTGCACTGTGGTTGGGTGTCAAGTACAGCTGAAAAAGCCCTGCTAGAGGCTGATTATCTACACAAGCACCTCTTAAAGGAGCATGCAGCCTTTTGCTTGTAACAGAAAGTTAGCTTAAAATTCAGAACTCAGGGTTGGAATCTGTGATGGTTTGTATATCCTTGGACCAGGGAGTGGCACCATCTGGAGGTATGGCCTTGTTGGAATAGGTATGACCTGGTTGGAATGGGTGTGTCACTCTGGGTGTAGTCATAAGATCCTCACCCTAGTTGCCTGGAAGTCAGTCTTCCACTAGCAGGCTTTGAATGAAGACATAGAACTCTCAGCTCTGCCTGCGCCATGCCTGCCTGGATACTGCCATTGTCCACCTTGAAGATAATGGACTGAACCTCTGAACCTGTAAGCCAGCCCCAATTAAATGACTTGCCCTGGTAATGGTGTCTGTTCACAGCAGTAAAACTCTAAGACAGAGTCATTCTAAACAACATGCAGCATGAATGAACCCAGGAAAACAGGTCTTTAAAGATGCTTCAAAATAGGGAGAATCTTTGGGCCAGGACTCGGCAGAGTGCTCAGATTGAGAAAAGTTTCCGTTTGAGTTGATGTGAAGCTCAGCCTGGAGCAGCATCAGAGAGGCTTGTGTGGCACTTCTTTTGTTTTGCAAACCATGACTAGGGAAATTCTTGGGACCTCACCACTCCCTCCCTTCATTTTAGCTAAAAGAGCCTTGTTGCATACCTAGCCAGATGTTATTTTAAATAAAGTTTAAATTCAAAGTTTATAAAAGGTCAATCAGGCTGTGGAATGTATCAGGACATTGTGATTTGACTTGCCTACTTTATAAAAAGTTATACTGTACATAGTTTGCTTATATGTATATGTATATGGTTTCCTAAGTGAAAAGTATGTACGTTACTAATGCTTTTAAGGGGAAGTTAACTTTAAATCATTGCTCTCACACAATGAGCTTTTAAGTTCTGGGGAGTAGCTGTAACTCCAGCTAAGATTCAGAGGCAATATCTTTTAATGCTTAGGGTTTGATTTTTTTTTTTAGCTATATTAGAAAATCGTGGTACAGAAAATCTAAGAAGGAAAAATTGATTTGCTTCAAAATTTTATTTTCAAAAGATTCCAGGAGATGTAATTGGCTAAGACCTCACCTTGAGGCCTTAAAGCAATTTAAACCTTTGTTAGGTGCTATCTAGTGAGATTCAAAATTTTTGCTGAGAAACAAAAATGTTTCACAGAAAGCAGAAGAAAGTTTGTGATCAACTGTTATCAATTAAAATCAATGGTAATTAAATATTACCTGCTCATTTTATTGATGTGCCCACAACAAATCTTTGGCAAGAGAAAACATATTTGTAAAATCATCCTTCTTCACCTCAAAGTAAAGTTTTAACACCCTATAAAGCCACTGTGGTACTAATAAAGAATTGCAAGATAAATTCATATATTTTAGAAAAACTATAACAAAAATTGTGTCTTAAGAAGCTGACTGTCTGTTCCTTGTTCCAAACAGCCATTAATTTGGTTATTACAGAATTTTGATATTTGATCTATTGCATACCATCATTTTAAATAAAATTAATAATCATTATCCTATGATATTTAAAAATAGTTCTTATTCATGCTTCTATATCTTCTATAAATTCATGCATGCATGAATGCATCCCATTTACTGTTTTTAAAAAGAGCCCTTCTATGGGAGAAAAGTATATGTGAATTGGATAACACACTTATTCTTTTGAGTTTCCTCCTGTTTCAGCACATATAATTAAATTGTGTGCTATAGATGGTGTTTTAAAATGTTGAACAATCAAATTTTAAGTTGTATATTAATAGTCAATATTGTATCTCAGAGCTTACAATTGCTTAAAATTGTTCATCCCTTAGATGCTATTAACCCTCAAGCTTGCAATTGCTTATGGAACTTATATGAAAAAATAAAGTTCCTTTAAGAAGACTGTTTTTGGTCAGTTAAGAAATTGTCCTGGGTTGCCAGGAAAAGACCCCCAGGATTTTCTTTTGTGTTATAGAGGTTTGCATAAAGCTTTAACTGATAAGGATTACAGATAGCTCCTGAAAAGATACAAACTCAGGATCCTTATAATTATTTGGGTTTTACACCTACTAATCAAGCTGGTTTTCCCTAGAAGATAGTCATTAGCAGAGACAATTTAAGGACTTTGAATGATTTTCAAAAATTTTTAGGTGATATTAATTGGCTTCTCCCCTATTTAAAGTGTACTACAAGGGAATTGAAACCTTTGTTTGATAGTCTAAAAGGGAGTTCTAATCCAACCTCCTATAGATCTTTAACCAAAGAAGGATGGCTGGCCTTATAAGTAGAAAAAGCTATTGAAGAGCAATTTGTCACTTATATAGATTACTCTTTGCCTTTACATCTGTTAATTTTTAATATGCCTACAGGATTGTTATGGCAAAATTCTCCTCTAATGTGGATACATTTGAGGATTTCTCCTAAACGTAATATCTTGCCATATTATGAAGCAGTAGCTCAGACAGTTATCCTTGGAAAGAAGCAGGCACTAACTTATTTTGGCAAAGAGCCAGATATTGTAAAACGATGTCCTAAGTATATTACATTATCTCCAGTGCCACATTTAGGAGTTAACCCACGAGGTCTTATGCCTAATCATATTGGGCAAATGGATGTAACTCATTATGTGGAATCTGGAAAATTAAAATATATACATGTTTGTATTGACACGTGTTCAGGATTTCCTTTTGCTTCTCTGTATACAGGAGGTGCCTCTAACAATGTAACTGATCATTGCCTACAAGCCTTTAATGCCATGGAATTGCCAAAACTTATTAAGAGAGATAAAGGAGCATCCTATTTTAGCAAGAATTTTACTTTATTTTGTAAAGAATTTGGCATCAAACATAAAACTGGAATTCCTTATACCCCCATGGGACATGGAATAGTTGAACGCGCTCACCGTACTTTAAAAAAAATGGCTATATAATCTCATTCTTTATATATTCAAATAGTAATGGTTTAATATAATATTTTGGTATTTTTAGAGAATGTGCATGTCAAATTATAAAAAATTTGCTCTGGTGTCCTCAGTTCCTAACTGTTTCCACATAATGGTGTTAATTAATCAATTGCTGCAAATGAATGCTCTTATTTCTGATTAATAAATAAATCAGTTATGCACATGTGACTATTAATAACTTTTCAAGCATTTTAGTTACAAGCACTCTTCAAGAGAAACAATTGAAAGTGTAATTAGTCACTGCCTATGTTTTATTAAAACTGACTATAAAAGTCAAGTATTTAAGATGTTTTGTCAACAATTTAATTGGGAAAATACACAAGGGGCTGAGTGGGGTTTATGCGTCTATAAAGAGGAAAGAGATTTTGGAGTGACTTTCAAAATCCAGTTACTTAAGAACACCCCATCCTTAGGGTCAGCTGCTATAGGCCCCAACCCTATTCTGCATCCCTCATCATCAAAAAGACCAAGTCCCCCACAGGTTGTTACCCTGGGTCCATTTGGGATTACTATATTCGGGCCTACTTTACCTGCTGGATCTCCCTCCTCCTCAGAATTGATTTTATCCTTGGTAAATGCATCAATTGCCAATATGCATGCAGCTAATGCTACCCAATGTGAAGAATGTTGGGTGTGCTTTTCTCCTCAACCCCCCTTTTTACAAAGGTGTGGAAACATTTGGATCAATTATTGCAATCAATGATTCCAGGAAACTTGGATAGCACCCCGAGAACCATGACGGGCTCACTCTGAGTCAGGTGTCCAGCCTAGGCTTATGCTTTTTGAGGCCTTCCATGCTTCCTCCTCAGACCTTATTTAAGGTTTGCAATCAGACTATTATTGTAAATGCCACCTCTCAATACCTTGGGACACCTAATGGTACTTAATTAGCATGTTCTACTGGATTTACTACCTATGTGGTGACCCAGACCTTTTTAGCTGCCAGAGATTATTGTGTATTGGTTCAGCTTCTCCCAAAACTGACAGGACACCATGCAGAGGACCTCCTCCAATTCTAGGAGAGAGGCACAGACCTATCCCGTGATAAGAGAGGGCCTATTTCTGCAGTGACCTTACCAGTAATCCTGGGCTTAGGAGCCGCCTAAGCCCAGGATCACCTCCCAACAGCAATACACCCAGCTTATTCTTACTGTGGACAGAGATATACAAGAACTACAAAAGGGCATGAAAATTTTAAAAGACTCCCTTGTCTCTCTGTCTGAGGTAGTATTACAGAGCAGACAAGGCCTTGATTTAATGTTCCTACAAGAGGGAGGGCTATGTGCAACCCTCAAAGAAGAATGCTGTTTTTCTTCTGATAAGACTGGCTTAGTTCAAGATAGCATAGAAAAGGTTAGAATTAGTTTAGAAGAGAGAAAACACAACAGAGAGAAACAAGAATATTGGTATCAAAATTGGTTTTCTACTTCTCCTTGGCTCACTACCCTACTTCCCAGCCTTTTGGGACCTTTCATGGGTATTTTGCTGCTTTTGTCTTTTGGCCCTTGGGCCTTTAATAGATTAATCAGTTTTGTTAAGTCACAGATTGAAGCTGCTTTAAGCAAGCCGGTTGCAGTTCACTACCTTCGATATCCAAGACTCAGACAAAGATCTCCCTTCCACTGATGCAGAAAGAGCAGCTGCTGGCCTCCAGTTTTCCTCCCTTGCTGCAAATGCAGAGTCCTCTTGGTTCCTCAAGCCATGGAGACAATAGAGATGAGGAGGGTGACCTCCAGCTCCTAATATAGCCTAAGAGCCACAAATTGTGTTATTACCATTGGCATAATTATTGTGGGTACAGCCCACAGAGGCCTTGCTGAATCTGAGTTTGACGATTCTCCTTTAGGAGCTGCACAGGACTCAGACCTGTGCATACTGGTTCGTGATAATAGGAATCCAGTATGGGCACCAGCATGGGTTCGAGGCTAAGCACTGCAGGGGAAGGTCCAACTAAACCATTTCTGAGTTCTCTGAGAGGCACAACTGGTTTGAACGGAGGTTGGTATCTATTTCCAGTTACAGCCAAAAAATCTTTCTAAGACTCTGCCTCCCCTCCCCAAAAGATACCAAGAGCCATGAATGTGGGTTGTGACAGCACCCATGAGAGGAATTGGGTCAATGCTCCCCCAGCAGGTTAATGCCCACTCATCCAAGGATGAGAAGATCACTTAATCACCTCAGTTAAGTGTGGCCTTACTAAAATTAATTCAAAGGGGGGAGATGTTGGAGACCATACTGTGAGAAAGTAAGCCTTTCACAGTTTCCCACCCTAATAAACCAAATGGCCTTGTGTTGGGAGCCGGTCACCTCCTCCTCCCTATCCCTTCCTGGCACCTAAGACCCTAAAATTTTGAATTATAGTCCCCTCTTCCTTATCTCTTCCTGAACCCCAAGACTTCTAAGGAGCTGAATTATGTGCTGAGCCCAGCTTGACACCCCAGGGTGTTAAGGAGGAATCTACATTCCTGAGATAAGACTCAGGGTGCCTCCTGCCTGCAGTCAGAATTCAGCCTTCATGTCCCCAGATGCCTAATTCTTTGTTCTTTGTTAATTCCCCCTCAGCCCCTCCCTATTTCCCCTCACTGTGTGCTTATAACCTGGATTTTCAGGTTAATAAACTCAGACCTTGACAGGAATCCTCCTTGGTCTCGCTCTTTTTTCCTGCCCATTTCTCTTCAGGTTTGCTGTTCCCCTCATACCCACGAATAACTGGGTCCTGCTGGATGGGACAGCTAAGGATCCTGAGTTGAGACATGGCTACATTGTTTTTACAGTCCCTGAAGCACTGAAGATTCTGTGCCATGTTCCACAGTAACACTTTCATGGAATTAATGTTTCTTTTATTCAAATACATTGATTTATTGTAATCAATTTGAGATCTCTCCATATCAATGAAATTACACTATACTGAAGATAGCCTGTATGATTTGTGGAACTTAATTTATTCATTTTAATGTTTCTGTGTGTCTAAATGTGTGTGTGTGTGTGTGTGTGTGTGTGTATGTGTGTGTGTGTGTGTATACATGTTGTTCTGTGTCTATGCACATGTGTGAGCATGAGTTTGGAGGTCAGAAATTCAATGTTTGGTTTCTTCATCAATTACTCTGTATCATTTCTTTTCTTTCTTTCCTTTCTTTCTTCCTTCCTCTCTTTCTTTCTCTTTCTTTCTTTCTTTCTTTCTTTCTTTCTTTCTTTCTTTCTTTCTTTCTTTCTTTCTTTCTTTCTTCCTTCCTTCCTTCCTTCCTTCCTTCCTTCCTTCCTTCCTTCCTTCCTTCCTTTCTTTCTTTCTTTCTTTCTTTCTTTCTTTCTTTCTTTCTTCTTTTTTGAGACAAGTTTTCTCAGTATAGCCCTGGCTGTCCTGGAACTCACATTGTAAACCAGGCTGGTCTCGAACTCAGAAATCCGCCTGCCTCTGCCTCCCAAGTGCTGGGATTAAAGGTTTGTGCCACCATGCCTGGTTGTATTAGTTCTTTTAGGAAAAAAGTAATAATTTTTATTGTCAGTCTGCATTTATTCCTCACTAATGGATACCAGAACGCAGCCAGCCAGCAGCTCAGGAGAGACAGGAAGCAATTGGAAGATCTCTAACCTGGTGGGAACAACAGATTCTGTAGGGCTCTAGCCTTGTGGAAATGACCATAGTGTTACAGTTCTCTGTGGGGTAATTGGGGGAACTGCAAGTGTCCATCCAGATCTCTGCTCCCTTGGCATCCTTAGAGCTAGTGATGGCTAGTTGTTTGGAAGATTTAGCCAGAGCCATGAGGGGAATGGTGGGATGTGGCTGCAATTAAACAATCAACCCCAAAACTCATCCAATAGCCATAGCAGCAAGCAGATGCAGCCAGGCTGCTGGACAGAACCAGGGTCCAGGGATGATTTCTTTAGGAGAGAAAACACTTCCCTGGCATGTTTCAGCTCAGTAACAGACACCCTCAAATGCTTCTTGATGGAATAACTTGTACACTTTATTCCTTATTGCCGGGATTGCCTGAGCCCAAGAGGGTAGATGCAGGGCACAGAATAAGACTCTGGAGATGGCTTTAAAGTCTGAGATTCTCAGGGTGTTCTAGTTCTCTAACTATAATGAAATGCTGATGATAACTTCTAAAAAGTCCTAAAAACTTTTTTTGCTCTTTCAGAGGGTAAAAGACTGCTGGCTTAAGTGATTAACCCTGTAGCCTAATAGCAGAGCATTAATCAATATGGCCTTTGTTCTTTCTTAGCAGGAACTGTGGAGGTCTAACTTTCAGCCTGGTAGTCTGAAGTAGCAAGAAGAAAATGGGGCACTTAGAGAAGTGGTTATAGAGTTTATCTCTAGGTTGTAAAACCTTTCCTGTGAAAGCTATCTAATGGGAAAAGCAGAAAGATTCTAAGTGGGGAAAAGGAAAAAATTCTAGTAAGGGAAAATTCTTCTAATGAGAAAATACTCATAGGTGGGGGCAAAGGAAAAAAATCTACTCTAAATAGGAAAAGTCAAAAAATTCTTCTCTCTCTTCTCATCTCTTTGTCCTCAGTACTTAAACATCTTTCAGAATACAGGATCACATATTTAAATGTTCATCAAAAGTTCACACACAAAATCAAATCATAAATTGAAATAGAAGTTTACAACATACAATGTTTACATGCATATCCATTAGGAGTAATTATCTGACTACACATCTATCACCTGCCACAGGTTCATTGTAAGTTGAAAACCATAAGTAAGTTATTAGTGAAGTTTTGTATATACAAACACATTTAATATTTTGTCTTCTGCCCTACCACTTATAATAAATCATTAGTTCTCTTTTTACAACCTCTTCATATGTACGCTGACTATGAGAAAGTCTGGTTGCTGTCTAAGAGCAATTAACTGATCACTTGGGAGACTGGCAGAGTTCTCATTGCAGTTTTGACTATCAGAAAAGGACCTAATATCAGTCCCACTATAAAAGAGCTTAATAATCACAGATATAATTTTAGAAATTCTTATAGGATCATCATTAAGACTTAAGTCTTCTATTTGTCTATATAACATCACTACAAGACAGTACTTCTTCATGGATCTCTTCCAAAGGGGTGTGCTATTCCTTAGTGATTGTTATATATGTTTAATAATAACAGGGAAAGTATGTTAATAGTAGGAATCTTTCCTAAAATGATTCCCTTACCTTACAGTCTTGCTTAATAAAGGCAAAACTGTCACAGGTTATATAATGATCTGAAGCAGACTATTTCATGGTGATCACCTGCTTGTCCCATTATGGCTCCTGACACCTTATAAGCATATTTTGAGGGTGGAGTGGAACCCAGGGATAGATGCTTGCATTGGCTCAGCCTGAGATATTAGGGATGCTTTATTTGCAAGATGAAGGACCTCAGGTTTAGATCTCCATGACTGGTTATGGTCCTCTTAGTGGTGTGTCATGGTCAAGTATCTCGTGACAGATACAGTCCAGCTGGGAGAAGGGTTACACCCGCCTTTCTCAATTATGAGATTTAGGAGGGTTGTCCTTGCTCAACATTAACAGATCCTCTGACTGGTGTAACAGTCTACTTATTACATGTATCCTTTCCTTCCTTCCTTCCTTCCTTCCTTCCTTCCTTCCTTCCTTCCTTCCTTCCTTCCTTCCTTCCTTCCTTCCACCCTCCTTTGCTCTCTCCCTCCCTTCCTCCCTCCTTTCTTTTCTTTTCTTTTCTTTTCTTTTCTTTTCTTTTCTTTTCTTTTCTTTTCTTTTCTTTTCTTTTCTTTCCTTTCCTTTCCTTTCCTTTCCTTTCCTTTCCTTTCCTTTCCTTTTCTTTTCTTTTCTTTTCTTTGTGATTATTTTATTTCAAATGTTATCCCCTTTCCTCCCTGGAAACTTCCCCTACTACCATGAAGGTGCTCCCTACTCACCCTTCCACTCATCCACTCCTGCCTCCCCACCCTGGCATTCCCCCACACTGGGGCATTGCTCCTTCCAAGGACCAAGGGCCTCTCTTCCCATTGATGTCAGACAAGGCTATCCTATGCTACATATGGGGCTAGAACCATGGGTCCTTTCATGTGTACATAGTTGGTGGTTTAGTTCCTAGAGGCTCTAGGTGGGGTTAGTTAATATTATTGTTCTTCCTATGGGGCTGCAAAGCTCTTAAGCTCCTTAAGTCTTTGCTCTAACTCATCCAATGGTGACCCTGTACCCAGTCCAATGGGTGGCTATGAGCAACTGCCTTTGTGTTTGTCAGGCTCTGGTAGAGGCTCTCAAGAGACAGCTATATCAGGTTCCTGTCAGAAAGCACTTCTTGAAATCCACAGTAGTATCTGGGTTAGGTGTCTATATGAGATGGATTCCCAAGTGGGACAGTCTCTGGATGGTCTTTCCTTCAGTCTCGGCTCCACACTTTGTCTCCATTTGCTCTCATGAGTATTTTACTACCCCTTCTAAGAAGGTTTGAAGCATCCACACTTTGTTCTTCCATATTCTTGAGCTTCATGGGGTCTTTGAATTGTATCTTGGGTATTCGTAGCTTTGGTGCTAATATTCACTAATCAGTGAGTAAATACCATGTGTGTTCTTTTGTGATTGGGTTACCACATTCAGGATGGTATTTTCTAGTTCCATCCATTTGCCTAAGAATTTCATTTAGTCACTGTTTTCAATAGCTGAGTAGTACTCCACTGTATAAATACACCACATTTTCTGTATCCATTCCACTGTTGAAAGACATCTGGGTTTTTTCCAGCTTCTGGCTATTATAAATAAGGCTGCTATGAACATATTGGAGCATGTGTCCTTGTTCTAGTTTGGAGAACCTTTTTGGTATATGACCAGGGGTGGTATAGCTGGGTCCTCAGGTAATACTATATCCAATTTTCTGAGGAACCACCAGCAGGAGGGGGAATGGGGTAGGGCTTTCTGGGGGCAAAATTGAGAATTGGGATAACACTCAATATCACCCAACCAGACCCATTTGAACCAGCACCATTTGTTGAAAATGCTGTCTTTTTTCCACTGAAAGGTTTTAGATCCCCTTTTTCAAAGGTCAAGTGACCATAGGTGTGCGAGTTCATTTCTGGGTCTTCAATTCTATTACTTTAATCTACCTGCCTGTCTGTGTACCAATACAATTCAGTTTATATGACTATTACTCTGTAATACAGCTTGAGGTCTGACATGCTGATTCCACCAGAGGTTCTTTTATTTTTGAGAATAGTTTTTGCTATCCTAGGTTTTTTGTTATTCCAAATGAATTTGCAAATTGCCATTTCTAACTCTATGAAGAATTGAGTTGGAAATTTGATGAGGAATACATTGAATGTGTAGATCGCTTTCAGCAAGAAGGCCATTTTTACTATAATAATCCTGCTAATCAATGAACATTGGAAATGTTTCCATCTTCTGAGAACTTCTTAGATTCCTTTCTTCAGAGACTTGTCAAACAGGTCTTTCACTTACTTGGTTAGAGTCACACCAAGGAAATTTATAATATTTGTGACTATTGTGAAGAGTGTTATTGCCCTAATTTATTTCTCCACCTGTTTTTCCTTTGAGTAGAGGAAGGCTACTGATTTGTTTGAGTTAATTTGATATCCAGCCACTTCATTGAAGATGTTTATCAGGTATAGGAGTTCTCTGATGAATTTTTTGGGATCACTTATATATATTACCATGTCATCTGCAAATAGTGATATTTTGACTTCTTCCTTTACAATTTGTATCCACTTGATCTCCTTTTGTTGTCTAATTGCTCTGGCTAGGAATTCAAGTACTATATTGAATAGGTAGGGAAATAATGAGCAGCCTTGTATAGTCCCTGATTTTAGTGGGATTGCTTCAAATTTCTCTCACTTTAGTTTGATGTTGGCTACTGGTTTGCTGTAGATTGCTTTTATTATGTTTAGGGTATGGGCCTTGAATTCCTAATTCGTCCAAGAAATTTATCATTAATGGGTGTTGAATTTTGTCAAAAGCTTTCTCAGCATCTAATAATATGATCATGTGGTTTTTCTCTTTAATTTTGTTTATGTAGTAGATTACGTTGATGGTTTACTGGTTATTAAACCATCCCTGCATCCCTAGAATGAAGTCTACTTGATCATGCAGGATGATCATTTTGATGTGTACTTGCATTTGGTTTTCAAGAATTTTGTTATATATATTTTGCATCCATATTCATAAGGGAAATTGGTCTAACATTCTATTTTTGTTGGGTCTTTGTGGGGTTTAGGTATCAGAGTAATTGTGACTTCATAGAATGAATTGGGTATAGTTCCTTCTGTTTCTATTTTGTGGAATAGATTGAGGAGAATTGGAATTAGGTCTTCTTTGAAAGTCTGATAGAACTCTCCACTAAACCCATCTAGCTCTGGCTGGGTTTTTTTTTTTTTTTTTTTGGTTGGGATACTATTAATGACTACTTTGAATTCTTTAGAGGATATGGGACTGTTTAGATCATTAATCTAGTCCTGATTTAACTTTGGTACTTGGTATCTGTCTAGAAAATTGTTCCTTTCATCCAGGTTTTCCAGTTTTGTTGAGTATAGTCTTCTGTAGTTGGATCTGATGTTGTTTGGATTTCCTCAGATTCTGTTGCTATGTTTCTCTTTTAATTTCTGATTTTGTTAATTAGAATACTGTCCCTGTGCCCTCTAGTTTGTCTGGCTAAGTGTTTATCTATCTTGTCGATTTTTTCAAAGAACCAGCTGCTGGTTTGATTCATTCTTTGAATAGTTCTTTTTGTTTCCACTTGGTTGATTTCAGCCCTGAGTTTGATTAATTCTTGCTGTCAACTCCTGTTGGTTGAATTTGCTTCCTTATGTTTTGCATCTTTTAGATGTGCTGTCAAGTTGCTAGTGTATTCTTTCTCTAGTTTCTTTATTGTAGCACTCTGAGCTATGAGATTTTCTCTTAGAACTGTTTCATTGTGTCCCACAAGTTTGGGTATGTTGTAGCTTCATTTTCTTTAAATTCTAAAGAGTCTTTAACCTTTATTTATTTCTTCCTTGACCAAGTTATCATTGAGTAGAGTGTCATTCAGCTTCCACATGAATGTTGGCTCTCTACTATTTATGTTGATATTGAAGATCAGCCTTACTCCATGGTGATCTTACAGGATGCATGAAAAAATTTTAATATGTTTTATCTTTGAGGCCTGGTATGTGACCAATTATATGGTCAGTTTTGGAGAAGGTTCCATGAGAAGAAGGTATATCCTTTTGTTTTAGGATAAAATGTTTTGTAGATATCTGTTAAATCCATTTGTTTCATAACTTCTGTTAGTTTCACTGTTTCTGTTTAGTTTCTGTTTCTAGGATCTGTCCATTGGTGAGAGTGTGGTGTTGAAGTCTCCCACTATTATAGTGTGCAGTGCAATGTGTGCTTTGAGCTTTACTATAGTGTCTTTAATGAATGTGGAAGCTCTTGCATTTGGAGCATTGATGTTCAGAATTGAGAGTTCATCTTGGTAGATTAAAACTTTGATGAGTATGGAGTACCTCTCCTTCCTTGAGTTTTTTTTTTTTTTTTTTTTTTGACAAATTTGGGTTGGAAGTCGATTTTATTTGATATTAGAATGGCTACTCCAGGGCGCAAGCCCCTTCCGCTCCACTCAAGCCCCGGGCTACCATGCCAGCAGAGTCTTGCCCAACACCCGCAAGGGCCCACACAGGACTCCCCACGGGATCCTAAGACCTCTGGTGAGTGGAACACAGCGCCTGCCCCAATCCAATCACGCGGAACCTGAGACTGCGGTACATAGGGAAGCAGGCTACCCGGGCCTGACCTGGGGCACAAGCCCCTTCCGCTCCACTCGAGCCCCAGGCTACCTTGCCAGTGGAGTCGCCTGACACCCACAAGGGCCCACACAGGATTCCACACAGGATCCTAAGACCTCTAGTGAGTGGAACACAACTTCTGCCAGGAGTCTGGTTCGAACACCAGATATCTGGGTACCTGCCCTGCAAGAAGAGAGCTTGTCTGCAGAGAATACTCTGCCCACTGAAACTAAGGAGAGTGCTACCCTCCAGGTCTGCTTATAGAGGCTAACAGAGTCACCTGAAGAACAAGCTCTTAACAGTGACAACTAAAACAGCTAGCTTCAGAGATTACCAGATGGCGAAAGGCAAACATAAGAATCCTACTAACAGAAATCAAGACCACTCACCATCGTCAGAACGCAGCACTCCCACCCCACCTAGTCCTGGGCACCCCAACACAACCGAAAATCTAGACACAGATTTAAAAACATTTCTCATGATGTTGATAGAGGACATCAAGAAGGACTTTCATAAGTCACTTAAAGAATTACAGGAGAGCACTGCTAAAGAGTTACAGGCCCTTAAAGAAAAGCAGGAAAACACAGCCAAACAGGTAGAAACCATTAAAGAAAAACAGGAAAACACATCCAAACAGGTAATGGAAATGAACAAAACCATACTAGAACAAAAAAGGGAAGTGGACACAATAAAGAAAACCCAAAGTGAGGCAACGCTGGAGATAGAAACCCTAGGAAAGAGATCTGGAACCATAGATGCGAGCATCAGCAACAGAATACAAGAAATGGAAGAGAGAATCTCATGTGCAGAAGATTCCATAGAGAACATAAACACAACAGACAAAGAAAATACAAAATGCAAAAGGATCCTAACGCAAAACATCCAGGTAATCCAGGACACAATGAGAAGACCAAACCTACGGATAATAGGAATTGATGAGAATGAAGATTTTCAACTTAAAGGGCCAGCTAATATCTTCAACAAAATAATGGAAGAAAACTGCCCAAACATAAAGAAAGAGATGCCCATGATCATACAAGAAGCCTACAGAACTCCAAATAGACTGGACCAGAAAAGAAATTCCTCCCGACAAATAATAATCAGAACAACAAATGCACTAAATAAAGATAGAATATTAAAAGCAGTAAGGGAGAAAGGTCAAGTAACATATAAAGGAAGGCCTATCAGAATTACACCAGACTTTTCACCAGAGACTATGAAGGCAAGAAGAGCCTGGACAGATGTTTAAGACACTAAGAGAACACAAATGCCAGCCCAGGCTACTATACCCGGCCAAACTCTCAATTACCATAGATGGAGAAACCAAAGTATTCCACGACAAAACCAAATTCACACAATATCTTTCCACGAATCCAGCCCTTCAAAGGATAATAACAGAAAAGAAGCAATACAAGGATGGAAATCACGCCCTAGAACAACCAAGAAAGTAATCACTCAACAAACCAAAAAGAAGACAGCCACAAGAACAGAATGCCAACTCTAACAACAAAAATAAAAGGAAGCAACAATTACTTTTCCTTAATATCTCTTAATATCAGTGGACTCAATTCCCCAATAAAAAGACATAGACTAACAGACTGGCTACACAAACAGGACCCAACATTCTGCTGCTTACAGGAAACCCATCTCAGGGAAAAAGACAGACACTACCTCAGAGTGAAAGGCTGGAAAACAATTTTCCAAGCAAATGGACTGAAGAAACAAGCTGGAGTAGCCATTTTAATATCGGATAAAATCGACTTCCAACCCAAAGTTATCAAAAAAGACAAGGAGGGACACTTCATACTCATCAAAGGTAAAATCCTCCAAGAGGAACTCTCAATTCTGAATATCTACGCACCAAATGCAAGGGCAGCCACATTCATTAGAGACACTTTAGTAAAGCTCAAAGCACACATTGCACTTCACACAATACTAGTTGGAGACTTCAACACACCACTTTCTTCAATGGACAGATCTTGGAAACAGAAACTAAACAGGGACACAGTGAAACTAACAGAAGTTATGAAACAAATGGACCTGACAGATATCTACAGAACATTTTATCCTAAAACAAAAGGATATACCTTCTTCTCAGCACCTCACGGGACCTTTTCCAAAATTGACCATATAATTGGCCACAAAACAGGCCTCAACAGATACAAAAATATTGGAATTGTCCCAAGTATTCTATCAGACCACCATGGCCTAAGACTGATCTTCAATAACAACATAAATAATGGAAAGCCAACATTCACGTGGAAACTGAATAACACTCTTCTCAATGATACCTTGGTCAAGGAAGGAATAAAGAAAGAAATTAAAGACTTTTTAGAGTTTAATGAAAATGAAGCCACAACGTACCCAAATCTATGGGACACAATGAAAGCATTTCTTAGAGGGAAACTCATAGCTCTGAGTGCCTCCTAGAAGAAACTAGAGAGAGCACATACTAGCAGCTTGACAACACATCTAAAAGACCTAGAAAAAAAGGAAGCAAATTCACCCAAGAGGAGTAGACGGCAGGAAATAATCAAACTCAGGGGTGAAATCAACCAAGTAGAAACAAGAAGAACTATTCAAAGAATTAACCAAACAAGGAGTTGGTTCTTTGAGAAAATCAACAAGATAGATAAACCCTTAGCTAGACTCCCTAAAGGGCACAGGGACAAAATCCTAATTAACAAAATCAGAAATGAAAAGGGAGACATAACAACAGATCCTGAAGAAATCCAAAACACCATCAGATCCTTCTACAAAAGGCTATACTCAAGAAAACTGGAAAACCTGGACGAAATGGACAAATTTCTGGACAGATATCAGGTACCAAAGTTGAATCAGGATCAAGTTGACCATCTAAACAGTCCCATATCACCTAAAGAAATAGAAGCAGTTATTAATAGTCTCCCAACCAAAAAAGCCCAGGACCAGACAGGTTTAGTGCAGAGTTCTATCAGACCTTCAAAGAAGATCTAATTCCAGTTCTGCACAAACTATTTCACAAAATAGAAGTAGAAGGTACTCTACCCAACTCATTTTATGAAGCCACTATTACTCTGATACCTAAACCACAGAAAGATCCAACAAAGATAGAGAACTTCAGACCAATTTCTCTTATGAATATCGATGCAAAAATCCTCAATAAAATTCTCGCTAACCAAATCCAAGAACACATTAAAGCAAACATCCATCATGACCAAATAGGTTTTATTCTAGGGATGCAGGGATGGTTTAATATACGAAAATCCATCAATGTAATCCATTATATAAACAAACTCAAAGACAAAAACCACATGATCATCTCGTTAGATGCAGAAAATGCATTTGACAAGATCCAACACCCATTCATAATAAAAGTTTTGGAAAGATCAGGAATTCAAGGCCCATACCTAAACATGATAAAAGCAATCTACAGCAAACCAGTAGCCAACATCAAAGTAAATGGAGAGAAGCTGGAAGCAATCCCACTAAAATCAGGGACTAGACAAGGCTGCCCACTTTCTCCCTACCTTTTCAACATAGTACTTGAAGTATTAGCCAGAGCAATTCGACAACAAAAGGAGATCAAGGAAATACAAATTGGAAAAGAGGAAGTCAAAATTTCACTTTTTGCAGATGATATGATAGTATATATAAGTGACCCTAAAAATTCTACCAGAGAACTCCTAAACCTGATAAACAGCTTCGGTGAAGTAGCTGGATATAAAATAAACTCAAACAAGTCAATGGCCTTTCTCCATACAAAGAATAAACAGGCTGAGAAAGAAATTAGGGAAACAACACCCTTCTCAATAGTCTCAAATAATATAAAATATATTGGTGTGACTCTAACTAAGGAAGTGAAAGATCTGTATGATAAAAACTTCAAGTCTCTGAAGAAAGAAATTAAAGAAGATATAAGATGATGGAAAGATCTCCCATGCTCATGGATTGGCAGGATCAACATTGTAAAAATGGCTATCTTGCCAAAAGCAATCTACAGATTCAATGCAATCCCCATCAAAATTCCAACTCAATTCTTCAATGAATTGGAAGGAGCAATTTGCAAATTCGTCTGGAATAACAAAAAACCTAGGATAGCAAAAAGTCTTCTCAAGGATAAAAGAACTTCTGGTGGAATCACCATGCCAGACCTAAAGCTTTACTACAGAGCAATTGTGATAAAAACTGCATGGTACTGGTATAGAGACAGACAAGTAGACCAATGGAATAGAATTGAAGACCCAGAAATGAACCCACACACCTATGGTCACTTGATCTTCGACAAGGGAGTTAAAACCATCCAGTGGAAGAAAGACAGCATTTTCAACAATTGGTGCTGGCACAACTGGTTGTTATCGTGTAGAAGAATGTGAATCGATCCATACTTATCTCCTTGTACTAAGGTCAAATCTAAGTGGATCAAGGAACTTCACATAAAACCAGAGACACTGAAACTTATAGAGGAGAATGTGGGGAAAAGCCTTGAAGATATGGGCACAGGGGAAAAATTCCTGAACAGAACAGCAATGGCTTGTGCTGTAAGATCGAGAATTGACAAATGGGACCTAATGAAACTCCAAAGTTTCTGCAAGGCAAAAGACACCGTCAATAAGACAAAAAGACCACCAACAGATTGGGAAAGGATCTTTACCTATCCTAAATCAGATAGGGGACTAATATCCAACATATATAAAGAACTCAAGAAGGTGGACTTCAGAAAATCAAATAACCCCATTAAAAAATGGGGCTCAGAACTGAACAAAGAATTCTCACCTGAGGAATACCGAATGGCAGAGAAGCACCTGAAAAAATGTTCAACATCCTTAATCATCAGGGAAATGCAAATCAAAACAACCCTGAGATTCCACCTCACACCAGTCAGAATGGCTAAGATCAAAAATTCAGGTGACAGCAGATGCTGGCGTGGATGTGGAGAAAGAGGAACACTCCTCCATTGTTGGTGGGATTGCAAGCTTGTACAACCACTCTGGAAATCAGTCTGGCGGTTCCTCAGAAAATTGGACATAGTACTACTGGAGGATCCAGCAATACCTCTCCTGGGCATATATCCAGAAGATGCCCCAACAGGTAAGAAGGACACATGCTCCACTATGTTCATGGCAGCCTTATTTATAATAGCCAGAAGCTGGAAAGAACCCAGATGCCTTTCAACAGAGGAATGGATACAGAAAATGTGGTACATCTACACAATGGAGTACTACTCAGCTATTAAAAAGAATGAATTTATGAAATTCCTAGGCAAATGGATGGACCTGGAGGGCATCATCCTGAGTGAGGTAACACATTCACAAAGGAACTCACACAATATGTACTCACTGATAAGTGGATATTAGCCCCAAACCTAGGATACCCAAGATATAAGATACAATTTGCTAAACACATGAAACTCAAGAAGAATGAAGACTGAAATGTGGACACTATGCCCCTCCTTAGAATTGGGAACAAAACACCCATGGAAGGAGTTACAAAGACAAAGTTTGGAGCTGAGATGAAAGGATGGGCCATGTAGAGACTGCCATATCCAGGGATCCACCCCATAATCAGCATCCAAATGCTGACACCATTGCATATACTAGCAAGATTTTATCGAAAGGAACCAGATGTAGCTGTCTCTTGTGAGACTATGCCGGGGCCTAGCAAACACAGAATTGGATGCTCACAGTCAGCTATTGGATGGATCACAGGTCTCCCAATGGAGGAGCTAGAGAAAGTACCCAAGGAGCTAAAGGGATCTGCAACCCTATAGGTGGAACAACATTATGAACTAACCAGTACCCCGGAGCTCTTGACTCTAGCTGCATATGTATCAAAAGATGGCCTAGTCGGCCATCACTGGAAAGAGAGGCCCATTGGACAGGCAAACTTTATATGCCCCAGTATAGGGTAACGCAAGGGCCAAAAAGGGGGAGTGGGTGGGTAGGGGAGTGGGGGTGGTCGGGTATGGGGGACTTTTGGTATAGCATTGGAAATGTAAATGAGCTAAATACCTAATAAAAAATGGAAAAAAATGGCTTCTCCAGCTTGTTACTTCAGACCATATGCTTGGAAAATTGTTTCCCAGCCTTTTACCCTGAGCTAGGGTCTGTCTTTGTCCTTGAGGTGAATTTCCTATAGGCAGCAAAATGTGTGTTCTCTTTATGTAGCCAGTCTCTTAGTCTATTTTTATTCAGGAATTGAATCCGTTAATATTAAAAGATAGTAAGGAAAAGTAATTTTTGCTTCCTGTTAGTTTTGTTCTTAGAGTTGGGATTCTGCTCTTGTAGCTGTCTTCTTTTAGGTTTGTTGAAGAATTTATTATTATTATTATTATTATTATTATTATTATTATTATTATTATTGCTTTTTCTAGGGTGTACTTTCCCTCCTTGTCTTGGAGTTTTCCCATTATTATCCTTTGAAGGGCTTTATTTTAGAAATTTTTTTGTGAATTTGGTTTTGTCATGTAATACTTTGGTTTCTCCATCTATGGTAATTGAGAGTTTTGCTGGGTATAGTAGCCTGGGCTGGCATTTGTGTTCTATTTTGGTTTGTATTACATCTGCCAGGATCTTTTGGCTTTAATAATCTCTGGTGAGAAGACTGGTGTAATTCTAATAGGTCTGACTTTATATGGTACTTCATATTTTACCTTACTGCTTTTAATATTCTATGTTTATTTACTGCATTTGTTATTCTGATTATTATGTGGGAGGAATTTCTTTTCTGGTCCAGTCTATTGGGAGTTCTGTAGGCTTCTCATATGTACATGGGCATCTCTTTCCTTAGGTTAGGGAGGTTTACTTCTCTAATTTATTGAAGATATTTACTGGTCCTTTATGTTGAAAATCTTCATTCTCATCTATACCTATTATCCTTAGGATTGGTCTTCTCATTGTGTCCTGTATTTCCTGGATGTTTTGAGTTAGGATCCTTTTGCATTTCTTTTATTGCTGTGTCCATGTTTTCTATGGAATCTTCTGCATCTGAGATTCTCTCTTCCATATCTAACATTCTATTGGTGTTGCTTGCGTCTAGGTTTTCTTATTTCTTTCCTAGGATTTATAACTCCAAAGTCGTCTCCGTTTGTGTTTTCTTTATTGTTTCTACTTCCCTTTTTAGATCTTGTATGGTTTTGCTCAATACCTTCACCTGTTTGGTTGTGTTTTCCTATAATTATTAAGAGATTTTTGTTTTTCACTCTTTAAGGACTTCTACCTGTTTAGCAGTATTCACTTGTATTTCTATAAGTGTTGCATTAGTCAGGGTTCTCTAGAGTCACAGAACTTATGGATAGTCTCCATATAGTAAAGGAATTTATTGATGACTTACAGTCTGCAGTACAATTTCCTACAATGGTTCAGTAGTAGCTGTGAATGGAAGTCCAAGAATCTACTAGTTAGTCAGTCCCACAGGGCAAGAGGTGAAGGAGTGAGAGTGAGACTCCCTTTTTCCAATGTCCTTATATGGTATCCAGCAGAAGGTATTCTACCACACCTTTAATCTCAGATGACCTTGAACTCTGAGATCTTTCTACCTTAATCTTCTGCAATCCATAGCCACTATGCCTTAAGATCTCCATACCAAGATCCAGATCAGAAATTTCTATCTTCCAGCCTCCAGATTAGGGTCACTTGTCAGCCTTCCAATTCTGGATTGTAGTTCATTCCAAATATAGTCAAGTTGACAACCAGGAACAGCCACTACAAGTTTGTTATTAATTTATTTCTTAAAATCCTCTAGTAGCATCATGAGATATGATTTTAAGTCTGAATCTTGCTTTTCCAGTGTTTTGGCATATCCAGGACTCACTGTGGTGGTAGTATTGGGTACTGATGATGCTGAGTGGTCTTGGTTTCTGTTCATAAGATTCTTACATTTGAGTTTCACAATCTGGCAGTCTCTTGTGTTAGATGTTCTAGCTGTTTCTGGCTGGAGCTAATTCCTCCTGTGATTTTTTAGCCTCTGTCAGCACTCCTGGGACTCCAACTCTCTCCTGAGTCCCACGGGTCAGAGTACTCACTGTAGGCAAGCTCTCGTCTGGTGGGGATGTCACACAGAGGTCTAAGGATCAGCTCTGCCTCCTTGCCAAGGATGAAGGCCTGAAGGGACCCTGTCCAAGAAGCTCCACTGCTTCTGCATACCACATACTCTCCTGTACAGACTGGTCTCTGAGAGGCCTAGGATAGAAGATGGCATCTCACCTGGGTCAGGGGTTCAAAGCCCTCCCTGAAGGCCAACTCTCCTCTGGCAGGGAAGGTGCACAGAGATCTGAGGATCAGCTCTGCCTCCTGGATGAGGATGAAATCCAGAAGGGGCACTCTCTAAGAAGCTCTGTTGCCTCTGCAGCCTGTGTGCTCTCCTGCATTGACAGGTCTCTGATAGAACCAGGATAGAAGATGTGTCTTTATTTCTAATACTAAGAAGCCAGAAACACCCCAGATGCCCCTCAACAGAGGAATGGATACAGAAGATGTGATATATATTCACAATGGAATTCTACTCAGCTATTAAAAACAGTGACCTCATGAAAGTCTTAGTCAAATGGATGAACTAGAATATATAGTCCTGAGTTAGGTCACAAAAGAACACACATGGTATACACTCACCAATAAATGAATATTAGCCCAAAAGCCTGGAATACTCAAGATCAATTCACAGATCACATGAAGCTCAAGAAGATGTAGACAAATTTTTGGATACTTCTGTCCTTCTTAGAACGGGAAAGAAAATACCTATATGAGGAGATACAGGAACAAAGCATGGAGCAGAATTTGAAGGAAAGACCCTCTAGAGACTGGTCTACCTGTTGATCCTTCTGATATACATTTACCAAACCCAGACACTATTGTGGATATCAAGAAGTTCTTGCTGAGAGAAGCCTGATATAGTTGTCTCCTTAGAAGCTCTGTCAGTGCCTGACAAATACAGAAGTGGATGCTCTCAGACAACCATTGCATTGAGCATAGTATCCCCAATGGAGGAGCTAGAGAAAAGACTGAAGGAGCTAAATATGTTTGCATGCCCATAGAAGAAACAACCATATGAACCATCCAGTACCCACAGAGCCTCCAGGGACTAAACTACCAACCAAAGGGTACACATGGAGGGACTTATAGCTCCAAATGCATATGTAGCAGAGGATGCCTTGTTGTTTGTCAATGGGAGGAAATGTCCTTGGTCCTGTGAAGACTCGATGCCCCAGTGTAGAAAAATGCCAGGTCAGGGAAGCAAGAGTGGGTGGGTTGATGAGTAGGGTAGGGGAATGATAGGATAGGGGGGTTTCAGAGGGGAAACCAGAAAATGCGGTAACATTTGAAATGTAAATAAAGAAAATATGTAGTTAAAAAAAAGAGTTGTGAGAAGAATTATAGGCCATTAGTGGAAAGGACACACCACAGAAAAACCAACATTGTCAACTAACCTGGATCCATGGGAGTTCTCAGAGTCTAAAACACCAGCCAAAAACATACAGGGACTGTGACAAGGTACCCAACATATATGTCATATATGTAGCAGACATGCAGCTCCGTATGTAGGCTAGTGTTCATGAAACAAGGTGTGCCTGATCTGGCAGAGATGTGATACCAGGGATGGAATAAGTCCAGCAGGACCCAACCTTAAGGGGAAGGGTAATTGAGGAGGGATTTGTGAGGGAGTGGGGGGGGGGGCTGGAAGGTTGAGCAGCATTTGGGATGGGAAGATAGAGAGAATTATGGAAGGAAGGAGAGAAAGAGAGAGACAGAGAAGGAGAGAGATAGAAGGAGGGCAAGGGATAGAGAGGGATAAATATGAAGTTCATAATATACAGTGTCCTGGAGTCTGAGCAGAGGGTCTGTTGTAATATTTTTTTGGCTTTCTTGATGGTACAGCATGCACTCTACAAAGGGCAAGTGCTTAGCTTTCAGAACCAAGAATCCAGTGGAATGGGAGATGCACATACTTCCAAGACATCCTCTACAGAGAATATCTTCTTTTTGGATGGATGTATTACTTATAATTAAAAAAATTTTCTCAGCTTATAGGAATGGGTAGAATAAAAGGTGGCATATCAGGTAGGCTGAAAGGATTTCAGAACAGAGACAGGAAGAGGAGGACCTGACTATAAGGAGGAGATGCAGGTTACCTGAGCAGAATCTGTCAAATGGCAGAACTAAGACTAGAATGAATGGGATATTAATTTATGAACTAGGCAGAGAACAAGATAACACTTGTGGCCAAGGGTTTTGTAAATATATTTTGAGTCTCAGAATTATTATTCTAGAAGCTTGTGGCCAGGAGTAAAAACACCCATTTATAACAACTCTATTCACTTCACTCTTGATTGAGAATTAACATTTGTTTATTGTGTGTCAGAATACCATTACCACTTTTTTCTCAAGCATCACATTCAGTTCAATAATAACCCATGGGTTCTCAACTTCTCAGTATAAGAAGATGGAAGCTAGAGTATGAGTCCAGCCTCCATGATAAGATAAAATACTTGTTTTACAGGTATGAGTACAAGTACACAAGATTTTTAATGAATTTTTATTGTTCATTTTATTTTTTCCATTTCAAATATTATCCCCCTCACCAGCTTCTCCTCCACAAAACTTCTCCCCCTCAATCCTTTACAATGGGAGTACAAAAGAGTTAAAGAACTCTAAAAACATAACAAGACAAAAATAAAATTTAGAAATGGTGTATGTGTGTTTGTGTGTGTTTGGAGAAAAATGAAAGCATAGATTAGTAGTTAAGAGTGTGTGTTACATTTGCAGATTATCTAAGTCCCAACCATATTATCTGGTGACTTACACCAGTTCTTGGGCTGCCCCATGAATTCTGGGAAGCGAACCTGGGTATGCTGTAAGACCATCTAATGCTCTTAACCACTCAGCCATCTCTCAAGTCCCAGTTTTAAAAATTAACAATTCAATCTTGCATGGTGGTGGACACTTTTCTTCCACCATTATGGACTGCCTTATTGTTGTATGAATGTCCAGGGCAACAGGACTAGATAATTAGAGCTTATCTCAAAATAAATAAATACTAGTAGAGAAGGGTCTCAGCCTTTAAAAGCATTGACATTGCTTCCCAACACCCACATTGCAGCTCACAACTCCCATTTAGAAATAGTTATTTGGGGATGATTCCAAACTTTGTTCTCAGAATGTTAGTAGTCCAATCCAAAACATTTGGAAAACACCAACCATGAATGAGTCTGTGGCTGTGGCTCAATTCAGAATAAATCTCATGGCTCCTCTGCATCATATGAGATCTGGATGCAGCAAAAAGCAGCCACAATACTATGGGAAGTTTTATTGGCCTTTTTCGCTCCACAAAGTCATGACAAGCAAAGATAAGCAAACACAAACAAAGCTTTGCAAGGTGACCCAATGGAAAAACATACTCTCACTGTCTGTGGGGTTATATTTTTATACTTCACACATCCTCCCAAGCATCCTCTCAAGCCAAATATCATATTCCCTCTCACAAAATAGGCTTCAGACAAAGACCTCATGTGTGTTCTCAGCAAAATATCTGCTCAAATGTCTACTTCAGCAAAACTTTCTCTCATAAGATATTTTTCCAGAAAATTGTCATATGAAACAACAGAATCTTCAAAGATTCTACTTCATATCCCCTATTCTTTTTAAAAACTTGTCTTTTTTCTAATATTAACAGTATACACACAAAAGAAATAATTATAAGAACTATAAAGCTAGAACTTTATATCTCAGTTTAAATAAATGGCTTATGTACAATATAACCAAACAATAGTCTAACAAAATAACTTGAAACCTTTTAGTGGTTATGGCCCCTCAGTCATGCTGGAAGTCTTGAGTTCAATCCCCAGACTTGGGAAATTTGAGAATTCAGGACAGGTGAGAAGTTAGGGGTAATTTTAGATGATGGAGCATCGCAAACATTTACCAGAGACTCATAATCCTCTCTTGGAGAGAAAGTTTGAGCCCATAGAAGACGAGGAAGTCCAGAAGAAGTTGTCCAGACTGAAAACACTCATCATGCTACAGGTCAGAAAATGGCCTCTTATCTGACTACAACCAATGGAAGAACTACCTTTCTATTTCTTGGAAAGAGGGAGGGAGATAAAAGATTAAGCCCAGTGGATTAACTAGAGGTCAGTGGGAGGTATGACACCAATGACCCCAGGGATTCATCATCCCTCAATGCAGTGATCTAGAAAGCAGAGGAGGTTCAGAGACAGAGTGGAACTAATTCAGGGACACCTCAGGCAAGAAAAAAGGGTTATCCTTGAATGTCCTGATGCTGTACTTGTTCTCTGCCTTGCAAGAGGTCACATTGGTTGCTCTAAGAGGCTGTCTCCTGATTGAGTAACATGTTGGGAAAGGATGTGGAAAGAGAAGTCAGGAGACTGGACTCAAAGTACTGGCAGGTTTATTTCAGAGACCTTTGGAAGAGCTCATACTATGCAAACATGTTATTCTTACAGCCTAAGAACATTTCCCAAGATAGGACAAGGGGTGAGGAAGGAGGGGCTATATGCATAAGAAGGAGACTAAACTATTCTTTCCAGACAGAGTTAGCCTTTTGCAGTTAGGTTGTATCTCAGAGATCAAAATGGATGCAGAAAACTACTATGTTCAATATGCTTCCACATGCTATGGGATTTCCTTGGGACCATGGGGTGGAGTTTGCAATATCTGGACAAGTGACTTCAGGTCTCTGGAAGGTCAGGTGAGGGCTATTAGCCAGTTTGCCATCTGAGCCATCCCTCAAGCTAAACTACTCCCCAAACTCCAGCCACCACTCATAACACAAGGTTTTACTCTATAACCTTGATTTTCCTGGTTGTATAGGCCAGTCCTTCCTTAAATATCAGAATTCTTTTTTTTTTCCATTTTTTATTAGGTATTTCGCTCATTTACATTTGCAATGCTATACCAAAAGTCCCCCATAGCCACCCACCCCCCTCCCCTACCCACCCACTCCCCTTTTATGGCCCTGGCGTTCCCCTGTACTGGGGCATATAAAGTTTGCGTGTCCAATGGGCCTCTCTTTCCAGTGATGGCCGACTAGGCCATCTTTTGATGCATATGCAGCTAGAGTCAAGAGCTCCGGGGTACTGGTTAGTTCATAATGTTGTTCCACCTATAGGGTTGCAGATCCCTTTAGCTTCTTTGGTACTTTCTCTAGCTCCTTCATTGGGGGCCATGTGATCCATTCAATAGCCGACTGTGAGCATCCACTTCTATGTTTGCTAGGCCCAGGCATACTCTGACAAGAGACAGCTATATCAGGGTCCTTTCAGCATAATCTTGCTATTGTATGCAATGGTGTCAGCATTTGGAAGCTGATTATGGGGTGGATCCCCGGATATGCAAGTGTCTACATGGTCCATCCTTTTATCTCAGCTCCAAACTTTGTCTCTGTAACTCCTTCCAAGGGTGTTTTGTTCCCACTTCTAAGGAGGGGCATAGTGTTCACACTTCAGTCTTCATTTTTCTTGAGTTTCATGTGTTTAGGAAATTGTATCTTATATCTTGGGTATCTTAGGTTTTGGGCTAATATCCACTTATCAGTGAGTACATATTGTGTGAGTTCCTTTGTGAATGTGTTACCTCACTCAGGATGATGCCCTCCAGGTCCATCCATTTGGCTAGGAATTTCATAAATTCATTCTTTTTAATAGCTGAGTAGTACTCCATTGTGTAGATGTACCACATTTTCTGTATCCATTCCTCTGTTGAGGGGCATCTGGGTTCCTTCCAGCTTCTGGCTACTATAAATAAGGCTGCTATGAACATAGTGGAGCATGTGTCCTTCTTACCAGTTGGGGCATCTTCTGGATATATGCCCAGGAGAGGTATTGCTGGATCCTCCGGTAGTACTATATCCAGTTTTCTGAGGAACCGCCAGACTGATTTCCAGAGTGGTTGTACAAGCCTGCAATCCCACCAACAATGGAGGAGTGTTCCTCTTTCTCCACATCCACGCCAGCATCTGCTGTCACCTGAATTTTTGATCTTAGCCATTCTGACTGGTGTGAGGTGGAATCTCAGGGTTGTTTTGATTTGCATTTCCCTGATGATTAAGGATGTTGAGCATTTTTTCAGGTGCTTCTCTGCCATTCGGTATTCCTCAGGTGAGAAATCTTTGTTCAGTTCTGAGCCCCATTTTTTAATGGGGTTATTTGATTTTCTGAAGTCCACCTTCTTGAGTTCTTTATATATGTTGGATATTAGTCCCCTATCTGATTTAGGATAGGTAAAGATCCTTTCCCAATCTGTTGGTGGTCTTTTTGTCTTATTGACGGTGTCTTTTGCCTTGCAGAAACTTTGGAGTTTCATTAGGTCCCATTTGTCAATTCTCGATCTTACAGCACAAGCCATTGCTGTTCTGTTCAGGAATTTTTCCCCTGTGCCCATATCTTCAAGGCTTTTCCCCACTTTCTCCTCTATAAGTTTCAGTGTCTCTGGTTTTATGTGAAGTTCCTTGATCCACTTAGATTTGACCTTAGTACAAGGAGATAAGTATGGATCGATTCGCATTCTTCTACATGATAACAACCAGTTGTGCCAGCACCAATTGTTGAAAATGCTGTCTTTCTTCCACTGGATGGTTTTAGGTCTCTTGTCGAAGATCAAGTGACCATAGGTGTGTGGGTTCATTTCTGGGTCTTCAATTCTATTCCATTGGTCTACTTGTCTGTCTCTATACCAGTACCATGTAGTTTTTATCACAATTGCCCTGTAGTAAAGCTTTAGGTCAGGGATGGTGATTCCACCAGAGGTTCTTTTATCCTTGAGAAGAGTTTTTGCTATCCTAGGTTTTTTGTTATTCCAGATGAATTTGCAAATTGCTCCTTCTAATTCGTTGAAGAATTGAGTTGGAATTTTGATGGGGATTGCATTGAATCTGTAGATTGCTTTTGGCAAGATAGCCATTTTTACAATGTTGATCCTGCCAATCCATGAGCATGGGAGATCTTTCCATCTTCTGAGATCTTCTTTAATTTCTTTCTTCAGAGACTTGAAGTTTTTATCATACAGATCTTTTACTTCCTTAGTTAGAGTCACGCCGAGATATTTTATATTATTTGTGACTATTGAGAAGGGTGTTGTTTCCCTAATTTCTTTCTCAGCCTGTTTATTCTTTGTGTAGAGAAAGGCCATTGACTTGTTTGAGTTAATTTTATATCCAGCTACTTCACCAAAGCTGTTTATCAGGTTTAGGAGTTCTCTGGTGGAATTTTTAGGGTCACTTATATATACTATCATATCATCTGCAAAAAGTGATATTTTGACTTCCTCTTTTCCAATTTGTATCCCCTTGATCTCCTTATGTTGTCGAATTGCTCTGGCTAATACTTCAAGTACTATGTTGAAAAGGTAGGTAGAAAGTGGGCAACCTTGTCTAGTCCCTGATTTTAGTGGGATTGCTTCCAGCTTCTCTCCATTTACTTTGATGTTGGCTACTGGTTTGCTGTAGATTGCTTTTATTATGTTTAGGTATGGGCCTTGAATTCCTGATCTTTCCAAAACTTTTATCATGAATGGGTGTTGGATCTTGTCAAATGCTTTTTCTGCATCTAACGAGATGATCATGTGGTTTTTGTCTTTGAGTTTGTTTATATAATGGATTACATTGATGGATTTTCGTATATTAAACCATCCCTGCATCCCTGGAATAAAACCTACTTGGTCAGGATGGATGATTTCTTTAATGTGTTCTTGGATTCGGTTAGCGAGAATTTTATTAAGGATTTTTGCATCGATATTCATAAGAGAAATTGGTCTGAAGTTCTCTATCTTTGTTGGATCTTTCTGTGGTTTAGGTATCAGAGTAATAGTGGCTTCATAAAATGAGTTGGGTAGAGTACCTTCTACTTCTATTTTGTGAAATAGTTTGTGCAGAACTGGAATTAGATCTTCTTTGAAGGTCTGATAGAACTCTGCACTAAACCCATCTGGTCCTGGGCTTTTTTTGGCTGGGAGACTATTAATAACTGCTTCTATTTCTTTAGGGGATATGGGACTGTTTAGAAGGTCAACTTGATCCTGATTCAACTTTGGTACCTGGTATCTGTCCAGAAATTTGTCCATTTCGTCCAGGTTTTCCAGTTTTGTTGAGTATAAGCTTTTGTAGAAGGATCTGATGGTGTTTTGGATTTCTTCAGGATCTGTTGTTATGTCTCCGTTTTCATTTCTGATTTTGTTGATTAGGATTTTGTCCCTTTGCCCTCTAGTGAGTCTAGCTAAGGGCTTATCTATCTTGTTGATTTTCTCAAAGAACCAACTCCTCGTTTGGTTAATTCTTTGAATAGTTCTTCTTGTTTCCACTTGGTTAATTTCACCCCTGAGTTTGATTATTTCCTGCCGTGTGTCTCTGTTCTGCAAATCTTGCAAATTATGTGTTGATACACCTAGCTTTCCTAATTGCTGTTGAACAAAATTTGATCAAACTAGTAGCATCTAGGTGCCAGGTAAATAGTAAATGTTAAACCTATGTTAGATTCTTGGTTTTGTATTTTTGAGCCACTGCTTTTTGTATCCCAGGCTAGTATCAAATTCACTTTGTAGCCATGATTAATCTTGAACTTCAGATCCTCCATTTCCTGAGTGCCAAGATTAAAGACAAGTGTCACCACAGCCATGTATATGTGTCTTCCCTTTAATTGACAGGTATGTATAGATCACAATATGGGGCTTTGTTTTAAAATTCTCTGAATCTCAGGAAGACTAGGTGAGAGAGAGGGAACAAAATTAACTGTGATCATGGGTGTCTGGTCACATGTGTGCATTTCAGAAACAAACTTTTGGAGTTGGTCTCTCCTTCCATCAGGAACCTAACAATATAAGTCATCTATTCGTGTGTGCCTGGCAATCACTTTCAATCAACTCAGACACCTTACCAGACTGAAATTAATAAATATAAATAAGGGATGAGCGTAAGTACAGAGATATTCACTCTATTTTCTCTGCTTTTGCATGAATTCCTAATTTTCCCATAATAAAATTTAAATTAAACAGGATTAATGCTATAGAGATCTAAGTACACCTCCCTTGTCACCAATTGAACTCCAGACACATATTTCAACTGTCAGAAGTACAGGTCTATTGCTTGCCATCCCTACATGTAAGCTTACATGTGAATGCTGCATCCTTTGCCTTCACAGCAAAGTTACCTGCCTGTCTGAGTAGAATGACACAAATATGCTCTGTCCCTCTCCACTGGCTCACTGTCTCTGTAAATAACAATAATGTTCAGCTTGATGCTTACTGATAACTTTAGAGTCATCCTTGACTCCTGTCATCTGTGCATGACATTCCATCAACAAATATGACTCATTCTCACCACCCTGCTGAGAGCAGTCTTACTTGTCAATCTATCTGAGCTGTTACAAAAGCCTTCTCACTGGTCTCCTTGATTATATGGTTTGCCTCTGAAGTTGTCCTCCACAAGTATCCAAGAAATGCATTTAAGAACATCCCCTGTGTGTAGTGAGTGTACAGCAGGTAAAGTCAGATGTCAAGACTGACATCCTGAGGTCAGTTACAGAGTCCCTTATAGATGAAAGACAGAACTGACTCTCCTAAATTGTCCTCTGACCTTCAAAAGAACACCATGGCATATGTATTACAAGATACAATAAATAAATGAATGTAATAAAAATTGTTTTGGAGAGCTGGAGACTTGGCTAGTAATTGACTGTGCACAGTTCTAATAGAAACTCACCTTAGAATCCCAACACCTACATCAGTTGTTTCACAGATGCCTGTTCTCCATCTGCAGAGGCTCTGAAACCCTCTTCTGGACTTTCTGGCACCTGCATACACATTCAAACACATGTATGTTATTTGCATATTAACTGCCACATGTCTGGAACCATCTTCCCTCAAAAGTGTTTGGGAGAGATGGCCACCTAATGATTCATTTGTGACACAGAATTCTGACATCCTGAGGAACTACCTACTTCTTCATTAGTGGTCAATAGTTTTATGTACAATGCAAGAATGGTATTTTACAAGGGCTGTTATCTTAGTGTAGAAATCAAACTATTAAGCGTATTCTTTAAATGTGTGGGTGCTAGGTTTGATGGCACATGTTTATAGTTCAGCACTCAGAATGCTTGCCCAGAAATGTCACTAGAGTTTGAGGCCAACCTGGGCTGCAAACCAAAGCTACATCTCAATGAGAATTCAGAAATTCAAAATATTTGGTGGATACAGGTTAGAATAGAGAACAGTTGGGATAAAGAAGTAAAAGTTGGCATTGGAAAGAAGTTTAGTTCTTCAGTCCACATGTCTTCAGTTCAATTCTAAGCATTAACTTCGAAGTTCCCAACTATATATAACTATAATTACAGAGATTCAGACATTCTCTTAAAGATGCATACAGGAAAAACATACACACACAAATATAAATAAGAGCAATTGAAAAAAGCAGGACCTGTCTTACTAAATTTCCAGAAGAAACCAAGTCTTATCTTTCATGGGAGGTATTGGGCATCTCTGAGACACTGCACTCCTGGAAAATACAAGGTGGCTGTCAGCTGTGGTGGTCAGAATAGAATATATTAACAATCACTTCACAGATGAATCTTTTTAATAAGTAATATATTTCAAATCAACAGATTTATACGACTTTCCTCTGAAAACCCTGAACATTAGTCTTATCTTCATAAATAAGAAATCAAGAGTGGCTGGGGAGATGTCTCAGTCATTGAAATTTTAATGCAAATATGTAGAAATGAGCCTGGATTGTATGGCCTTCTTTTTTAAAAAAATAAAAAATAAAAACGAAAAGAAACAGTTCCAAGTAGAGTAGTAATCTGGAATATCAGCACTGTGGAGGTACAGACAGAAGGTCTCTAGGACTGCCAATCATTACATGTAGCTTTATATTGAGCTCAAGGTTGAGAGATTTTCTTGTCGTCGTCATCATCATCATCATCATCATCATCATCATCATCATCATCATCATGTTGTCCAGCAGGTACACATTAAACAAATAAATATAGTTTAAAAATTTTAAATATCCAGTAGTTGGTGGCACAGGGCTTTAATCACAGCACACCTGAGGCTAAGTGTGACCTGTTATATACTGCCATTTCCAGGACAGCTAGCACCACACAGAGAAAGGTTGCAGGAAATAACAGCAAAACATACAAAGAGCCCTATCCCACAAGGTTTTATTTATTTATTTATTTATTTATTTATTTATTTATTTATTTATTAGTTCATTTATTCAGCTCTTTCTTTCATTACTTACTTACTTACTTACTTACTTACTTACTTACTTACTTACTTACGTAGAGGACAGGAGAAATAACTAGGTGGTCAAGAGTGTTTGCTTTTCTTACAAATGATTCAAGTCCTCTTCCTAGCTTCCCCTATAGGTAGCTAACAATCTCCTATAACTCAAGCCAGAGATGATTTGATGTCTCTCGTTTACCCTCTGGGGAAATGAATTAATATGCATCCCTGCCACTCCAACACACTGCATACAAAAATAATTAATAAAAATATTTTTAAAAAATCTCATAGAAGCAGGGGGAGGTGGTGGGACAGGTTGTTTCCTGGGGAGAAAGTGGGAAAGGGGATAACATTTGAAATGGAAATAAAGAAAATATCAAATTATCACTACTTTCAGACAATATGATAGCATACTTAAGTGACCACAAAAATTCCATCAGAGAACTCCTAAACCTGATAAACAACTACAGTACAGTGGCTTGATATAAAATTAACTCAAACACATCAGTACCCTTCCTCCACTCGAAGGATAAACAGGCTGAGAAAGACATTAGGGAAACCACACCCTTCACAATAGTCACAAACCATGTAAAATAACTTGCTTGGCCAACCAAGCCGAAGATCTGTATGACAAGAACTTCATGTCTCTGAAGAAAGAAATTGAAGATCTCAGAAGATGGAAAGATCTCCCATGTTTATGGATTGGCAGGATTAATACAGTAAAAATGGCAATCTTGATAAAAGCAATCTACAGATTCAATGCATGTCCCATCAAATTTCCAACCCAATTCTTCATAGAGTTAGGAAAAGAAATTTGTGAATTCATTTGGAATAACAAAAATCCCAGAATAGTAAAAACTATTCATAACAATAAAATAACTTCTGGGGGAATTGACATCCCTGAACTCAAGCTGTCTTACAGAGCAGAAGTGTTAAAAACTTCATGGTATTTGTACAGTGACAGATAGGAACAGAACTGAAGACCTGAAAATTAATGCACACACCTATGGGCACTTGATCTTTGACAAAGAAACTACAACCATTCTCTGGAAAAAAGACAGAATTTCAACAAATGGTGGTGGTTCAAGTGGCAATCAGCAGGTAGAACAATGGAAATCAATCCATTAATATGTTCTTGTACAAATTTCAAGTGCAAGTAGATCAAGAATCTCCACATAAAACCATATACGTTGAAACTAAAAGAAAAGAACATGGATAAGAGCCTCCACACACAGAGGTAATTTTCCAGAACAGAACACGAGTAGCTTATGCTCTAAGATCAAATATTGACCAATGGGACCTCATAAAATTGCAATGTTTCTATAAGTCAAAGGGCATTACCAATAACACAAAATGGCAACTAAAAGATTAGGAAAAGATCTTTACAAATCCTAAATGTGATAGAGGGCTGATAGCCAATATATAAAAGAACTCAAGAAGTTAGACTCCAGAGAACCAAATAACCCCATTAATAATGGGGTACAGAGATAAACAAAAAGCTTTCAACTGAGGAATACTGAATGCCTGAGAAGCACATGAAGAAATATTCAACATCCATAGTCATCAGGGGAATGCAAATCAGAACAACCCTGAGATTCGACCTCACACCAGTCAGAATGGCTAAGATCAAAATCTCATGTGACAGCAGATGCTGGCAAGGATGTGGAGAAAGAGGAACACTCCTCCATTGTTGGTGGGAGTGAAAACTGTTGCAACCACTCTGGAAATCAGTGTGTTGGTTCCTAAGAAAATTGATCATAGTATTACAAGTGTACTCAGGTATACCACTCCTAGGCATATACCCAGAAGATGTTCCAAAATTAATAATGACACATGCTAAACTGTGTCCTTTTAAAATTTTTATTAGATATTTTCTTCATTTACATTTCAATGCTACCCCCTTTCCTAGTTTCCTCTCTGAAACTCCTATACCCCCACCCCCAACCTGTTCCCCAACCCACTCACTCCTGCTTCCTGGCCCTGGTATTCCCCTGTACTGGGACATATAATCTTCGCAAGACAAAGGGCCTCTCCTCCCATTGATGGCTGAATAGGCCACCTTCCACTATATATGCAACTAGAGACACGAGCTTGGGGGGTAATAGTTAGTTCATATTGTTGGTCCTCCTATAGGACTGCAAACCCTATTAGCTCCTTGGGTACTTTCTCTAGCTCCTTCATTGGGGGCCCTATGTTCCATCCAATAGATTACTGTGAACATTCACTTCTGTATTTTCATACACTTGCATAGTCTCACAAGAGATAGCTATATCAGAGGCCTGTCAGAAAAATATTTTTGGCATATGCAATAGTGTCTGGGTTTGGTGGTTGTTTATGGGGTAGATCCCCAGGTGGGGCAGTCTCTGGATGATCCTTCCTTCCATCTCAACTCCTAACTTTGTCTCTGTATCTCTCTTCCATGGGTATTTTGCACCACATTCTAAGAAGGAACAACATATCCATACTTTAGTCCTTCTTCTTCTTGAGTTTCATGTGTTTTGCAAATTGTATCTTGGTTATTCTAAGTTTCTGGGCTAATATCCACTTATAAGTGAGTGCATATCAAATGACTTCTTTTGTGATTGGGTTACTTCACCCAGGATAATATCCTCCAGATCAGTCCATTTGCCTAAGAATTTTATAAATTCATTGTTTTTAACAGCTGAGCAGTACTCCATTGTTTAAATGTACCATATTTTCTGTATCCATTCCTCTGATGAGGGACATCTGAGTTCTTTTCAGCTTCTGCCTAATATAAATAAGACTGCTATGAACATAGTGGAGCATGTGACTTTATTACATGTTGGAACATCTTCTGGGTATATGCCCAGGAGTGGTATTGCTGGATCTTCCAGTAGTACTATGTCCAAATTTCTAAGGAACCGCCAAACTTACCAGAGTGGTTGTACCAGACTGAAATCCCACCAGAAATGGAGGATTGTTCCTCTTTCTCCACATCCTCACCAGCACCTGCTGTCACCTGAGCTTTTGGGTTTAGACATTTTGACTGGTGTGAGGTGGAATCTCAGGGTTGTTTTGATTTGCATTTCCCTGATGATTAAGGATGTTGAATATTTGTTTCAGGTGCTTCTCAGCCATTCTCTGTTGCTTAGTTGAGAATTCTTTGTTTAGTCAAGTATCCCATTTTTTAATGGGGATATTTGATTTTCTGAACTCTGGCTTCTTGAGTTTTTTGTATATATTGCATATTAGTCCCCTATCAGATTTAGGATTGGTAAATTTCCTTTCCCAATCTGTTGGTGGCCTTTTTGTCTTATTGACAGTTTCTTTCTATGAGGTCCCATTTGTCAATTCTCGATCTTAGAGCACAAGCCCTTGCTGTTCTGTTCAGGAATTTTTCCCCGGTGCCCATATCCTGGAGTCTTTTCCCCACTTTCTCCTCTGTAAGTTTCAGTGTCTCTGGTTTTATGTGGAGTTCCTTGATCCACTTAGAATTGAGCTTTGTGCAAGGAGATAAGAATGGATCAATTCACATTCATCTACATGATAATCACACATTGAGCCAGCACCATTTTTTGAAAACACTATCTTTTTTCCACTGGATGGTTTTAGATCCTTTGTCAAAGATCAAATGATTGTAGGTCCTTGGGTTCATTTCTGGATCTTCCATTCTATTCCATTGATCTACCTGTCTGTCAATGTACCTGTACCATGCAGTTTTTATCACAATTTCTGTGTAGTATAGCTTGAGGTCAGGAATGTTAATTCTACAAGAGGTTCATTTATTGTTGAGAATAGTTTTTGCTATCCTAGGTGTTTTGTTATTCCAGATAAATTTGCAAATTGCCCTTTTTAACTCAGTGAAGAATTGAATTTGAATTTAGATGTGGGTTGCACTGAATCTGTAGATTGTTTTCAGAAAGATAGCCACTTTACTATATTAATCCTGCCATTCTATGAGGATCAGATGTCTTTCCATCTTCTGAGATCTTCTTTGATTTTTTTTTTTCTTCAGAGACTTGAAGTTCTTATCATACTGATATTTCACTTCCTTAGTTAGAATCACAACAATATATTTTTTATTATTTGTGACTATTGTGAAAGGTTGTTTTCCTAATTTCTTTCTCAGCCTGTTTATCCTTTGTGTAGAGAAAGACCACTGATTTGTTTGAATTAATTTTATATCCAGCTACTGCACTGAAGCTGTTTATCAGGTTTAGGAGTTCTCTGGTGGAATTTTTAGGGTCACTTATATATACTACCATATCATCTGCAAATAGTGATATTTTGATTTCTTCCTTTCCTATTTTATTCCCTTGATTTCCTTTTGTTGTCCAATTGCTCTGACTAGGACTTCGAGTAGAATATTGAATAGGTAGGGAGAAAGTGGGCTGCCTTGTTTAGTTCCTGATTTCAAAATATTCTCTTAATATCTCCTCCTTTTATATCATTAAAAGTGTCCCTTTCTTACAATAATAAACTATATACATTAAAATAGCAATTATGAAAACTATTAAGTAAGGTATATATTCACAAGATTCAGTTCATAGGTATTTGGTAACCTAGAAGAAATTAGTCTATTATTTGTCCTATCTACCTGAGTTAAATTTTCTATACCTAAATCATTTTTTTCAATACTTGCAATGCCAATTAAATACAACATCTTATACCTAAAATTATTTTCTCAAATTCTAAACAAGTTAAGCTTAATTTTGAGACTGCAACTATCTAGTCTTTGACTTCCTCAGAGACTTAGGAAAGAAATAAGTTTTACCTTAATATGCATGAAGTTCAGCACAAACAGTATCCAAAACTATAGAAATGACAGAGAAAGCTTGGTGCCAGAAAAGTTGCCCTAAAATCCTCTATAACTTTGAAAACTCAGTGTCCAGCCTTCTACTCCAGAATATCTAACATTCTTCGTGATGAAACAAAATTATGAATTTCTACTAAAACCTTGGCTTGTCAAAACTCAGCCGTTGACGTTTCTTCATCCATGTTTGCCCAGTTTGGACAACATTCTGTCTACACTGAAGCAAGGGCAGTGTCTTGCCCAGTGGCAGCATGCTGCATCTGAAGCAAATTCTATATAGAGATTCTTTGATGTGCTTTGTCTTCTTTGATGTGGAATGGAGCTGCTGGAATGGGCTCAGGCACATGTCACTGACATGAGGATTTGAAAACTTTGATTATAATGAGAAAATAATTTAAGATATATAAAAAATGAATAAAGAAAGCTTCAGATTTCTTCCCTTCACTATGTTACTAGTATATTAAGGCTACAAAGTTCAGAGATTTAACATTAATCAATGGAGTTCTGGTAATTTATTGTTATAACTCTGGTAAAACCGTACACTGTATGATCCCCTTCACCATCACAAGCTCAAGAGTTTAAATTTCCTTTAATATGGACTTAAATTATTTCATGTTATGCTAAAGCTATATACATTCAGTCTTCTAGATAGATTATAATAGCCACTCTTTCATGGCTTATAGTCATACTGAAAATCAAAACAAAACGGACTTTTGTCCCTTCTGCTCTATGAAAATCTCCTTTCTTCCCTGAGCTCATATTAAAGAGCATCTGTGCTTTAACCCAAAACCAGTTCCCAAGTTTTGATTATGACAGAAAAATATGAGTCTATTTACTTGTCTACTATATGGGTTTCAGTACAGATTACAAACACTGGTAATACTAACCTCCAAAATTTCTCTTCCTCTATAAAAGTGACTCCAGGTAATTACACCTACTTGTTCCTGAGAATGGGGATTGCCCCTGTCCTTGGGATTCTTCATCTTCCCCAATTATAAGACATTTTAATACTGTCCTTAGTCTATATTTTTCTCAGAAGATTTTTACTAAACTGCCAGACTGTTTCCAGGGATCACTTGAGGAATGCGTATTGTTGAGCTCTGAACTTCTTGAAAGTTTATATAAACCAGTACAGCCAATATGATTTTTCCTTGTCTTTCAGCAGGATCAGATAATCTGTTGTTTCAGATAAATGTCCCTTTGCCTTGCTTTTGCCTAGTCTTTCAGCTTTCCAGGTGCTGGTAGAAGTATCCTAGAAGTAGTTACAGAACAGAATACATTATTCATTGTTCCACTGACCAGGGTGAAATCCTAAGTCAAAAGGAAACTCCATAACATAATGGAGAAATGGCTACCTATAATGTCAACTGACACTGTACTCTCATCACCAGTTTAACTGGGCCTTAGTTCTGATTTTCCTCATTGTGCATGATAAATTTCATTTCATGTTTTATTCAAGACAGTATTAATACTATCAAACTTATGGTTTTGAGGAAAAATATAATCTCATATAATAGACAGGCATTATAACACCAACGATTTGATTCAGGTACTGTTATGGTTTGTATATTCTTGGACCAGGGAATGGCACCATTTGGAGTTGTGGTCTTGTTGGAATAGGTATGACCTGGTTGGGGTAGGTGTGCCACTGTGGGTGTGGGCATAAGATCCTCACCCTAGTTGCCTGGAAATCAGTCATCCACTAGCAACCTTTGAATGAAGACGTAGAACTCTCAGCTCTGCCTGCGTCATGCCTGCCTAGATATTGCCATGCTCCCACCTTGATGATAATGAACTGAACCTCTGATCCTGTAAGCCAGCTTCAATTAAATGTTGTTTTTATAAGACTTGCCTTGGTCAAAGTGTCTGTTCACAGCAGTAAAACCCTAACTAAGACAGGTACATATAGACAGGGTTGGGTGTTAGGATCAAATAAAAGAAACTTAGTTTAAGTACTACCTTTCAGCCTTGCTTTAATCATAGGGTGATACTAAATTCAGGATCCCAGGCTCTAGGGGAGTTCAGAAATTCCTGAACAGCTTCTATTGAATATAAATAGTTGTATGAGTTTAGGCATCTAAAGGACAACTTATAAGGGAACAGCTGCCAGTGTCCAGCCATCTCAAGGGCAACTTTTTCATCCTACTGGAATAGTCAATTTAAGATCATGTTTCTACTCCTATCTTGATTGGTGGAAGTTCCATTGCTCAAACCATTAAGTCAAAAAAAATTGGATAATATTATAACCAACCCTGCTCCTCCCTCACTTTGTGCTCTTATATTTTAAATATGCTGTGAAATTTCTCTTCAGGGTCACAGTCCAGCTGCCATGTCTACTTTGTTTTTCTGAAAGATCAGGAGTGGCTTGATTACAGTAACTTTTGTCATCCACATTGATCTGGTGTTTGAGTTATATTTGATATATATTTGGATTTAAGTGGACCACACAATATCCGCAGCCTGTCCAATATTCCCTGTACATATATTTGTATAAGAGGATATCAGATCCCTTGAAACAGAAGTTATGTACAGTTATGATACTCCATATTGAACCTGGATCCTTTGGAAGAGCTGCTAGTAATCTTAAATGCTCAGCCATGTCCTCAGCAGGCCCACAATACTTTAATTTTTAAAACATAGAATCTCATTATATAGTCCTAGATGAAATAGATATGTTAAACAAATTCATCTAGAACGTGTAATCTTACTGTCTCTGCATCCCAATTTTGGAATTTCAGGCATGTGACACCATGTCTGCTATGGAAACATGACTTGAAAACACAGGATAAAATTAAATAAACACATCAAATATTTCATGTAAAATAATGCACTATTTGGCACTTTATGGTAGCCCATGCCTTTAATACAAGCACTTGGAGGCATCATCAGGTGAATCTCTGAGTTCATGTCAGACAGAACCATAGAGTTACTTCTCCTGTAAAATAAAAGTGGACCAGACATGGCAGAGAGTTGTTCTGTTGACACCATGGTAGAAAGTATCACCCCTTTCTTTGAGGTGGTTGTTGCAATTACCTTGCACCCTAAATGAAGACTATACCAGTTACTTCATAATATAGAAATATGAAATCCAGAATAAACAGAGGGGAACAAACAGAGGGGGACACAGCAATATATGGTGTGAAACCATACACTAAATGAATGAATGAATGAATGAATAAATAAATAGATAAACAAACAAATAAATAAATAAAATTAATTTTAAGGATTGGAGAAATGGTGTTTCAGATAAGGACACATACTGATCTCCTCCTGAACTTTGAATTTAAAGCACTTCCATTGGTTGTTTCAGAATTCCCTGCATCTATAGCTCCTGAGGATCTGAGGACCTCTTCTACTCTGCACAGTAATCTATAACCAGATGCACATACCTCTTCCTAGGATATTATTTAATTACTCATTTATATATTTTTAAAAAGTTAATTTAGGTCTAGGGTGAAGGCTCATATGTTAAGAGCTCTGTCAGATCTTGTTGAAGACCCAGGTTTCATTTCCAGCTCTGGAATAGAGGCTCTGAACTGTCCTTGAAGTTCAAATAGCTTCCACACACTCTTCTGAACTCTTTGGGCACTCATTTTGCATGTGGCGTACAGACAAATAGACTAGCAAATATACTAATATGAGATAAAAATAAAAATAATTCATTGAAAAACAAAATGTTATTCTGGCCAGGCCTCTGCAATAGAACCACTCAGATGATCAAAACAGGGAGTTTAACAATTCAGGGTCAACCTGGCATACATAGTAAGATGTTGTATCAGGAAGGAAGGAAGGAAGGAAGGAAGGAAGGAAGGAAGGAAGGAAGAAGGGAAGGAAGGAAGGAAGGAAGGAAGGAAGGAAGGAAGCAGCACAGTAAAAATATACCTTGAAGGCTAAGAGTTCTGTATGAAGTTAGCAGTAAGTTTGACCAATCTGCACTGGATGGGCTTGATCACATGTGGGTGGGAATTATACAAGGAGGAAATACAGTGGGATGCAAACTTGCTCCTCATTGGATGTAAATAGAATGTACTAGGCAGGAAATAGGTCAGGGTGTATCCTTGCCTCTGATTAGACCTGATGTGAAATGAGATGAATTATCGAGTGTGCCATTTCAAGACCCTCCATATCCTGACTTATGGTGATCTGGGTGCCCAGATATGAACCTGGCCAGTATTTAATGAATATTTAAGTCATTTTTTTCTTTAAATTGTGGCAGTGTTCTTATTTTCCACAGGTAGGATTAACAGAATGACCTTGAGATTCCATCTTACACCAATCAGTATGGATAAGATAAAAAACTGAAGAGCAGCCTATGCTGGAGAGGATTTGGAGAGGGAAGCACTGCTGGGTTTGCAAATTTGTACAACCACTCTGGAAATCAATCTGTTAGTTTCTCATAAAATTGGTACTAGTTTTACCTGAAGGCACAGCTATACCACTCCTGAGCATATACCCAAAAGACATTCCACCATACCACAAGGACACATGCTTCATTATGTTCATAGCAACTTTACTCATAATATCAAGAACTGAAAACAACCCAACAGTTCTGTAATGACAGGCCCTCTTATGGAAGAGTTGGAAGAAGGATTGAAGGCACTAAAGAAGATTGGAACATCACAGGAAGGCCAACAGTCAACTAACCTTGACCTTTATGAGCTGAGAGACTGAGCCACCAACCAAAAAGCATACACAGGATCAACCAAGCCCACTGGCCCATATATAGCAGACATGAATCTCTGTCTCCATGTGGCTCCCACAACACCTGGAGTGAGTGATGTCACTAAAGCTGTTGCCTGTCTGTGGAATTTATTCCCTAACATGGCCACCTTGTCTAACCTCAGTGGTAAAGGATACACCTAACCCTGAAGAGTCCTGATGTGCCAGGGTGGTAGGATACCTAGGGCAGAGTGGGGCACATCCTTCTGATAAGAAGATGAGGGTGGGACAAGTCCCTTCCAGTCTGCACCAGCACTGGGGCACCTTGGGCTTGGAGTCTGCAGGCACCCCCAAGGTCAGCACAGGACCCTCCACCGGATCTTAAGAACTCTGGTGAGTATAACACAACTTCTGCTCCAGTCCAATTGCGCGGGACCTGAGACTGCATTAATTAGGGAAGCAGAAAACCCGGCCTGACCAGGGTCACAAGTCCCTTCCGGTCTGGGCCAGCACTGGGGCATCTTGGGCGCGGACTCTGCGGACATCACCAAGGTCCCCACAGGACTCTCCATGGAATCTTAAGACCTCGGGTGAGAGGATCACATCTTCTGACAGGAGGCAGGTTTGAATACCAGATATCTGGGCACCTTCCCTTCAAGAGGAGAGCTTGCCTGCAGAGAGTACTCGGAACATTGAAACTCAGGAGAGAGCTAGTCTTCCAGGTCTGTTGATAAAGGCTAACATAATCATCTGACGAACAAGCTCTAACAAGAGACAACTATAACAACTAACTCCAGAGATTAACAGATGGCAAACGGTAAATGTAAGAATCTTACTAACAGAAACCAAGACCACTCACCAACATCAGAACCCAGCACTCCCACTTTGCCCAGTCCAGGGCACCCCAACACATCCGAAAAGCTAGATTCGGATTTAAAAGCATATCTCAAGAAGGACTTTAATAACTCACTTAAGAAAATAGAGGAGAAAACTGCTAAACAGGTAGAAGACCTTAGAGAAGGAAGCACAAAAATCCCTTAAAGAATTGCAGGAAAACACGAACAAACAGGTGATGGAATTGAACAAAACCATCCAAGACCTAAAAAGGGAAGTAGATACAATAAAGAAAATCCAAATAGAGGCAACGCTGGAGATAGAAATCCTAGGAAAGAAATCTGGAAACATAGATTCGAGCATCAGCAAGAGAATACAAGAGATGGAAGGGAGAATTTCAAGTGCAGAAAATTCCATAGAGAACATCAGTACAACAATCAAAGAAAATAAAAATGCAAAAATATCCTAAGTCAAAACATCCAGAAAATCCAGGACATAATAAGATGTCCAAACCTACGAATAATAGGAGTAGATGAGAATGAAGATTTTCAAATTAAAGGGCCAGCAAATATCTTCAACAAAATTATAGAAGAAAACTTCCCAAACCTAAAGAAAGAGATGCCCATGATCATACAAGAAGCCTACAGAACTCCAAATAGACTGGACCAGAAAAAAATTCCTCCTGACACATAATAATCAGAACAACAAATGCACTAAATAAAGATAGAATATTAAAAGCAGTAAGGGAAAAAGGTCAAGTAACATATAAAGGCAGGCCTATTAGAATTACACCAGATTTTTCACCAGAGACTATGAAAGCCAGAAGATCTTGGACAGATGTTATACAGACCCCAAGAGAACACAAATGCCAGCCCAGGCTACTATACCCAGTGAAACTCTCAATTACCATAGATGGAGATACCAAAGTATTCCACGACAAAAACAAATAAACACATTATCTTTTCATGAATCCAGCCCTTCAAAGGATAATGACAGAAAAAATATATATACATAAGGACAGAAAACAAACCCTAGAAAAAGCAAGAAAGTAATACCTAAAAAAAAAACAACAAAACAAAAAGAAGTAAGCCACAAGAACAGAATGCCAACTCTAACAACAAAAATAATAGGAAGCAATAATTTATTTTCCTTAATATCTCTTAATATCAATGGATTCAATTCCCCAATAAAAAGACATAGACTAACAGACTGGCTACACAAACAAGACCCAACACTTTGCTGCTTACAGGAAACCCATCTCAGGGAAATAGACAGACACTACCTCAGAGTGAAAGGCTGGAAAACAATTTTCCAAGCAAATGGTCTGAAGAAACAAGCTGGAGTAGCCATTCTAATATCGAATAAAATCGACTTCCAACACAAAGTTATCAAAAAAGACAAGGAGGGACACTTCATACTCATCAAAGGTAAAATCCTCCAAGAGGAACTCTCAATTCTGAATATCTATGCTCCAAATGCAAGGGCAGCCACATTCATTAAAAAAACTTTAGTAAAGCTCAAAGCACACATTTCACCTCACACAATACTAGTTGGAGACTTCAACACCCCATTTTCATCAATGGACAGATCGTGGAAACAGAAACTAAACAGTAACAGAGTGAACAAACAGAAGTTATGAAACGAATGGATTTAACAGATATCTACAGAACGTTTTATCCTAAAACAAAAGGATAAACCTTCTTAGCACCTCATGGTTCCTTCTCCAAAATTGACCATATAATTGGTCACAAAACAAGCCTCAACAGATACAAAAATAATGAAATTGTCCCACGAATCCTATCAGACCACCATGGACTAAAGCTGATCTTCAATAACAACATAAATAATAAAAGCCAGCATTCACGTGGAAAATGAACACTCTTCTCAATGATACCTTGGTCAAGGAAGGAATAAGAAAAGAAATTAAAGACTTGTTAGAGTTTAATGACAATGAAGCCACAAAATACCCAAACTTAAGGGACACAATGAAAGCATTTCTAAGAGGAAAACTCACAGCTTTGAGTGCCTCCAAAAAGAAACTAGAGAGAGCACATACTAGCAGCTTGACAACACACCTAAAACTCTAGAAAAAAGGAAGCAAATTCATCCAATAGGAGTAGAAGGCAGGAAATACTCAAACACAGGGTGAAATCAACCAAGGGGAAACAAGAAGAACTATTCAAATAATCAACCAAACAAGGAGCTGGTTCTTTGAGAAAATCAACAAGATAGATAAACCCTTAGCTAGACTCACTAGAGGGCACAGGGACAGCATCCTAATTAACAAAATCAAAAATGAAAAGGGAGACATAACAACAGATCCTGAAGAAATCCAAAATACCATCAGATCCTTCTACAAAAGGCTATGCTCAACAAAACTGGAAAACCTGGACGAAATGGACAAATTTCTAGACAGATTCTGGGTACCAAAGTTAAATCAGGATCAGGTTAATGATCTAAACAGTCCCATATCCCCTAAAGAAATAGAAGCAGTCATTAATACTCTCCCAACCAAAAAAAAAAGGTAATAAATAAAATAATAAAGCCCAGGACTAGATGGGTTTAGTGCAGAGTTCTATCAGATCTTGAAAGTAGATCTAATTCAAGTTCTGCACAAATTATTCCACAAAATAGAAATAGAAGGTACTCTACCCAACTCATTCTATGAAGCCACAATTACTCTGATACCTAAATCACAGAAAGATCCAACAAAGATAGAGAACTTCAGACCAATTTCTCTTATGAATATCGATGCAAAAGTACTCAATAAAATTCTCTCTCACTATCTGAATCCAAGAACACATTAAAACAATCATCCATCCTGACCAAGTAGGTTTCAACCCAGGGATTCAGGGATGGTTCAATATATGGAAAACCAACCACGTAATCCAGTATATAAATAAACTCAAAGACAAAAACCACATGATCATCTCATTAGACTCGGAGAAAATATTTGACAAAATCCAACACCCATTCATGATAAAAGTCTTGGAAAGATCAGGAATTCAAGGCCCATACCTAAACATGATAAAAGCAATCTACAGCAAACCAGTAGCCAACATCAAAGTAAATGGTGAGAAGCTGGAAGCAATCCCACTAAAATCAGGGACTAGAAAAGGCTGCCCACTTTCTCCCTATCTATTCAACATTGTACTTGAAGTCCTAGCCAGAGCAATTCGACAACAAAAGGACATCAAGGGGATACAAATAGGAAAGGAAGAAGTCAAAATATCACTTTTTGCCGTTGATATGATACTATATATAATTGACCCTAAAAATTCCACCAGGGAACTCCTAAACCTGAAAAATAGCTTCAATGAAGTAACTGAATATAAAATTACACAAACAAGTCAATGACCTTTCTCTACACAAAGAATAAACAGGCTGAGAAAGAAATTATGGAAACAACACCCTTCTCAATAGTCACAAATAATATAAAATATCTTGGCTTGACTCTAATTAAGGAAGTGAAAGATCTGTATGATAAGAACTTCAAGTCTCTTAAGAAAGAAATTAAAGAATATCTCAGAAGATGGAAAGATCTCCCATGCCCCTGGATTGGCAGGATCGACATTGTAAAACTGGACATCTTGCCAAAAGCAATCTACATATTCAATTTAATCCCCATCAAGTTTCCAACTCAATTCTTCAATGAAGTAGAAAGAGAAATCGGCAAATTCATCTGGAATAACAAACAACCTAGGATACCAAAAACTCTTCTCAAGTATAAAAGAACCTCTGGTGGAATCACTGTGTCTGACCTAAAGCTGTACTACTGAGCAATTGTGATAAAAACTGCATGGTACTGGTATAGCGACAGACGAGTAGACCAAAGGAATAGAATTGAAGACCCAGAAATGAACCCACACACCTATGGTCACTTGATCTTCGAAAAGGGAGCTAAAACCATCCAGTGGAAAAAAGATAGCATTTTCAACAAATGGTGCTGGCACAACTGGTGGTTATCCTGTAGCAGAATGTGAATTGATCCATTACTATCTCCTTATACTAAGGTCAAATCTAAGTGGATCAAGGAACTTCACATAAAACCAGAGACACTGAAAGATATACAGGAGAAAGTGGGGAAAAGCCTTGAAGATATGCGCATAGGGGGAAAATTCCTGAAAAGAACAGCAATGGTTTGTGCTGTAAGATTGAGAATTAACAAATGCAACCTCATAAAACTGCAAAGCTTCTGTAACGTAAAAGACACAGTCAATAAGACAAAAAGGCCACCAACAGATTGGGAAAGGTTCTTTACCTCTCCTAAATCAGAAAGGGGACTAATATCCAATATATATAAAGAACAAAAGAAGGTGGACTCCAGAAAATCAAATAACCCCATTAAAAAATGAGGCTTATAGCTAAACAAAGAATTCTCACCTGAGAAATACAGAATGGCTGAGAAGGACCTGAAAAACTGTTCAGCATCCTTAATCATCAGAGAAATGCAAATCAGAACAACCCTGAGATTCCATCTCACACCAGTCAGAATGGTTAAGAAAAAATATTCAGGTGACAGCAGATGCTGGCTAGGATGTGGAGAAAGAGGAACACTCCTCCACTATTGGTGGGATTGCAAGCTTGTACAACCACTCTGGAAATCGTCTGGCGGTTCCTCAGAAAAGTAGACATAGTACTACCAGAGGATCCCGCAATACCTCTCCTGGGAATATACCCAGAATATGTTCCAACTAGTAAGAAAGACACATGCTCCACTATGTTCATAGCAGCCTTATTTATAATAGCCAGAAGCTGGAAAGAACCCAGATGCCCCTCAACAGAGGAATGGATACAAAAATATGGTACATTTACACAATGGAGTACTAAACAGCTATTTAAAAGAATGAATTTATGAAATTCCTATGCAAATGGTTAGACCTGGAGGGCATCATCCTGAGTGAGGTAACCCCATCACAAAGAACTCAAATGATATGTTCTCACTGATAAGTGGATATTAGCCCAGAAACTTAGGATACCCAAGATATAAGATACAATTTGCTAAACACATGAAACTGAAGAAGAAAGAAGACCAAACTGTGGACACTTTGCCCCTTCTTAGAAATGGGAACAAAACACCTATGGAAGGAGTTACAGAGACAAAGTTTGGAGCTGAGAGAAAAGGATGGACGATCTAGAGCCTGCCATATCCAGGGATCCATCCCATAATTATCCTCCAAATGCTGACACCATTGAATACACTAGCAAGATTTTGCTGAAAGGACCCTGATAGAGGTGTCTCTTGTGAGACCATGCTGGGGCCTAGCAAACACAGAAGTGGATGCTCACAGTCAGCCGTTGGATGGATCACAGGGACCCCAATGGTGGAGCTATAGAAAGTACCCAAGGAGGTAAAGGGATCTGCAACCCTATAGGTGGAACAACATTATGAACTAACCAGTATCCCGGAGCTCATGACTCTAGCTGCATATGTACCAAAAGATGGCCTAGTCGGCCATCACTGGAAAGAGAGGCCCATTGGATATGCAATCTTTATATGCCCCAGTACAGGGGAACGCCAGGGCCAAAAAGTGGGAGTGGGTGGGTATGGGAGTGATGGGGGAGGCTATGGGGGTCTTTTAGGATAGCATTTGAAATGTAAATTAGGAAAATATCTAACAAAAATATTTTAAAAAAAAAGAAGGGCAGGTTGGATTGTGGTGGGTCCTTGTGAGGGAGTGACCAGGAGTTTGGCAAGAATGTAATGTTAAAAAATAACAAAAGGAAAGAAGCTCATGCTATATGGCGACCATTCCATAAAGAAACCCACAAGATTCCCTCAGTTTTTCTTCACAAACTGCTCTTTTCCAGAATCTGCATGGCTCTTTCCATCATTCTGCTTCTAAAGATAGTACAGATTTAGTGGATTAGGAAGGACACATTAATCTGGAGTTTTTCATTAGGAAGAGAGCTAAGGCATTATGTCCACAGACACCCATGTTGGGGACTTTAAAGGTGAGGTCTTCGGTTGGGAAATAGAGAGGTTTATGGCTCTTTCAGGTTTCCTAGAATTGATAGATTCTGTGCCACATGACCTGTTTTTTTAAGCCGTGAAAGAACATGTTAAAGTAGAGACATACCTACGTAGAGGCATGTCACCATAAATTCACATCCAGCTGGAAATTATAAGGAAGTGGTTTTAGTTATTGTGACAGTAAGATATAATAAGTCAGAACCAAGAATTGAATGTGCCCCCACCCCATAGAAAAGTAAGAGCTGACTAATAAGGAATACAATGAGCTTTCATAAACTGCACTAAGAAGAGAAATAGGCTTGGCACAGAACTTTGACAAAGGATAATTATTCATTCTAAATCAGGTCCAAGGATGAAGCTATGAGTTTGCCATATGATAAAACAAAGCCATCTGAAACTATTGCTTGGAACTTATGAGTTTATAGAATGAAATACTGCTTTGACATTGCAATCAACATTCTTCTGTAACTTTGTTTTGTGTACCATTTTATCTGTGATGTAATTTTATAATGAACTTTTGTCTAAGAAGTTATAAGAAGACTCAGAGAAAGAAATAAAGCATGGTTGTTGGGGCTCTGTTCCATCAACTGTGTGTGTGTGTGTGTGTGTGTGTGTGTGTGTGTGTGTCTGTGTGTGTGTTTCTGTGTGTGTGTGTCTGTGTGTGTATGTGTGTGTGTGTGTCTATGTGTGTCTCTGTGAGTGTGTGTGTGTCTGTGTGTGTTCATATGTCAGTATTTGTAACTTTTTCTTTCTCTCTGACTCTGAAAATGGTAAGTACGGTAAAGAGTCCAAGTTTCTTTTCTTAATCACCTAATTCCATCAGCTGGAGTCAATTGGCTTTTGGCTCCAGAATAATAAGTGAGGGTTAAATTGACAGAGGAATCGGATTCCACTTCAGTACCTGAATGTCATGGTGGAACCCTGGCAATATGTCAAATTGTGGTGTGTGTACTGGAGACAGACATTATACCTGTAAAAAGATGGAACCTGAGGTGTGAGCTTGGGCTTACAGTCAATTACAGCAGAATTCACCAAGAAACTGACAACTGAGTCCTGAACAGAGCTGAAGAGGATGAGGGAAGATGCCATATAGATGTGTGGTCAAAGGAACAGTAGATGCAAAGGCCCTAAGCCAGGAATATCAGTGTCCAGATCACTGTAGCAGGAGCAGAGGGAGAAAGGAAAGTGAGTCTGGGCATATTTGGGTCTTTTAAGTCACTAGTGTAAGGACTTGGAATTGGACAGGGAATTTCTGAGGAGATGGGTAGCAGACTGTGCCTACTTTACATTTGTAAAAAATGGTTCTCTGCCCATTGTGGTAGAGAGAGCCTTTAGAGAGCTAGTTTGGAAGTAATTCATCAATATACAGGAGACAAAAGAAGGAGGATCTCTGAAATTTTGAAACTTGTCTGATCTATATGGCAAGTTCCAGATCAGCCAGAGCTACATGGATAGACACATAATGTGTATTTACTTAAATCTTAAAATGAAGTTAAAGAATCTTTCTATTTGTGATATTAGATGGCCATGCAGACTCTTCAAATGATTAGTGAAATAAAAGTTATGGCTGTCATTAGAAAGAAAGGGATTGAGGAACAGAGTCATAAAGATTACAGGAATTGTATGCTGCTTATCAACAGAAACAACACAAGGTATTTTTCTCAGGATCTTGATGGGACTGGATTTCTTAGCCGTAAATGTTCATTTCCTTTTAAAAATCGTCTTTAAAGATTCCCAGTGTGAGATTGAGGTCAGTGTTCAGTTCTCATACTATCTGGCTTCATGCTGTAGCTAGTTAGTTGCTTCTTTGGTGATAAATTGAAGAGGGTTCCAGGTCAAATAATGTCCATGGAAAGTAGAAAGGAAGGAGAGAGATCCCACAGTATCAGGCACTATGATTAAAGATATGAGAACCTGCCTGTCTTATCCCACCAGTGTCTTTTTGTTTTAATTCCTGTGTTGAGAATAAATTTTAGATATAACAGGAGCTGAGAAGGTAAACTTGAGATATTAAACACCAGGGATGCCTGTGGCTCAGAGCTGTTACTACAGTGTCACTACAGTAAAAGCTGTGTGGTATCATGAAGTGAGGAGAAGTGGTGGAACTTTGACATATTTGAGGGTGACATCACAGATTTAGATATGACTTGAGAGACCAAAAAGGCAGAGATGACAGCACAGTTGTAGGCTTAGACAAATACAAAGTGAAGTGTTTTTTTTTTAACCTAGATGGGTAGTTTGGTGGGCAAGCATATCTGAGGAGTACTTGGAGTGTGTATATGAGAGGGGGAGAGGGGTAGGGAGGGAGGCAGAAAGTGCAGGGATGGAGGGAGGAACAGAGAGTAGGAGAGAGATGGTGAGAAAGGGAGGAGGTAGGAGGGAGAGGGAAGGAGAGAGGGAGACAAGAACAAAGAGAGATACAGAGACAGAGATAGACAGAGAGAGAAGCACAAAGATTATTTTTTTTGAACAAAATAAATTATCACAAGCCAGTCATCCAGAACTGCAAGAAAAGTAGGAAGATCATGAGTTCAGGCTAGGACAACCTGAAAACACTGCCAGATGCTGTGACAGACAAACTAAAATTGGATTCATTTCACCCTATTTAAATTAAGGTTCTTTATTGTTGTTTAGTTATGGATTTTGTTAGTTTGGGCTTTTAAGTGTGTGTGTGTGTGTGTGTGTGTGTGTGTGTGTGTGTGTGTGTGTGTGTGTGCCTGTGAATGTGTATAGGTCAGAACATGAAGAGGTGTGACAAGAATTTTTTGGATGCATTCCTTTTCTTCCCCTTTGTGGGTCTCCGGATTGAACTCAGTCCTTATGCTTGGCAGCAGAAGTCCCATGCCAACCGTGCCTATTGCCTTCTTTAATCCAATAGGCCACAGTGACTTATAGTCTTCCATGTAAACTCCTAATCCTCTTTCCTCAGCATCTTAAGTTCTGGGATTAAAGTTATGGGCACTATGCCTAATTATTTTGATTTTTGGAGATAGTGTCTCATGTAGCTAAGGTTGTCCTTCATCTTGATATGTACCCAGGTATAAGATTTTTCATTTTTCTTTGTCTCTATTTTATTTTTCTTTCTTTGTTATTTTCTTTTAAGACAGAATTTCATTTACTCTATAGCCATAGCTGTGTTGGTACTCACTATGTAGTCCACTCTAGCCCCAAATCCCCAGGAATAATTTTTGTCTCCACCTTGTGAGCACTAGGATTACAGGAGCCACAAGTCCAGGTTTCCAGAGGTAACCTTGAACTCCTGATTTTCCTACTTTCCAAGTTGCATGGTTATTTTACAGATTACAGTGCTCAATGTGGAGTGCATGCTAACTTGTGTTGCTCACAAAGTTGTTTTTTGTTGGTAATGGCCAGCTCCAGGAGCAGTAATAAAACAATTTACTGGAACAGAACTAACTTAAAGTTTTAATGAACAATAGACACTGTGGGCAGAAACACAGCAGGCTAATTCTGTGAGAATTGGACAATAGCAAGGAGTGGGGCACTTGTACTGAAGTTAAGAGAAGCTTCCTTGCCTTGCTTTATTATGCCCTCTGTGTTTGTGTTTGAGCAGAAAGAGTTAGACAATTCACATTTTATTAGGTAGTGAGTCATGTAACAGCAATTGTCCTCTGTGAGGCTGGACATTTGGGGTGCAGGCTCTTTAAGCACTAGTTGATTGTAAAGCATCAATGGTCATTCTTTATCAGGATACAAAACCCAGGGAATTCTTTTTGTCACTTTTATGCTTTTCCTGTTTGTGACTCAGGCACTTCATGTACCTCGTCCTGGTCCAGGCAATCTTCTTGCTTTAGTCTTCTGAGTGATGACATTACAGATTTGTGTCACTGCACCTTGCCCCCTCCTTTGTTTTTTGTGTTTTAAACTTACTATGTAGCTAAGCAAAACTTTGAACTTCTAATCCTTCTTATTTTGCCTTCCAAGTCCCGGGACCATATGTTTACACCCATTGTCTAGGTTCTACAATCCTGAGGTCCTATGCAGGGCTTAATCCATTCTGGGCAACCCTTCTGTTAGCAGGAGTACTTCTGCAGACTCAAATGGCCTTCTGGAGCTTGTTAATATCTGTTGGACTGAGCTGAGCAAGAAGCATTCTATAATCTGTTAGTGTTGAGGTAAAATTCAAATAAAAGCATGTTTACGATTTTCAGTGCACAGTTCAGCAACATTGAGCCTGTTCACAAGCTGGGAGAATCTTATCTCCTCTGTAGTTTCAGAACTTCTCAGCACTCAGGAAACCCTTCATATGGGTTAAGTCATAATCTTTCCTTTCTCCTCCTCACTTCTATAAACATCCATAATATTATCTATTCTGGTAGGATGTCTTACTCTGTATATATCATGTTAAATATATCCCATAATTTATATCTTTTGTGGAGGATTATTTTTTGGAACATGCTTTGAGGTTCATCCTGGTTAAGGCATGTTTCAGCATACTATTTATAGGGGAATAGTGTACCATTATACTAATATAGCACAGCTTATTTATCAATTAACAGGCATTGGGTTTGTTTCTTCCTTTTGACATTACTAACAATGTTACTGCAAACTTGTGTAAAATTTTATCTGGATTTTTATTTACTTTGTTATAAAGGAGGAAATGGAATTGCATGGACATTTGATAACTACATTCATTTATGTCACTGTCCTAGTTTTACACAGAGTTTTATTGTTCTATTTCCACCAATAAGGCACAAGTGTTCCTAGTTCTCCTTCTCCTTGATATCTGTCCTGATATGAATCAGAACTTTGTTGTTTTATCTTGCATTTTAGTAAAGAGCAATGCTGCTGTTAGCCAATTCCTGTCTTCTTGTAGACATATCCTTTCTCATGATTTTAGGGTTCTTTTTTCACTTTGACAGGTTTGAGATTTGTTACTTTTCTTTTATCTGTAGGAGCATTTTGCGTATATGTGCGAAGGACCAACCTCAGCATGGAGAGGGGTTCTGAGAGAATAGGTGTCTAGGGGTGGCAAAAATAATGAGTCCGAGTCAAATCATGGATCCATGCTGATAACCTGTGTTCATTTGATCCAGCTTTTCCAAACTGTTTATCTTTATGCTCTGTTTTCCCTGTAGAGATTTCTTTGTCTATATTCTCCTTGCTTGATATTTTAACTGAGCTCTCTATCAATGTCTTGCTTGAATTTGTGTGTGTCAGTTCTCCAAGCAATTCTCTCTTTCCTTCCTAAAAAATTATCTGAATTGCTCATCTCCTGCAGAATACAGGTCCAGTTTTTTATTTTCCATATCAACCCAATCATTTATCCCTAGTTTCCTTTTGATTATCTTATGAATCAGCATTCCATGACAATAGCTCTTTGATTCTTAGGAGATGGCAAGGGCTATTCTGAAGGAACTAGTATTTACCATTTTCTTCAGACATAGCCACATCCTTGCCTCCTGGACTTGTGCAGTTTCTAATTATCATGAAGTCATTAATGTTAACAGGGAGGGCATTCCTCAGAAAGAAAGAATCCTCCACTGCTAATGCATCAAGAAAATATGAACATTATTACACAAACAAGCTTTATGCCCATTAAAGCCACACACACTCGTGAAGGCTCACATCAGAGCCTTATCCCAGGAGCAAGAACCATATCACTCTGTCCCCACCAGGACCACACTAGGCATGGCATATATGGATATTTGTGCACCATATACATGCAGTGTCCAAAGAAGTCATAGGAGGGTATTTGATCTCCTGCAATTATAGCTAAAGAGAGTTGTGAGCCACCTTATAGGTGATGAGAAAAGTAGTCATTGCTTTTAACTGCTGAGCTATTCAGCCATCTCTATTTGTTTATTTTCAGACAGGGTATCTCTGTCTAGCCATGATTGGACTGGAAATTGATATTACCTTGAATTTACAGAGACTTTCCTCTCTCACAGTTTCCATAACGTTTGAAGGTAGGAATTGATCACCACACAATATTATTTTTTTAATTCATTTATTCAGGCTGGAATGATGGCTGAACTGGACACAAACATTAGATGCTCTTATAGAGAACCCAGGTTGTGATTCCAGTACACAGATTCAGCTTCCAACCATTTGTACTTTTAGATTTAGAAGATTCAGCAACCTCTCCTTGAAATTTCAGGCAATAAGGCACACAGGTAATGTATACACATGCATGTGGGTAGTTAGTGTACACACATGCATGCAAGCAATGCCTACATGCAAATACACACAGAAAAAAATCTTTTAAAAAAACCAAAAAACTTCATTTACGTGTATACAGGTTTTCACTGTGGCCAGAAGCAATACTTGTAACCCCAGAATTGGAGTTACAGGTGGTTGTGAGTCACCAAACTTTTGTCCAAGAACTTAGGTCTTCTGCAAATTCAATAAACATTTTGGTTTTTTTTTTTTTTTTTTGGTTTTTGGTTTTTGTTTTTGTTTTTGTTTTTGTTTTTGTTTTTGTTTTTGTTAGACAGGGTATATCTAACTAACAGTTCTGGTTGTCTTGGAATATGGTATATAGACCAGTCTGGCCATGGACTCACATATATCCTGCTATTCAATGCAACGTTGTCTTTCATCTAACCCCAGCACACACATGTGCACACATGCCTGCACATGCATGTGCACACAAACACACACACATACTCATCATTTCTAATTGTACTGTTTGTCTTGATAAGTTTTAAGAATCGTTTTATATCTTCTGGACATTGAGTTCACTAACATATTTTACAAATATTGTTTATTCTGGAGAGTGGCCTCATAATCTACCTTCAAGCTTCCTATTTTATGGTTGTAGACATGCTAGGCTAGCAGAATAAATGAAGGGCTTGAAGAAAATATGGAAAAAATGTTCTGAATACACAATGAACAAATATTCATTCAAAATAAAGAGTGGAGTGAATCGAGTTGTCCTGGCAGTGTGTGCAATTTCCACTCCACTGGAGCCTTAGTTCTAAACACCCAACACTTGCAGTATGCATTCATTGTACGTGCTGTTCCATCAGGAATAACAACAAATGCTGCCTCCCACCCTCAAATCCAGATCATTGTATGTTATGAACTCCAGATATTTTATTGTGATTAAGATATATAGAAACAGCGGTTTAGTTATGAGAATTAAATTCTTTTTAATATTTTCTGCAGTTCTTAAACATCAAATTAATGTCTCCCTTTTAAAAATTATGTATTTTCTTCATTTACATTTCAAATGCTATCCCAAAAGTCCCCCAGACCCTCCCCACAACTCCCCTACCCACCCACTTCCACTTCTTGGCCATGGAGTTCCCCATACTGAGCCATATAAAGTTTGCAAGACCAAGGGGCCTCTCTTACCAATGATGGCCAACTAGGCCATCTTCTGATACATATGCAGCTAGGGACACAAGCTCCAGGGGTACAGGTCAGTTCATATTGTTGTTCCACCTATAGGGTTGCAGACCCCTTTAGATCCTTGGGTACTTTGTCTAGCTCCTCCATTGGGGCCCCTTTATTCCAACCAATAGCTGACTGTGAGCATCCACTTCTGTGTTTGCCAGGCCCCAGCATAGCCTCACAAGACACAGCTAAATCAGGGTCCTTTCAGCAATATCTTGCTGGTGTATGCAATTTTGTCAGCGTTTGGAGGCTGATTATGTGATGGATCACCAGGTATGGCAGTCTCTAGATGGTGCATCATTTCGTCTCAGCTCCAAACATTGTCTCTGTAACTCCATCCATGGATGTTTTGTTCCCAATTCTAAGAAGAGGCAAAGTGTCCACACTTTGGACTTCGTTATTGAGTTTCATGTGTTTTGCGTATTGTATCTTGTATCTTGGGTATTCTAAATTTCTGAGCTAATATACACTTATCATTGAGTACATATCATGTGAGTTCTTTTGTGATTGGGTTATCTCCCTCAGGATAATGCCCTTCAGGTCCATCCATTTGCCTAGGAATTTCATAAATTCATTCTTTTTAATAGCTGGGTAGTACTCTATTGTGTAAATGTACCACATTTTCTCTATCCATTCCTCTGTTGAGGGACATCTGGGTTCTTTCCAGTTTCTGACTATTATAAATAAGACTGCTATGAATATAGTGGAGCATGTGTCCTTCTTACCGGTTTGGAACATCTTCTGTATATATGCCCAGAAGAGCTATTGCAGGATCCTGTAGTAGTACTATGTCCAATTTTCTGAGAAACTGCCAGACTGGTTTCCAGAGTGGTTGTACAAGTTTGAAATACCACCAAAAATGGAGGAGTGTTCCTCCTTCAACACATCCTTGACATTATCTGCTGTCACCTGCAATTTTTAACTTAGCCATTCTGACTGGTGTGAGGTGGAACCTCAGCATTGTTTTGATTATCATTTCTCTGATGAGTAAGGATGCTGAACATTTTTTCAGGTGCTTCTCAGCCATTTGGTATTCCTCAGGTGAGAATTCTTTGTTTATCTCAGAGCCCCATTTTATAATGGGTTTATTTGATTTTTCTGGAGTCCACCTTCTTCTATCTGTTTAGGATTTGTAAAGATCCTTTCCAAATCTGTTGGTGGCCTTTTTGTCTTATTGACGGTGTCTTTTGCCTTACAGAAGCTATGTAATTTTATGAGGTCCCATTTGTCGATTCTCAATCTTACAGCACAAGCCATTGCTGTTCTATTCAGGAATTTTTCCCCTCTGCCCATATCTTTGAGACTGTTCCCCACTTTCTACTGTATATGTTTCACTGTCTCTGGTTTTATGTGGAGTTCTTTGATGCACTTAGATTTGATCTTAGAACAAGGAGATAGGAATAGATCAATTCGCATTCTTCTACATGATAACTGCCAGTTGTGCCAGCACCATTTTTTGAAAATATTATCTTTTTTCTAATGGATGGTTTTAGCTTCTTTGTCAACGATCGAGCAACCATAGGTGTGTGGGCTCATTTCTGGGTCTTCAATTCTATTCCATTGTTCTACATGTCTGTAGCTATACCAGTTCCTTTTTTCTAGAGCTTTTAGTTGTGTTGTCAAGCTGCTAGTGTGTGCTCTCTCTAGTTTCTTTTTGGAGGCACTCGGAGCTATGAGTTTTCCTCTGAGAAATGCTTTCATTGTGTCCCATAAGTTTGGGTATATTGTGGCTTCATTTTCATTAAACTCTAAAAAGTTTTTAATTTCTTTCTTTATTCCTTCCTTGACTGAGAGGTATCATTGAGTAGAGTGTTGTTCAGTTTCTATGTGAAAGTTTGATTTCTATTATTTATGTTGTTATGGAAGATCAGACTTAGGTCATGGTGATCTGATGGGATGCATGGGACAATTTCAATATTTTTGTATCTGTTGAAGCCTGTTTTGTGCCCAATTATATGGTAAATTTGGGGGAAGGTAACATGAGGTAGTGAGAAGAAGGTATATCCTTTTGTTTTAGGATAAAATGTTCTGTAGATATCTGATAAATCCACTTGTTTCATAACTTCTGTTATATTCACTGTGTCCCTGTTTATTTTCTGTTTCCACGATCTGTCCATTGAAGAAAGTGGTATGTTGAAGTCTCCCACTATTATTGTGTGAGATGTAATATGTGCTTTAAGTTTTACTAAAGTTTCTTTAATGAATGTGGCTGCCCTTGCATTTGGAGTATAGATATTCAGAACTGAGAGTTCCTCTTGGAGGATTTTACCTCTGATGAGAATGAAGCGCCCCTCTTTGTCTTTTTTAATAACCTTTGGTTGGAAGTCGATTTTATTCCATATTAGAATGGATACTCCAGTTTGTTTCTTCAGACCATTTGCTTGGAAAATAGTTTTCCAGCCTTTCACTCTGAGGTAGTGTCTTTATTTTTCCCTGAAATGGGTTTCCTGTAAGCAGCAATATGTTGGGTCCTGTTTGTGTACCCAGTTTGTTAGTCTATGTATTTTTACTGGGGAATTGATTCTACTAATATTAAGAGATATTAAGGAAAGGTAATTGTTGCTTCCTATAATTTTTCTTGTTAGATTTGGCATTCTATTCTTGTGGCTGTCTTATTTTAGGTTTATTGAAGGATTACTTTCTTGCATTTTCTAGGACGTAGTTTACCTTCTTGTACTTTTTTAAATGTTATTATCCTTCGAAGTGCTAAATTAGTGAAAAGATATTGTGTGAATTTGGTTTTGTCATGGAATACTTTGGTTTCTCCATCTATGGTAATTGAGAGTTTGGCTGGTTATAGTAGCTTGGGCTTGTATTTGTGTTCTCTTAGTGTCTGTACAACATCTGTCCAGGATCTTCTGGATTTCATAGTCTCTGGTGAAAAGTCTGGTGTAATTCTAATAGGCCTGCCTTTATATGTTACTTGACATTTTCCCCTTACTGCTTTTGATATTCTATCTTTATTTAGTACATTTTTTGTTCTGATTATTATATCTCAGGAGTAATTTCTTTTCTGTTCCAGTCTATTTGGAGTTCTGTAGGGTTCTTGTAAGTTCATGGGCATCTCTTTCTTTAGGTTTGGGAAGTTTTCTTCTATATTTTGTTGAAGATATTTGCTGGCCATTTAAGTTGAAAATGTTCACTCCCATTTACTCCTATTACCCCATAGGTTTGGTCTTCTCATTGTGTCCTGTATTTCCTGGATGTTTTGACTTAGGATCTTTTTGCATTATGAATTTCCTTTGATTGTTGTGCCCATGTTCTCTATGGAATCTTCTGCACCTGAGATTCTCTCTTCCATCTCTTGTATTCTATTGCTGATGCTCGCATCTATAGTTACAGATTTCTTTCCTAGGGTTTCTACCTCCAACATTGCCTTTCTTTGGGTTTTCTTTATTGTGTGTACTTCCCTTTTTAGGTCTTGTGTGGTTTTGTTCAATTCCATCACCTGTGTGGTTGTGTTTTCCTGTTTTTCTTTAAGGACTTGTATCTCTTTAGCAGTGTTCTCTTGTATTTATTTAAGTGAGTTAATAAAGTCCTTCTAGATGTCCTCTACCATCTCCATGAGATATGCTTTTACATCTGGGTTTAGATTTTCGGGATTGTTTGGGTATCCAGGACTGGCTGAGTTGGGAGGACTGGGTTCTGATGATGGTGAGTTGTCTTGGTTTCTGTTAGCAATACTCTTATGTTTGCCTTTAGCCATCTGGTAATCTCTGGAATTAGTTGTTATAGTTGGCTTTGGTTAGAGCTTGTTACTCCCATGATTCTGATAGCCTCTATCAGCAGACCTGGGAGATATCTCCTGAGTTTTCAGTGGCCATTGTTCTCTCTGCAGGCAAGCTCTCTTCTTTCAGGGAAGTTGCACAGATATCTCCTGGCAGAAGATGAAGGCCTGAAACCAGGCCTGTCCCAGAACCTGTGTCACTTCCACTTGTCCCAGAAGTGGTTAGCTTCTGTAGTCCACACTCTCACCTGCACAGACCAGTCTCTGAGGGATCCAGGAAGCACAATGGCTCCCCGAAGTGCTCCAGCAAAGCCTTCCCAGGTGGGGTGAACACCTCTCCTTTGGCAGGGAAGGTACCCAGATGTCTTGAGCCTGAAAAGGGGCCTGCTCCAGAAGCTGTTTGGCTTCTGCCTGTCCCAGAAGTTGTTAGCTTCTGTAGTCCACACTCTCACCTGTGCAGACTAGTCTCTGAGGGATCCAGGAACCAAGATGGCTCCCCCAGGTGCTCTGGCAAAGCCCTCCCAGCTGGGGCAGACACCTCTCCTCTGGCTGGGAAAGTGCCTAGATGTCTGGAGCCTGAAACGGGGTCTTCCGCAGAAGCTGTGTTGTTTCTGCGTGTTTCAGAAGCTGTTAGCTTCCATAGTCCACACTCTCACTTGCACACACTGAATGTCTCCTTTTATTATACTGTTTTGTAATGTTGAATTTTATGAATTGCTGTTGGTGGGTCTAGATAGATGGCTTAGTCATGAAGTAAATTGAAGACTTGGGTACAATTCCCTATAATGCATAGCAGCATATAACTGTTTGTAACTTAAGTTCCAGGGGATATGAAAGCTTCTTGTGTCCTTTGTGGTTACTGTGTACAAGTATACACACACACACACACACACACACACACACACACACACACATATATATATATTATATATATATATATATATATATATATATATATCCTAGGTGGGAGATACAGTGCATCTTCACATTGTCCATAGAAACTGAGTACGTTTTACCTTTGCCCTATCAGGGAAATGGTTTCTCATCTGTAGACATAGTCATATACTTTGTCAATTTCTCGAATATTGAGAGAATTTACAGGTAATATAAATATTTAATCATTCAGAATTAGTGTGGGCTGGTGGTCACTATTAGTAGCTGTCAGTTACTGTTGTCCAGTTCCTGTGCAAAAATGAAAGAATAGAAAATTATATGTTGCTGGGCAGTGATGGCTCTTGCCTTTAATCCCAGCACTTGGGAGGCATAGGCAAGGAAATTTCTGAGTTTGGGGCCAGCCTGGTCTACAGAGTGAGTTACAGGACAGCCAGAACTGCACAGAGATACCCTGTCACAAAAAAAAAAACCAAAACAAGAAAAAAAGAAAAAAAAAGAAAGAAAAAGAAAAAGAAAAAAAAAGAAAGAGAAATTAGGTGTCTTGATGATGAAGAGGTAAATGTTTCCTTTGAACTAAACATCCCTAATCAACAGGAAGTACTGTAACAGTAATGCTGCCCTCTTTCCTCTCTCTCCTTTTTTGCTCACATATCTGATGTTAGGCTGATGAAAGAGTAGAAAAATGGTAGAAAAAGAATGAACCCACAAAGTACCAAAGACTAACTACACCCATATATAGAACAAAATATTAAATACATCTTTTAAAATAATGTTTTCATTCATGAATTTCCATCCTTGATTTTGTTATGTGGATCTAACATTAATTATGGAAGACATGAAAATGATGTTTCAAATGGAAAAATCTGCAGTTTATGTCCTGTCTCTAGTCATCGACAATGATATTATAGAAGTAAGATTCCAGATAGTTCCCTGGGGGATTTCCTGGATATGTTGTGAATGCTTCCCCTTCCAAACCACCTCCCCACTAATTTGTTGTATTTTGTTTCAGACTGGTGAATTTTGCTGCATAGCCAAGACTCACTTGGAGCTTGTTTTTCCTGTCCCAGCCTCGGTAGCGTTAGAATTGTAGGCATGTGCCATTAAGCTCATGATCTCCAATAGACTTATGATGGTCTCAACTTTTATGGGTGAATTTTCTGTTGCTGTGATTAAAAACACCATGATAATAAGCAACTTATGTAGAGTTTATATGAGTTTATGGTTCCAAAGTGATAAGAGTTCATTATGCCAGAAAGGCATGGCAGCAAGAGAAGGAAGATGTCTTAGCACAGTTTCCACTGCAAGCAGGAAGAACAAACAGGAAGTTAGGAAAGGCTGTAAACCCCTAAAGCCTACTGCAGTAATATACGTCTTTCAGAAAGTCTGCACATGCCTATAGCATCCCCAAATAGCACCTCAATGGGCAGATAAATATTTAAATACCCAAATGTAAGGGGGATAGTCTCTCTCAAACCTCATCACAACCTAAATCAGCAACACTCTTAGAGAAGATCCCATTACCAACAGTCCCATCCTTTATATTCTCACGGCTTGTTTTTTAGGATGTGGAGAACAGAGACTTATATGTCACCTCCCATGTATATAATATTCTTGTTAAGGATCCTGAGTTGAGACATGGCTATACTGCTTTTACAGTCCCTGAAGCAATCAAGTTTCTGTAAATATCATGTTTCATGGGAACTCTTTCATGGAACTGTTTCTTTGATTCAAATAAATTGACTGTAATCAATTTGAGATCTCTCTATATCAATGAAAATAAAGTATACATAAGATATCCTGTAAGTTTTGAAGAACTTAATTTATTTATATTTATGCATTTTGTGTCTAAGTATGTGTGTGTGTGTGTGTGGGTGTGTGTGCATGTACATGTTGCTCTGTGTTTGTGCACATGTGTGAGCATGAGATTAGAGATAAGAGGTTAATTTTGGGTGCCTTCCTCAATTGCTCTCTATGTTTTCTTTTAGGAAAATTCTTTTTGTCAGTCTACATTTCTTACTCAACACTGGGATACCAGGGCATAGCCAGCCAGCATCTCACAAGAGACAGGAAGCAATAAGAGGAACTCTAACCTGGCTGGGACAACAGATTCTGTGGGGCTCTAGCCTAGCCAAAATGACCATAGTGCTACAGTTCTCAAAGGAGAAACTAGGGCAGTGCAGGTGTCCATCCCTATTTCTACTACTTTGGCAAACTCAGAGCTAATGATGGCAGGGTTAGAAGCGTTAGCGAATGCCACTAGATGAGTGTTGTGAGGTGGCTGTAATCAAACAATCAACAAAAAACGCATCCTGTAGCCACAGCAGTGAGCTGTTGCAGTCAGCCTGCTGGGCAGAGCCAGGGTCCAGGGTTGAATCCTTTAGGAGAGAAAACTCTTCCCTGGAGTGTTTCAGCTCAGTAAGACAGGCACCCTCAGATGATTCTTGGTGAAAGAACTTGTACCCTTTATCCCTTGTGGATAGAGACCTTAGAAAGGTATTTTTGTAGTATATTGGGATCCAGAGGTAGATGCTTCTCATCGACTCAATCTGACATCTTGGGGATGGTTATTTGCATTGGGAAGGACTTTAGGTGTTGTCCAACATGACTGGTAGTTATGTTCTACAAAGTGATGTGTTGTGATCATTTTTCCCATGACAGATACAGCCAGGCTGGTAGTTGGTCTACAACTGACTTTCTCAATTATGAGATTTAAAGTGGTTTTGAACCTACGTCAGCATTACCAGTTCTTCTGTCTGGTGGCACAGTACACTTGCCCTAGATTTATTTAAAAGTATTTAACTGTGTGTGTGTGTGTGTGTGTGTGTGTGTGTGTGTGTGTGTGTGTGTGTTGGAGTGGGCATGAATGCATTTGAATTCAGTGCCCCCATAGGGCAGAGGGGGGCATTCTGTCACCTCAAGTTTGATTTACAGGAGATTGTTAGCAAGCCACTGGGGATGCTAGGAATAGGACTTGAGTCCTCTGCATGCGAAGAAAACACTCCTGCCCACTGAGATATCTCTCCAGAGACCCTCCTGTAGCCACCTCCCCAGTATTGATATTCCAGATTACTGCTGTACATGGAATTGTTTCTTTCCTCTTTTAAAGAAGGAGCATGCAATCCAGCTCAGTTCTCCATATTTCCATTAAACAATTAAATGACTGAGACATCTCCTCAGCAATTTTTGATTTACATATTAAACAAACAAACAAACAAACAACCGATTTGTACTCAGACTTTTCAGGGGAAAAAAAAACAAAAACCTCTAACTCTGGTTTGGAAACACATTACCTATGAAATGGATTAAACTTTGAAGTGACTGGTATTATATTCTATTCTGATGACCAGAGCTGACATCCACCTTTGATTTCTCCAGAAATGTAGTTGCTCAGAGATGTCCAATGCCTCCCATTAAAGATATGGCTCAATTCTGCTAGCAATTTATTAAAGCAACATCTGCTCTTGTAAAAACTATTTTTTATTACTTTGCATGTATGTGTACATATGTATCCTGTGTGCATCTTCAAGGGAAAGTCTAAATCTCTGGAATTGTAGTTACAGGTAGTTGGAAGCTACCAAGTCACTGGTTAAAGTTGAACTGGAGATCTGTGGAACTTACTTAAATTTATCTCAGTTCTCAACAGATCAGTTTCCCTCCAGTGCCAACTTTCACTTCTTTAGCCCCACTGTTCTCAATTCTAACCTGTATCCACCAGATATTTGATTTTCTGTGTTTTCAGTGATATGTAGTCTTAGTTTATTGCCCAGGCTAGCCTCACACTCTATCAACACTACTGGCCCAGCCTTCTTTGGACTGGATTATAAACATGTGCCATCACAGCCAGCATCCAAAATTTAAAGAATAAACTTAGTAGTTTGAATTCTACACTAAGGCAAGAGCCCTTGTCAAATTCCATTCCTTCACTATATATAAAACCATCGACTACTAATGAGGAGATAGGTAGTTTCTTGGGATGTCAATGTTCTGTGGCACAGGTGAATCATTAGGTGGCCATCTCTCTCCAACACATTTGAGGTAAGATGTTTTCAGACATGTGGCAGGTAGTATGCAAAGATCATACATGTGTATGCATACATATGCAGGTTCTGGGGAGACCAGAAGAGGGTTTCAGAGCTGGATGACAGGTATCTGTGAACCAACTGATGTAAGAGGTGCTAGGATTGTACCATGGATTTCTGTTAGAACTGTACACTCAGTTACTAGCCAAATCTCTAGCCCTGAAAAATAATTTCCTTTACATTCATTTATTTATTGTGCCTTGTCATGTACATGTTGTTCTTATGAAGGTCAGTCTTGACATCATCTGACTTTACCTGTTGTACCAGCTCCACACATCAGGTGATGTTCTTAAATGAATTTCTTAGATACTTGTGGAGGACAAGTGCAGAGGTCAAGCATAGAATCAAGGAGACTAGTTTGAAGGCATTGTAACAGCTCAAGTAGACCGACAGGGACGGCTGCTCTCAATAGGGTGGTGAGAAGTAGTCATATTTGTTGATTGAATATGATGGGGAGAAGTCAGGAGTCAAGGATGACTCCCAAATTATCAGTGAACAACATGCTGAATAGTATTATCATTATAGAGACAGAGATGGGGATGGTCAGAGGGTATGTGTGTTAGTTTGTTCAGGCAGGAAGATAACTGTGCTGAGAAGGGACAGGATGAAGACTTCATATGAAATCATACAATTAGGGATGTCATGCAATAGATGTGTATTTCAGATGGTTGAAATATTTGTCTGAAGTCCGAGTGGCAACAAGGCAGGGTGTACTCAGATGTTTGCAGCATTCATCCTATTCAATTTAGCCTTTATTATGGGAAAATTAGTAATTAATACAAAAGCAGAGAGTAATAGAGTGAATATCTCTGTACTTACTTTCATCCCTTCTTTACATCTGTTAATTAAAATTAAACTTAAATTTAAAGGGTCAGGTCACTGGTGGAAGGAGAAACCAACACCAGAAGTTCATTTCTGAACTGCACACATGTGCCTGCACACCCACGATAACAGTCAATTATATTCCATCTCTCTCACCTAATCTTCCCAGAATTCAGCATATTTTAAAGCAAAACACTGTTGGGAACTAAATAAAAAAGAGGGGCACTGCGGAAGGCCCTGGAGAAGAAGGGGAATGGAAAAGGGGCCCAACGTCCTGCCAGAGTTCCTGTGCTCTGGGCAAGCAGACATAGGCAGAGCTGCTGGACACTTTCCACTCATCCTCAGGTGGGCATATAAGCCTCTGACCACACTTGGTTGGGGGGGGCAAGGGGCAGCCCTCAACCAGGGACCCCGAGGCAACACCCTGTCACCCCGGGGTTATAGGAGAGAGGGAAAAAAGGAGTTCCCAACACTGACCAGAGTGCGCAGTGGATCCTGATTGAGTAGAGACTCTCTATGGTTTAAGAGCTTTATTATAGAAATGCAGGGAGAAAGAGAAAAGGGAGAGAGAGAGAGAGAGAGAGAGAGACAGAGAGAGAGAGACAGAGAGAGAGAGAGACAGAGAGAGAGAGAGACACACATAAAGACAGACAGAGACAGAGAGACAGACATAGAGACACAGAGATAGATATAGAGAGACACAGAGAGAAGGCGAGAGAGAAAGAGGGATAGAGAGACAGAGAGAGACAGATAGACATAGGGAGAGAGATAGAGAAAGAAGGCTAGAGAGAAAGAGGGAGAGAGGAAAGGAGAAGAGGAGAGAAGAGAGAAGAAGACAAAGAAAGGAAAGAGGAGAGATAAGGGAGAGGTATGGGGATGAAGGAGTGAGAATAAGAGAGCTAGGTGGGGGCTGAACACCCCTTTTTATGGATTTTACTGTTGCTAGGTAACTGTGTAGGAGTTTAGCTTGAAGGTCAGAAGCTTGGGCCATTGTGTATGTGACTACTGACCATGCTTCTTGTGGGGGCTGCGGGGGCAGTAACTTAAGCAGGGGCCAGAGTTCCAGGAGCATGAGAGAACACCTACTGTGTCATGAAGATGAATTATGACCATCGGGGTTCAGACCTCAGCTCGACTGGATACTAGCCTGCAATTCCCCACAAAGCACCATATTGTGACCTATAAATACCGATCAACTAAAGAGATGACAAACATAAATCGCTGTGGTGACACATGACTTTAATCCTGGCACTCAGGAGATGGAGGATCTGAAAGTCAATATTAACCATGGCTATGAAGTGAATTTATTATTAGCCTGGTATATAAAAGCAGTGGTTCAACAAAAAAAGAAAACAAAACAAACAAACAAAAAAAAACAAATAGACAATAGACAAATAAACCAAGAACCTACAAGAACCTAATATGGGTTTAAATTTATTATTTATTTGAAATCTAGATGCAACTGCTTGATCAAATTTTGTTCAACGGTAGTTGGATAAGCAGAGTGTATCAACATGTGCCTTTAATCTCAGGATTTGGAGAAGAGGGACAGGGAGAATTCTGCTTTTGAGGAAGGATTGGCCTACACAATGATTTCCAGCAAAGTCAAGGTTACAGAGTGAGACCTTGTATTAGGAGTGATGACTGGCATTTGGGGAGGCGTTTAACTTTAGAGATGGCTCAGAGCCCACCGGCAAAAAGACCCTAACTGCTCTTCCAGAGAACTCAAGCAACTAGTCCAGATATTGCAAACTCTAGCCCATGGTCCCAAGACAATCATGCAGCATGTGGAAACATCCTGGACATAGCAGTTCTCTGCATCCATTTTGAACTCTTGAGACAAAACCTAACTGCAGAAGGCCAACTCTGACTACAAAGAATAGCTTAATCTACTGATTATGCACATAGCCCCTCCCTTCCTCTTTCCTCCTCCTAGTTTAGGAAAGATTCATAGTGTATATGTCTTGTCCTTGTAACGTTTCGAAAGCAAAACACACTCAGACAACCAGATCCTTCTACGGCAAAGCTTTATTGCTTACTTCTCAGGAAGACCCCAAACCCGGAAAATGGTGCTGCTTAAATACCCCTCCATGTGACCTGTCAGCTCCTGATTAGCTGCTCACTCATCACCCCACTGCTACGCCCCGATATGGGCAGTGACTTGGCACGAATTTACTCTTGCACCTGTGCACATTGCTTGTTTACTAGTTAGGCACTGAGGAAGCCAGCGCCATCTTGTAATGGCGATTGTTCATGGCTTCCCACATCTCCCCCTTTTTATTTTATTAAAAATTTGAGGCCGGTCTAGGCCTCTGCAGTTATGTCCATCTGCTGAGGCTCCTGTCTTAGGTCGTTCCTCCAATGTCACAGCCTTTCCCATCATAGGGTAGTCCTATTGCCACCAGGTCCTGTGTCTTAGGTCAGTCTGTACATAAGGAAAGTTGCCCATCTCTGGATACCACAGTACTGTGTGACAGTAACTGCTAAATGACCTAGGGCGAACTCTATAAAAGAGGCCAGACAAAAAACGAATTATTAAATCTCAGCGAAGTGCAAGTGCTGAGCAATGAGCGTTGAGTCTCTTACATCCCAGTGCAATGGATCCACAAATCCGTGGGATGCAATAGCAGAGAACTCAGATGCCAATTAAGTCTTAAGCATGGATAGCCAAATTTCAGGGGAGGCCCCTTGTTCAATGGCAGCAAGTGCTTGAGCAATAACGACCTTGTCACAGTTTTGTTGGGTTCTGAGCTTGCAAACTAACCAGAGCATAAACACAAGTCCACGGCAGATAACAGCACCAAATAAAACTACCCCCACCCATTCCTTATAATAAGAAAATGCAGATGAAATCCAGGAGGAGAGACTCTCTGCCAATGACAGGGTCACTCGTGTCGAGTTGATCTAAAGAATGGCCGCTCTCAGAGCCTCAAGGGTCTCATCAAATTTTTCAGACCTATTTCCTGCAAGATACAAAGAAAGCTGCCTAGACAGATTAGCTGCACGAGTAAATTTTTCATATAGAACACTGGTAATGCACAGAGCACCTAATTTTCTTTCACAGCCCAACTGGGCCAACTGGTATAGAACACTTATTTGTTCCTCAACCAGATCGAGGTGCTGAATCAATATCATCAGCCCTCCATTCAACTGGGCAACAACACCTGTCTCATTACTTAGAATCCGTTGGTAATATGGCCAAATATTTTCTTTTCCTGTAGCATCTCCGTTACCAGTTATTACAGCAAAATTCAATGGAGGTGACAAAACAAAACCCTATGTTATTTTTTTCTGAGGAAAAAGTTTTTGATTGACAAGGTGAAAAAACTGTAGGAAATGCAAGGTCCGGATGACACCAAGGCATGCTGCGTATAGCAGTAGCATTGTCAACAGGCCATCGTGATCTTTTGGGAATAGTCGCATTTCCCTTTATTATAATCGTGGTGATGTTTATAGGTGAAGTTACATTATTTCCAACATCACTTGAGCCTGATTGTGCTCCTTGAGCAACTTGCGTTAAAGCATTAAATAACACTCCAGAGCTCAATTTATTTTGGCTAATGAAAGTTACTGGCCATGATCTTATTATGGCCCACAAAGGTATACTTATCCCTGTCTCAATCGCCAGGAGTAAGAATAACAGGATTATCTTGAGATTCATCTTGCTCTTTCAAGTTCCTTGTCAGTCATGTCGGAACGCAAAGTGGATTTTCTTCACCCTGTGGAAAAAACACAAATAGCTCCCGGGGATCTGATTAAGATAGGATCCGGGCCATACCATTTACTATCAAGGACATTCTTCCACTTGACCATTTCATTGAGCAGTTGAGGCCATTGTCTGTGCCTTTTAAATGGTGATCTCCCAGCATTATCCAATTTTAAGAAATTAAGAGTAAATATTATAAGGGATAGAGCCATCTTTGGCATCATAGCCTTTATCCCCCCCCCCTTTTTGTTTTTTAAAGAAGTTTTAATTCTCCTAGTTACCTGATGACCAGTTTGAGATAGAGGCCTTCATATACATTCCCTGTCCTCCCCAGGATATAGCCTGTGGGAGTCGGTTGCCTTGATGCCAGGTGTAGGTCATGAATGTTTCTGACTAACAAGAACAGAACATTTGTTTCTAGGGTGGCTTTTTAGCCCAGTCATATATACTATTTAGATTTACAAAATAAACAGCTAGGACTTATCTGTTTAGTCTTTCTTGCCAGTGGCTAACTTCAGCTTAGGAATTTTTCCCTTGAATAGGAGCCAAGTAATGATGTATGTGCTCTAATATGTTGAATATAAAAAGGGTGCTCACGCATCAAAATACAATCTTGTATTTTCATCAAAATTTTAGATACTGAACTGTTAGTCAGTTTTAATATAACATGAACAGTGACTAATTACCTTTCAATTGTTTCTGTTGAAGAGAGATTGTGACTAGAATGCTTGAAAAGTCATTATAGTCACTTTATTATTTATTTATTTATTAATCAGAAATTAGAGAAAGTCTTTAAGTTGTCTCTACAAATAACTATCTTCTAAAACCCAAATAAATATAAGAATCCTGAGTTTGTATCTTTTCAGGAGCTATCTGTGAACTTTATTAGTTAAGGCTTTATGTAAACCTCTATAACACAAAAGCAAATCCTGGAGGTCTTTTCCAGGCAACTTAGGACAAGTTCTTAACTGCCCAAAAACAATTTTCTTAAAGAAACAGTATTTTTTCTTATAAGTTGCATAAGCAATTGTAAGCTCTGAGATATAATATTAACTATTAATATACAACTTAAAGTTTGATTGTTTAACAATTTTAAACACAATCTTCAGCACACAATTTAATTATCTGTGCTGAAACAGGAGGAAACTCAAAAGAATAATCATGTGATTTAATTCACATATACTTTTCTCTCATATAAAGGCTATTTTTTAAACACAGTAAATGGGATGCATGCATGCATGAATTTATAAATTTTTAACTTATCTTAGGATAATGATTATCAATTTTACTTTATATAATGGTATGCAATAAATCAAACATCAATATTCTGCAATAACCAAATTAATGGCTGTTTGGAACAAGAAAAAGACACTTATACATGTAAGCAAACTCTGTACACTATAACTTTATATAGAGTAGGCAAGTCAAATCACAATGTATAGATAAATTTCACAGCCTAATTGACCTTTTATAAACTTTGAATTTAAATTTTATTTAGAACAACATCTGGCTAGGTCTGTAATAATGCTCTAAGTAGTGCCACACAAGCCGAGCTGAAGCTGCTCCCCTCTGAGCTCTGCCTCAACCCAAATGTAATTTTTTTTCAATCTGAACACTCTTCCAGAGTCTTGGCTCAAAGATTATCTCTATGTTGAAGTATCCTTAAAGACCTGTTTTCTTGTGTTTGTTCATGTTGTTTAGAAAGACTCTAATCTTGAGTTCCCAATTTTAAGCTAACTTTCTATTACAAGCAAAAGGCTGCCTGCCCCTTTAAGAGCTCCTTTTGCAATCGGCCCTCAGCAAGGCTTTTTCAGCTGTACTTGGCTCCTAGCCACAGTACAGCTAACTTATCAGCTTGTGCTGTGGAAATTAAAACTGCTTTTTAAACAAGTTTTAACCATTTATCTTTTTCAACATGAAACACAGAACAATAACCATTCAAACCACAAAACAAAAACAAACATGATTTGACAGATATATGGACAATTTGTTTTGGTGCACCTAAAACAGACAATAGACAGACAGGGAATAGAACTTGGTGTCTCAAAGAGACACAGATATTTTAACCAGAGCTAAGAATATTTCCATAGGAGCCAGAGAGAAAACAGGACGTCTCCCGTTTTCCTTCTGTTCCCCAGGAGCGCTCTGAAATAGCTTATTTTCCTTTTTTTCTCTTTTTTTGCTAAAAGATCCCAAACAGGGGATAAATGCTTTTCTAAAACGTATTTTCTCTCTCTCATGTTCAGACTCAACTTCCTTATCTCCTTCTTCTGGGAATACTGCCAGAGAAGAGAGAGGAGGCACAGTGACCCTGAGAGCTATCTTTAAGTCTTTAATGAAGGCTGCCTCTTTAGTCAAAGTCCTCGAGAGGAGGGTAAATTGACTTAATTTATATTATCCTTTGTATCTTTATAATTTATATTATCTTTTGTTTTTCTCTTGGAATGAATGAGTCTGCACATTGCCTCTCTACGCATTGCCTTTCTGCGCAGTGCTGACGCACTACGCAGGGTGGGGGCTCCGCATAGGGCAGAGGTGCACTATGACCTTGAAGCTGACAGCCTGGAGGCCGAGCAGCAAGGTGGCCTTCGCCAGCCGATTTTGGCTTTTTTCTTGACTGATTAGCTCACATTTTATCTGGCTGGTACTTTTCTCTCTCATAACAAGCTGCTTCCTCCTCCAAGTCTGTTTCCTCAGAGGGGCTAAGTTCTTCATCTGATTCTGAGCTGCTAAGAGCTAACTCCTTAAACTCATCTAGTGGTGGGTATAGGCTCCCTCCTCTAGGGACCTCCGCTGATTGATCTTTTTTCTTTTGTTTTTTCTCCTCCTTTCTTCTTATCTCTCCCCAGGTATCCTTCCCCGACATTATCTTCTCCTCAGGTTCAAGGCCCATGGAGAAGCCTGTATGCTTATTTGGTGCACCATGTTCCCTCTTTTCTCCTACTCTCTCTCCCCGCTCTGCCTCTGATAGGCTTTCTTGAATTTTGTTCAGAATTTTCTGCCCTGCGTTAACTACTTGTTGACATTCCTCGTCCTTTAAGCACGATCTAATCAGCTTCCACAACAGCATGATTCCTGCTTTAAGTTTGCTGTTCTCCTGCTCCCCAACTAAATCTCCCTTGAGTTTCTCCCAAGAGGGGATAGATAAGGATCCTGAGCATGCAAACCACGGTGCTATGTGATCTATCTCTTTTACAAAGCCTTCTAGTGTCTTGGTGGAGACTTTCAAGCCACGCTGCCTCAGGACCGACCGTTAGGCAGTCACCACAGAGTGGGAGGCTCCCATGAAATCTTCTTGCCTTTGTTCTAACCTTGCCTAACCTCGACTGAACGCTAGTTAGCAATTCCTCCTGTAGAAACTGTACGCAATCTAAAGAAAAGAACGAGCCCTGTGAAAAGGAACAGAAAGGCTTCTAACACTGGAGAAAGTTCAAGGCCATACCTTGCAGATCTGTATTGTCCTGTAGTTCTGAATCTGCCCCGTGTGAAACGGGGGGGTCTCCTTTCAGCGCCTGGTGATGATATATTCCTGGGTTATTGTTGTGTCTGGCCAGCAGACCACAACCTGGGTTCTAGCCTGGAAAGGCATTTTGGAAACCTGGAAGAGAAGAGGGTCTAGGTGGTGAGAGAAAGAAATGTAGCCAAGACAGTTATTCTGATCAAAGCTCAAATTTTACTGTTTTGACACTCAGTTATGAAGGAAGGGGGAGGGGACCTGATTCACGCCGAATAATCTCAGGTCCAGTAGAAAGGTGAGCACGTGGTGGCACCAACAGCAAAGCAGCAGGTTCCAGCAGTGGGCGTGGCAGAACGAATGAGCAGGAAGCTCCACCCCTGAGCAAGCAGGTTTCAGGCTGGGGGAGGGGAGACTACATTTCCTCCCTTTCGTTAACAAAAATTAAAAAGGGAAAAAGCTGGCCTGAGGGGTTGGGGGATTTATCTATGCTCAATAGTTCTGCCGGAATTCTAGGGCTAAGGAAAAAACCTGCTTCCCTGGGATTCCTTAACTTTTCTTATGGTAAACTGTATCTGGCTAAGACTGTCCTTTCTTATCTTAGTAAACAACTAACTGAAAAGCCTGGAGCTGCAGGCTCTGACTGTATAATGCTAATTAGTACTGTGTAGGTAACTTTCTAGTAGAATTTTAAGTAGGGTGTTGGAACTCTGGCTAAGTTTGACTGAACAAATTTGAAATACACTATATTAAGGATAACACTAAGTTGATATTCCTGCGCATTTTTGGATGATAGGTGGGAAACAGGGAGAAGGGGTATGACTGGCTCCGTAGTACAGGCCAATTGGCTTTTTTATTTTGGGGTGGGAGGCAGTGAAGACAGTACAGTCTCCAATCTCTCTGCCCCCTATTAATTAAGTTAAATAAGGCAACGCTTAACTGAGGTGATCAAAAGATTTTTTTCATCCGTAGATGAGTGGGCTTTTAACCTCGGCTTGGGTGGACGTTGATCCGATTCCTCCCATGGATGCAGTCACGACCCACACCTGTGGCTCTCGGTATCTTTTGGGGAGGGGAGGCAGAGCCGAAAATATTTTTGGTTTTTAGCCAAAATTTGATACCAACCTCCTTCAAACCGGGTTTATCTCACAGGAAACTCAGAAATGGTCAAGCTGGACCTTCCCCTGCAGTAGCTCTCTACACCAAGCGATACCCATACTAAATTTGTACGATCACAAACCAGTATGCACAGTTCTGAGTGCTGTGCAGCTCCAAAAGGAGAATTATCAACCTCAGATTTAGCAAGACCTAGGCAAGAATTATGTCATTAGTAACACCACGACTTGTGGCTAAAATAGGAGCTGGAAGTCGTTCCTCCTCATTCCTGTATTTTCCACAGCCTAAGGAGCTAAGGACACTTTGCAGTAACAGCAAGGGTGAAAAGCCAGAGGTCAGCTAAGGGACTAAGCCTGTCTATCAAAATAAAAACCAATCTTTATTAATATAGAAATATCTACTTTTCTAGCCGTCTTGGTAAACCTAATTTTTAACTCAGACTGAAAGCCACGTGCTGGAATGTCCTTGGAATGGAGATAACAGCTGGCACCTGTGCTCTCAAGGGGGGCGGGGATGCACATCCGCTAGCCCGGCTCGAGAATGTTGATTTTTACCTGCTTGAAAGACAAAATCTCGACAGTGAGAAAGTAGGAAAGCAGAACTTCTTTTGGGGAAGTCCAGGTACTTTATTCAAATGCAAATTGTAAAGCCGAGGCTAGTCTCCAGCCTCCTGTCGGGGAGCTGGCTCAGAGAGTAGCTTTTTGGGAGCCTGAGTCCTCAAGCTGACTTTTAAGAAAAAGAGGAATTTTAGTCCTCAAGGTGATACTTTAGAAGATTTAGAATCTGTGTTCATCTGACGAATTAATCTATCTGGCAGCCACTGAGCTCTATCTTTATCTCGTGAAAAAACACAAACTGAGCCCCTATCCCAAATTAGAACTGGATCTGGACTTTCCATTCGCCAGTCAGTGGATCCTTCTATTTTACCAATGTATTAAGTGACCAATTGCTCTTTAATAGCTTTTTCCACTAGCTGTAAGGCCAGCAATCCTTCTGAGGTTAGGGATCTAGGGGGAGTGGGGGATGTGCTGTGAATTAACTTTGCTAGGTAATTTAGAATATAGGAATCTCTAACATTGGACTGAATATTAGACCAGTCTAAGATTGAGTTAGAATGGCTGGTCACACTGAAGAAAGGAGAAAAATCATTATGACTCTATTAAATGACTAATTTTACTAAGTCTGAATATACAGTCTCTGATGTACTATTGCCATAAAGTTAAAAAGCTAGAAGATAGTCTAAACTGGAAAAACGACAAGTAAGGATGGATCTAAAACATGAATTTAATTTAGTTTTGTAGTCAATTCAATCAAGACATGAGTTAACTTACCTGCCAGCTCGTCACACGAATTAACTAATATGCTTCTGCAGTGTTCTGTGGAGAAAACCTGTTTTTCCCTTTTCTAATAAGGTAGCTGTTTTAGGATCAATCTATAAGCCAATAAGTAGATCCCTTTAAGATACTATAAAGTATTTATTAAACTCTTTGACATTAAAATATTAAATTTTGAAAATAAAGGAAAGACTTAAATAGTGTGCATGGAAATGCACTAAATAGTATGCATGGGGATACAATTTTTCTCTTTTTTTGTCTTTTAAGAAGGTAAAGTTTTAAAATTTCACAATACCTAAACTTTTGAATTAATAACTAGTTGACAAAATATTTTAAATACTTGGCTGTAAAGGGGCAGTGACTAATTGCACTTTTAATCAATTTTCTTAAAGAGCGGTTGTAACTAGGCTTGCAAAGTTATTAAGAGTCACATGTACATAATTTATTTATTTATTAACTAGAAATATGCATAAGCAATTGTAAATTTGAGAATTAATAGTATCTGAGGGATCAACAATTTAAGCAATTGTGAGCTCAGAGATATGGCATTGACTATTAATATACAAATTAAGGTTTGCTTGTTCAGCATTTTAAAACAACATCTACAGCACACAACTAGATTATTTGTGCTGAAACAGGGGAACCTGTGTGTCTTAACACTTTGCCCCACAGAAGCTAGTTGGGCCCACGTGGGCCAATGATCGGCTGGGAGGATGAGAAAAATGACTTTACAATAATGTTTTTTCTGGCCAAAGAATTGTTTTGGGCACAACCAATTTTTAATTACCAATTAATAACAATTATAAAAGCTTTCTTTATTTTTTGTAGAAACTTTTGTAGTAAACTAAAACCCTAAGTAATAAAAGGATATTGTCTCTGAATCTTTTGGGTGAGAGCAAGGATTTAAGGTAAACTTTAAGAAGCATTAGTTAATAAAATACTTTTCACTTAGGAAACAATATACACTGAAAGATTAAAACTCTTGGCTTCTTGTATAGAAGCAGAAACAATAAAAATTTTTCTTACATAATGTAAAGTTACATTAGCCATACCTAGAGGCAAAATTTTCTAGTGATTACAGTTCACTAGAAGCGAAACTCTTTGAATTTAAGCATTATTTTAAACATCTGAATAGATCTGCAACACTGTTAAAAAGAAATTTTCTTGAACACAAGGAACTTTCTCAGGCACTGTTTGCAAAACACAAGAAAGGCCACAAGCTGTTCTGGGGCTGCCCAGAGCCATGTATTGACTCAAACGTAAAATACTTTTTAATCTGAGCATCCTGGCCCTCCTGCAATAAGGACCGATTCTAGAGAAACAATATAACTGTCTACACCTCTAAATTTTGATACTCTTTCTAAAGATGACTTACAGTTAAAATGTTCTTTACAACTTTAGTGTTGTGAAAAAATTGCCCGTACTGCAGTTTCCTGCCAGGCAGCAACTATAACCAAACTGTTTGTCTAATCTATTCACAAAGACAAACATAACTAGATAACTTTGTCACAGTTTGTATGAAGTGAGCTGTATGAGCGCTCTCATAAGATGATTACTCTTATAATTATCTCAATTACAGTATATAGGTGAATTAAAGATCTTAAATTTGAAATCAAACTGCAAGCTGCAGTCAATGGAACAATGGCAGTTTTAACCATAATTTTTAAGTTTCTTGTGCAAGGTTAGGATAATACCTACAACCTTGGGAAAGCAAAACCCAAGTTTAAAACAATTTATTATCTTTAAAATCAATATTAGAAGCATTACTATCATATTACGAAGTTTGGATGTCAATTAATAGCTATGAATACCTATTAAAGCAAGCTTTAATGCTTTAATAAAGAGGCATTGCTTTAAATCTTATCTTAAATTTTACTATTTAGGATACGAACCACATTAATTATTATCTAAACTAGAAATATCTTTAGAGACTCAGCCTCTTGGGCTGCTTTATGCCACGTGTCGGAAGGACTCTAAACTTGAGTTATCAAATTTAACATTAACCATCTATAGCAATGTAACAATTATTAATCTTAACCAACAACTTATGAGCTGAATGTGAAGACATGTAGAGCACATTTTCAATAAAAAAAGAACCAAAAGAAGCAGTTATATTTAGACCAATCAGAGAATATTAATTTTTGTAGCTACAATCATAGAATAAAAAACACTTTACCATTGTCAAACACATTAGTCACAAACCATTTATTAGCTTTTTTACTCAGAAACTAAGAGGCTGTGCACTCGCCCTTATTTCCTAAAACGAACAGTTTTTCCAGCAGGGGCCCTCCCGCCATGTGTCTGATTTCTGGCTGAAACAAGTGGCAGCTCTGGGCTTTGCAGATAAAGTTTTTTATACCATCTTTATTATCCAACATAAAACATAGAACATTCATTCATTCAGACTGGACATGAACATACATGAATTGAACACGAGAACAGATTGGTGCACCGGACATTAGACAAGACACAAAAGGGAACAGAGTACTCCTGCTATAAGCCCCAGAGAGAAATTTCTCTCTGCTTTTTGGGACATTTTCCTCCCTTATGATGCATTTTTTTCCATTTTTATTAGGTATTTAGCTCATTTACATTTCCAATGCTATACCAAAAGTCCCCCATACCCACCCAACTCCACTCCCCTACCCACCCACTTCCCCTTTTTGGCCCTGGCGTTCCCCTCTACTGGGGCATATAAAGTTTGCCTGTCCAATGGGCCTCTCTTTCCAGTGATGGCCAACAAGGCCATATTTTGATACATATGCAGCTAGAGTCAAGAGCTCCGGGGTACTGGATAGTTCATAATGTTGTTCCACCTATAGGGTTGCAGATCCCTTTACCTCCTTGGGTACTTTCTCTAGCTCCTCCATTGGGAGCCCTGTGATCCACCCATTAGCTGACTGTGAGCATCCACTTCTGTGTTTGCTAGGCCCCGGCATAGTCTCACAAGAGACAGCTATATCTGGGTCCTTTCAGCAAAATCTTGCTAGTGTATGCAATGGTGTCAGCGTTTGGATGCTGATTATGGGGTGGATACCTGGATATTGCAGTCTCTACATGGTCCATCCTTTCATCTCAGCTCCAAACTTTGTCTCTGTAACTCCTTCCATGGGTGTTTTGTTCCCACTTCTAAGGAGGGGCATAGTGTCCACACTTCAGTCTTCATTTTTCTTGAGATTCATGTGTTTAGGAAATTGTATCTTATATCTTGGGTATCCTAGGTTTTGGGCTAATATCCACTTATCAGTGAGTACATATTGTGTGAGTTCCTTTGTGAATGTGTTACCTCACTCAGGATGATGCCCTCCAGGTCCATGCATTTGGCTAGGAATTTCATAATTCATTCTTTTTAATAGCTGAGTAGTACTCCATTGTGTAGATGTACCAAATTTTCTGTATCCATTCCTCTGTTGAGGGGCTTCTAGGTTCTTTCCAGCTTCTGGCTATTATAAATAAGGCTGCTATGAACATAGTGGAGCATGTGTCCTTCTTACAAGTTGGGGCATCTTCTGGATATATGCCCAGGAGAGGTATTGCTGGATCCTCCGGTAGTACTATGTCCAATTTTCTGAGGAACCGCCAGACTGATTTCCAGAGGGGTTGTACAAGCCTGCGATCCCACCAAAAATGGAGGAGTGTTCCTCTTTCTCCACATCCACGCCAGCATCCGCTGTCACCTGAATTTTTGATCTTAGCCATTCTGACTGGTGTGAGGTGGAATCTCAGGGTTGTTTTGATTTGCATTTCCCTGATGATTAAGGATGTTGAACATTTTTTCAGGTGCTTCTCTGCCATTCGGTATTCCTCAGGTGAGAATTCTTTGTTCAGTTCTGAGCCCCATTTTTTAATGGGGTTATTTGATTTTCTGAAGTCCACCTTCTTGAGTTCTTTATATATGTTGGATATTAGTCCCCTATCTGATTTAGGATAGGTAAAGATCCTTTCCCAATCTGTTGGTGGTCTTTTTGTCTTATTGACGGTGTCTTTTGCCTTGCAGAAACTTTGGAGTTTCATTAGGTCCCATTTGTCAATTCTCGATCTTACATTACAAGCCATTGCTGTTCTGTTCAGGAATTTTTCCCCTGTGCCCATATCTTCAAGGCTTTTCCCCAATTTCTCCTCTATAAGTTTCAGTGTCTCTGGTTTTATGTGAAGTTCCTTGATCCACTTAGATTTGACCTTAGTACAAGGAGATAAGTATGGATCGATTCACATTCTTCTACATGATAACAACCAGTTGTGCCAGCACCAATTGTTGAAAATGCTGTCTTTCTTCCACTGGATGGTTTTAGCTCCCTTGTCGAAGATCAAGTGACCATAGGTGTGTGGGTTCATTTCTGGGTCTTCAATTCTGTTCCATTGGTCTACTTGTCTGTCTCTATACCAGTACCATGCAGTTTTTATCACAATTGCTCTGTAGTAAAGCTTTAGGTCAGGGATGGTGATTCCACCAGAGGTTCTTTTATCCTTGAGAAGAGTTTTTGCTATCCTAGGTTTCTTGTTATTCCAGATGAATTTGCAAATTTCTCCTTCTAATTCATTGAAGAATTGAGTTGGAATTTTGATGGGGATTGCATTGAATCTGTAGCTTGCTTTTGGCAAGATAGCCATTTTTACAATGTTGATCCTGCCAATCCATGAGCATGGGAGATCTTTCCATCATCTGAGATCTTCTTTAATTTCTTTCTTCAGAGACTTGAAGTTTTTATCATACAGATCTTTCACTTCCTTAGTTAGAGACACGCCGAGATATTTTATATTATTTGTGACTATTGAGAAGGGTGTTGTTTCCCTAATTTCTTTCTCAGCCTGTTCATTCTTTGTGTAGAGAAAGGCCATTGACTTGTTTGAGTTAATTTTATATCCAGCTACTTCACGGAAGCTGTTTATCAGGTTTAGGAGTTCTCTGGTGGAATTTTTAGGGTCACTTATATATACTATCATATCATCTGCAAAAAGTGATATTTTGACTTCCTCTTTTCCAATTTGTATCCCCTTGATCTCCTTTTGTTGTCGAATTGCTCTGGCTAATACTTCAAGTACTATGTTGAAAAGGTAGGGAGAAAGTGGGCAGCCTTGTCTAGTCCCTGATTTTAGTGGGATTGCTTCCAGCTTCTGTCCATTTACTTTGATGTTGGCTACTGGATTTCTGTAGATTGCTTTTATCATGTTTAGGTATGGGCCTTGAATTCCTGATCTTTCCAAGACTTTGATCATGAATGGGTGTTGGATCTTGTCAAATGCTTTTTCCGCATCTAATGAGATGAACATGTGGTTTTATTCTTTGAGTTTGTTTATATAATGGATTACATTGATGGATTTTCATATATTAAACCATCCCTGCATCCCTGGAATAAAACCTACTTGGTCAGGATGGATGATTGCTTTAATGTCTTCTTGGATTCGGTTAGCGAGAATTTTATTGAGGATTTTTGCATTGATATTCATAAGTGAAATTGGTCTGAAGTTCTCTATCTTTATTGGATCTTTCTGTGGTTTAGGTATCAGAGTAATAGTGGCTTCATGAAATGAGTTGCGTAGAGTACCTTCTACTTCTATTTTGTGAAATAGTTTGTGCAGAACTGGAATTAGATCTTCTTTGAAGGTCTGATAGAACTCTGCACTAAACCCGTCTGGTCCTGGGCTTTTTTTGGCTGGTAGACTATTAATAACTACTTCTATTTATTTACGGGATATGGGACTGTTTAGATGGTCAACTTGATCCTGATTCAACTTTGGTACCTGGTATCTGTCCAGAAATTTGTCCATTTCATCCAGGTGTTCCAGTTTTGTTGAGTATAGCCTTTTCTAGAAGGATCTGATGGTGTTTTGGATTTCTTCAGGATCTGTTTTTCTGTCTCCCTTTTCATTTCTGATCTTGTTAATTAGGATTTTGTCCCTGTGCCCTCTAGTGAGTCTACCTAAGGGTTTATCTATTTTGTTGATTTTCTCAAAGAACCAACTCCTCGTTTGGTTAATTCTTTGAAAAGTTCTTCTTGTTTTCACTTGGTTGATTTCACCCTTGAGTTTGATTATTTCCTGCCGTCTACTCCTCTTGGGTGAATTTGCTTCCTTTTTTTTTAGAGCTTTTAGATGTGTTGTCAAGCTGCTAGTATGTGCTCTCTCCCGTTTCTTCTTGGAGGCACTCAGAGGTGTGAGTTTCCCTCTTAGAAATGCTTTCATTGTGTCCCATAGGTTTGGGTACGTTGTGGCTTCATTTTCATTAAACTCTAAAAAGTCTTTAATTTCTTTCTTTATTCCTTCCTTGACCAAGGTATCATTGAGAAGAGTGTTGTTCAGTTTCCATGTGAATGTTGGCTTTCCATTATGTATGTTGTTATTGAAGATCAGTCTTAGGCTATGGTGGTCTGATAGGATACATGGGACAATTTCAATATTTTTGTATCTGTTGAGGCCTGTTTTGTGACCATATAATTGGAGAAGGTCCAATTTTGGAGAAGGTCCCGTGAGGTGCTGAGAAGAAGGTATATCCTTTTGTTTTAGGACAAAATGTTCTGTAGATATCTTTCAGGTCCATTTGTTTCATAACTTCTGTTAGTTTCACTGTGTCCCTGTTTAGTTTCTGTTTCCACGATCTGTCCATTGATGAAAGTGGTGTGTTGAAGTCTCCCACTATTATTGTGTGAGGTGTAATGTGTGCTTTGAGCTTTACTAAAGTGTCTTTAATGAATGTGGCTGCCCTTGCATTTGGTGCGTAGATATTCAGAATTGAGAGTTCCTCTTGGAGGATTTTACCTTTGATGAGTATGAAGTGTCCCTCCTTGTCTTTTTTGATAACTTTGGGTTGGAATTAGATTTTATCCCGTATTAGAATGGCTACTCCAGCTTGTTTCTTCAGACCATTTGCTTGGAATATTGTTTTCCAGCCTTTCACTCTGAGGTAGTGTCTGTGTTTTTCCTGAGATGGGTTTCCTGTGAGCAGCAGAATGTTGGGTCCTGTTTGTGTAGCCAGTCTGTTAGTCTATGTCTTTTTATTGGGGAATTGAGTCCATTGATATTAAGAGATATTAAGGAAAAGTAATTGATGCTTCTTTTTATTTTTGTTGTTAGGGTTGTCATTCTGTTCTTGTGGCTGTCTTCTTTTTAGTTTGTTGAGGGATTACTTTCTTGCTTGTTCTAGGGCATGATTTCCGTCCTTGTATTGATTCTTTTCTGCTATTATCCTTTGAAGGGCTGGATTCGTGGAAAGATATTGTGTGAATTTGGTTTTGTCATGGAATACTTTGGTTTCTCCATCTATGGTAATTGAGAGTTTGGCCGGGTATAGTAGCCTGGGCTGGCATTTGTGTTCTCTTAGTGTCTGTATAACATCTGTCCAGGCTCTTCTGGCTTTCATAGTCTCTGGTGAAAAGTCTGTTGTAATTCTGATAGGCCTTCCTTTATATGTTACTTGACCTTTCTCCCTTACTGCTTTTAATATTCTATCTTTATTTAGTGCATTTGTTGTTCTGATTATTATGTGTCGGGAGGAATTTCTTTTATAGTCCAGTCTATTTGGAGTTCTGTAGGCTTCTTGTATGATCATGGGCATCTCTTTCTTTATGTTTGGGCAGTTTTCTTCTATTATTTTGTTGAAGATATTAGCTGGCCCTTTAAGTTGAAAATCTTCATTCTCATCAATTCCTATTATCCGTAGGTTTGGTCTTCTCATTGTGTCCTGGATTACCTGGATGTTTTGCGTTAGGATCCTTTTGCATTTTGTATTTTCTTTGTCTGTTGTGTTGATGTTCTCTATGGAATCTTCTGCACATGAGATTCTCTCTTCCATTTCTTGTATTCTGTTGCTGATGCTCGCATCTATGTTTCCAGATCTCTTTCCTAGGGTTTCTATCTCCAGCGTTGCCTCACTTTGGGTTTTCTTTATTGTGTCTACTTCCCTTTTTAGTTCTAGTATGGTTTTGTTCATTTCCATTACCTGTTTGGATGTGTTTTCCTGTTTTTCTTTAATGGTTTCTACCTGTTTGGCTGTGTTTTCCTGCTTTTCTTTAAGGGCCTGTAACTCTTTAGCAGTGCTCTCCTGTAATTCTTTAAGTGACTTATGAAAGTCCTTCTTGATGTCCTCTATCAACATCATGAGAAATGTTTTTAAATCTGTGTCTAGATTTTCGGTTGCGTTGGGGTGCCCAGGACTAGGTGGGGTGGGAGTGCTGCGTTCTGATGATGGTGAGTGGTCTTGATTTCTGTTAGTAGGATTCTTATGTTTGCCTTTCACCATCTGGTAATCTCTGAAGCTAGCTGTTTTAGTTGTCACTGTTAAGAGCTTGTTCTTCAGGTTACTCTGTTAGCCTCTATAAGCAGACCTGGAGGGTAGCACTCTCCTTAGTTTCAGTGGGCAGAGTATTCTCTGCAGGCAAGCTCTCTTCTTGCAGGGAAGGTACCCAGATATCTGGTGTTCGAACCAGACTCCTGGCAGAAGTTGTGTTCCACTCATCAGAGGTCTTAGGATCCCGTGTGGAATCCTGTGTGGGCCCTTGCGGGTGTTGGGCGAGTCCGCTGGCAGGTACACTGGGGCTCGAGTGGAGCGGAAGGGGCTTGTGCCCCAGGTCAGGCCCAGGTAGCCTGCTTCCCTATTTCCCGTGGTCTCAGGTTCTGCATGATTTGATTGGGGTAGGCGCTGTGTTCCACTCACCAGAGGTCTTAGAATCCCATGGGGAATCCTGTGTGGGCCCTTGCGGGTGTCGGGCGAGTCCGCTGGCAAGGTACCCTGGGGCTTGAGTGGAGCAGAAGGAGCTTGTGCCCCAGGTCAGGCCCGGGTAGCCTGCTTCCCTATTTCCCACGTTCTCAGGTTCCGCACGATTGGATTGGGGCAGGGGCTGTGTTCCACTCACCAGAGTTCTTAGGATCCCGTGGGGAATCCTGTGTGGGCCCGTGCGGGTGTTGGGCGAGTCCGCTGGCCATGATGCATTTTTTATTAACTGAGACAATCGGCCTGTTCCTTTTAATAAACCCTTTCTTTTCTCACGCTTCATGTAGCTTCGGAGAGCTACGGCCTACCGCCTGTTACCCAGCTCCTCACTGCTGAACCTAAGTGAACCAGAGCTCGGGTTTAATGCTGTCTCAGCTTAGCCCATACCTTCTCAGGTATGAATTTCCTTTATCCTTTATTTTATGGAGCTCCGAACCAGCAGTGTCTCTTCCAAAAATCCTTTGCCGTTTCTCAGTCCTGCGTTGGTTCGCCAATTGTTGTGTCTGGCCAGCAGACCACAACCTGGGTTCTAGCCTGGAAAGGCATTTTGGAAACCTGGAAGAGAAGAGGGGCTAGCTGGCAAGAGAAAGAAATGTAGCCAAGAAAGTTATTCTGATCAAAGCTCAAATTTTACTGTTTCGACACTCAGTTATGAAGGAAGGGGGAGGGGACCCGATTCCCGCCAAATAATCTCAGGTCTAGTAGAAAGGTGAGCACGTGGTGGCACCAACAGCAAAGCAGCAGGTTCCAGCAGTGGGTGTGGCAGAACGAATGAGCAGGAAGCTCCACCCCTGAGCAAGCAGGTTTCAGGCTGGGGGAATGGAGACTACAGGTTATCAGCGCCACTTCTTGTCCTTGTAACGTTTCGCCAGCAAAACACACTCAGACAACCAGATCCTTCTACGGCAAAGCTTTATTGCTTACTTCTCAGGAAGACCCTGAACCCGGAAAATGGTGCTGCTTACCCCTCCGTGTGACGTGTCAGCTCCTGATTAGCTGCTCACTCATCACCCCACTGCTACACCCCGAGATGGGCAGTGACTTGACACGAATTTACTCTTGCACCTGTGCACATTGCTTGTTTACTAGTTAGGCACTGATGAAGCCAGCACCATCTTGTAATGGTGATTGTTCACGTCTTCCCACATATATGCTGCAGAGTCTGAGCACTTTCCAAGGTCTTTGAAATAAATCTACCTGCACTTTGATTACAGTCTCCTGACTTCTTTTTCCACATCCTTTCATAATATGATACTACTAAGTCTTAGGACAGTCTGTTGGAGCAACCAAGGTAACCACTTGCAACCCAGTGACCAAGTGCAGCAGCAGGGATTCAGGAATAACTCTTGTTTCCTGCCTGAGTTAGTTCCAATCTGTCTCTGAACCTCACCTACATTCTTCCTTGAGCCTTCCTGTCAGTCCTCTGAATTGAAGATTGCTGATTTCCTGGTGTCATTGGTCTTGTGCTTCCAACTGTCCCCTAGTTAATTCTCTGGACTTAATCTTTTCTCTCTCTCTCTTTCCCTCTTTGCAATAAATATAAGGGTCATTCTCCCATTGCAGTCAGACATGAGGCCATTTTCTGACCTGTAAGGAGATGAGTGTTTTCTGTCAGGACAATTTTTTTGGGACTCCCTCATCTTCGTTGTGCTCAAACATTCTCTCAAAGAGAAGCTCACCAGTCTCTGGTAAATATTATGGGTACTGTATTAGTCAGGGTTCTCTAGAGTCACAGAACTTATGGATAGTCTCTATATAGTAAAGGAATTTATTGATGATTTGCAGTCTGCAGCCCAATTCCCAACAATGGTTCAGTAGTAGCTGTGAATGGAAGTCCAAGGATCTAGCAGTTACTCAGTCTCACACAGAAAGCAGGCGAAGGAGCAAGAGCCAGACTCCCTTCTTCCAATGTCCTTATATTGTCTCCAGAAGGTGTAGCTCAGATTAAAGGTGTGTTCCACCACACATTTAATCCTGGATGACCTTGAACTTGGAGATTTAATCTTATGGAATCCATAGCCACTGTGCCTCAAGATCTCCATACCAAGATCCAGATCAGAAACTTCTATCTCCAAGCCTCCAGATAAGGGTCACTGGTGAGCCTTCCAATTCTGAATTGTAGTTCATTCCGAATATCAACCAGGAATAGCCACTACAGGTACTCCATCCTCTATTATCTGCCTAACTTCTCACCCCTCCTGACTTCTCAAATTTCACAGTTCTGGGGATTGAACTTAGGACTTCTGGCATGACTTCATTGCCCATAACCACTAAGAATCTTTTTTATTTCAGTGTGTGTCCATTTGAGACATTAGGTCAGGTCCTCAGAAACAACAGTCTCTTCAGCACTGTGCTGTACTTGGAATAAAAGGATCTGTTGAAGGAAGAGAAGACTACACCTTGTGTTGGGACTGGGGAAATGAGAATGGATTTTCCTCCATGGCTAGTCATGGCAGGGTGTTGTTTGTTTTGGATCTTGAAGGGTAGATAGAGTTCCATGGGTAAAGATAAAATTACAGAGGAGGAAGATTTAGCTAGGGAAAAGAAGAGGAAGGTGTCTTATAAGATATCCAGAAAGGGCTTGAAGACTACATTGTTAGATTTTAGAGTAGCTACAGCAGCTTTATTCTTAGGTCTATTAGCTTGGAAAATATTTTTCTCACCCTTTACTCTGAGATAATGTCTATTTTGGATGCTGAGATATGTTTTTTCTATGCATCAGAGTGATGGATCCTGTTTTCACATCCATTCTGTTTGTCTGTCTGTGTCTTTTGGGGGATTGAGTTCATTGATATTGAGATATATTAATGAGCAACGATTGTTAATTCCTGTTATTTTGCTGTTGCTATTGTTGTTGTTCATGGTGGTGGTAGTAGTGTGTGTGTGTGTGTGTGTGTGTGTGTGTGTGTGTGTGTGTGTTTGTGTGTGTAGGTCAGTACACGTAGATGTCAGAGGACAATATTTGGGATATATTCCTGTTTTTCTCCTATGTAGGTGGGTGAGTGAATGAGCTGTAAAAGGGAGATTTTCAGCAGGACTAGGCTACAGAGACAACAAGGAAAGAAAGTTGGACCAGGCAGCTAAAGGGGAATGAGGAACATATAATTGTTTGGAGTGGAGTGCCAGGAGCTGTTTCTAAGGAAGGTTTCAAATGATGCAGTGTACTATACCTTATGGTAAGGATTAATTTGTATAAAAGGGACATTAGTCCTGGGGAAATATTTTAGTTCTATTAAGAGGGATACAAACTAAATAAGAACAAAAATCATTCAGACGAGTCTTCTCTGTTAAGACACAGCTGAGAAAAAGAGGCACGGTTCAATTCCCTGAGGACTCTAAAATAGTCATGTCGGTGTCTTTATGTATAAAATGGAAGCATTGTATAAGTGTCCCTAGAAGACAGAAGAGCAGCTTTCGGTCTGTTGTAAGCACAAAATAAATATCTGTCAAATAGGTTTTGCTGCAGGGAATGCTCAAGCTGTGGCACCAGCCCTGCAGGGGCGTGGTCACCTGAATTCCTGCAAGGCACCCTGATTGCAAGACACATGCACTCATTGATGCCACTGAGCTAAGATGGTGTTACCTTGCTCCCTGAGGCTCCTGTCTGTATGCCTTCTGTCTTGGTGTTGTGATGCCCATTCACTTGTGGCTCTGGACCCTGAGTCAGAATCAGGCCTGCAACCTCTGATGATCTGGACCGATTTTGGTGAGTGAGGAGTAGATTGGCACAGGGCAGACAAAGCTCTTTCTTTTTGTTGTGGATTCACATCTTCAAAGCCAAAGTTGGAATGACCAGGAATTGGGATTTGGAGGCTAGTCTGCATTGAAGGGAAAGGATCCATATGCCTTTGCTGAGCCTTCAGAGAGAGCTGTGTACTGCTGGGGTTTATGTTGTCATTATTAAAATTCCAGCAGCTAGGGCATCAGCCTGCAGTATTTCACAGGCCACCTTGTCCCTGCAGAGCTCACTCACGGCAGCTCCCTGAGGCTTTCATTCCTTCACATCTGAACATAGATCTACCAGGCACCTGCATGTACTTCACAGTTACTTCATAGCATCTGCTATATCTGAGAATGAAGCAGTCTTCATTCTTCTGGAACTTTAACCCACAAATCCTGATCCTATACAGTCTCTCTCCTTTTTTATAGTTCGTAGAATGTGCCTGGACCTTACTCCTTTTCACCTACTATAGGAGGGAAAGGAAGGAGGGGAAAACATATAATAAGGAAATGATGGAAACAAGTCAAATGACCATGGGTGCTGTGAAAACAGATATAAAGCCTGAAAGAAGATTGAGCCTGAGGTGTGAGTTTGTGCTTCATCTGAGCAAGTTAGGGCAGAATTCACACAAGTGTGAAACCTGAGCAGAGCTGAAGTGGATGAGTAAAGATTCCATATGGATGTGTGGTGCAAGGAACAGCAAATGGAAAGACCATGGGGTTATTATATGTATTCTAATGAGTGTAAAAGGAGCAGAGGGATCAAGGGAAGAGAAGCTGGAAACATATGCCTAGGCTTTTAAGACTAGTGTTGGACTTGGACCTGGAACTTGTAAAGAGATGGGTAGCAGAATGATCCTGGTTTACACTGTAAATAATTGTTCTAATCCATTGTGGCAGTTAGAGCCTCAATAGAGCTAGTTTAGGAAGGTAATTCCCCAGAACTCAGAAGGCAGAGCCAGAATGATCTCTATATTTGAGGCCTGCCTGATCTATGCGTTGAGTTCCAGGTCAGCCAAAGCTACATGAGGAGTCCCTGGCATGTACAGTTAAAATTAAAATAAATTGTAAGTGTTGTTCTATTTGTGACAATAGATGGCCATGCAGAACCTTCCAGTGGTCACTGAAACAAAGCTGTGGCTGTGATCTCTCAGAAGAAGTCCTCACTAAAAAGAAAGGGATTGAGGAACTGTCGACTTAGATCACAAAGAATTCTGATGCTTGTCAACAGGGGCAACGGGTGTTTTCTCATGTTTCTTGATAGACTAAGGTTTATTAGCTGTGAAGATTCATTTTCTTCAAGAATCTTTTCAAGGTGATCCCCCAAGTAACATTCAGCTCAGTGCCCTGTTTGTCCTGGAGACTCTGAATTTATCCCTGTTGCTAGTCAGTTGATTTTTCTTTCCTCCTATGATAGCTGAAAAGGAATAAGGGCCAAGCACATTCCAGGAACTATAGAAAGGGAAGAGAGAGAATGTATAGTGTCAGAATTTATGGATTAAATGTATGAGAACCTGTCTGTCTTGTTCCACAAGTGTCCTCGTTTCTGTTGTAGTTGCTGTGTTAAGAAAAGATTGTAGATGTCACAGTAGCTGCAAGGGGACAGTGCAGACTTTAACCTCCAGAGATGCCTGTGACTCAGAGTTGTACAGTGACAGGTGTTTGGTAACATGAAGTGTGGGGAAGTGGTGGGACATTGACTCTTTTGAGAGTGGCAACAAGGGTTTAGCCTGAGAGCTGAAGGGAGGAGAGATGATACAGCAGTTTTTGGCTGGGACAATTTGAAAGTGAAGTTGTTTTTACCAAGGTGGGGTACCTTGGAGGCACGCACATTTCAACACGTGAAGGAATCAGAAACATTTCTCTGGAGTCAATTCTTTCCTTCTCACATGTGGATCCCAGGGATTGAACTCAGAACATTATGCTTGGTAGTACAAGTCTTTACTCATTGTTACACTACAACTTGGCTATGGTCTTCTTTAATTTCATATGGCCTGAGGTAACATAGAATCGTCTGTGTTGCCAAGGATTCCCTTGATCTCCTACTTCCCAAGTGTTGGGTTTAACATCATATGCCTGGCTAACTTGGTTTTTGTAGACAGTGTCTCATATAGCATGGGTTGTCCTTTATCTTAATATATAGTATAGAATTCCTTTTTTCCCCCCTTTTTCTTTCTCTCTATTTTATTTAAATTTGTTATTTTATTTTAAGGCAAGGTCTCACTCTGTAGCCATGGCTTTCTTGGAGCTCACTATATAGTCCAGGCTAGCCTCAAATCTCCAGTGATCCTCTTGCCTCCACCTTCTGAGTGCTGCCAATACAGGTGTCCCAAGTCCATAGTTCTAAAGGTGACCTTGGAATCCTGCTTCTCTTTTGCTTTCCATGTTGTAGGGTGTCAGAAAAAGGTACCACTATCACCAGATCATTGTATTTTCTGGGGGAAGGGCACTGTGTTTTAAAAACCAGTCTCACTGCTGTGTATTCTAAGCTAGGTGAACACAGGATCCCTTTGTCCCACCTCTGGTGTACTGGGATATAGGCATGTGATAGCACACCCAATTTACAAATCAGTCAATCTGATTTCCTTTTTACACAGCTGGCCAGTGCTACAGAGGTGTTTGCACAGGTGAGAAATTGAGTTCAGATCTACTGGTCTGGGGATAATTTAAAGCCCTGTCACAGGGGGAAATCATCCCAGGAGTGACTATGCCAGGAATAGGGACACCTCAGCTTTTGGAGAAAGAATGGCCAACCAAAACACAGCCCAGAACAAAGACAGTGAGGGAACTGCCTGTGGGGTGTATGGAGATCAGGAGAGCTCAGTATCCTGGAAGCCACTGAGAAATGTTCCCTGAAGAAGAAAACAAGCCAAGTCTGATGACGCAAACCTGTGATACCAGGAAGAGGTAGATGCTTGCAATTTCAAGGCAAGTGTGGATTATTTAGTCACTAGTAAGATTCTCGTGAGTTTCTCCACAGTATTGAATGATACCCCACATGAAAAACTAATAACAACAATAAAACAAAAATAACAACAAAAAATTATACTACCACCATAAAAGTACATAGCAGTTCATCATACCACATGTACATAGGTCGGTTATGGGCAGCCTGGAAACTGATCATTGAAATTAGTCAAGTGAAGCCCTTCCGCTCGACTCGTGACTCGAGCCCCGGGCTACCTTGCCAGCAGAGTCTTGCCCAACACCCGCAAGGGTCCACACAGGACTCCCCACGGGACCCTAAGACCTCTGGTGAGTGGATCACAGTGCCTGCCCCAATCCAATCGCGCGGAACTCGAGACTGCGGTACATAGGGAAGCAGGCTACCCGGGCCTGATCTGGGGCACAAGTCCCTTCCACTCGACTCGAGACTCGAGCCCCGGGCTACCTTGCCAGCAGAGTCTTGCCCAACACCCGCAAGGGTCCACACGGGACTCCCCACGGGACCCTAAGACCTCTGGTGAGTGGATCACAGTGCCTGCCCCAATCCAATCGCGCGGAACTTGAGACTGCGGTACATAGGGAAGCAGGCTACCCGGGCCTGATCTGGGGCACAAGTCCCTTCCGCTCGACTCGAGACTTGAGCCCCGGGCTACCTTAACAGCAGAGTCTTGCCCAACACCCGCAAGGGCCCACACGGGACTCCCCACGGGACCCTAAGACCTTTGGTGAGTGGAACACAGCGCCTACCCCAATCCAATCGCGTGGAACTTGAGACTGCGGTACATAGGGAAGCAGGCTACCCGGGCTTGATCTGGGGCACAAACCCCTTCCACTCCACTCGAGCCCCGGCTACCTTGCCAGCTGAGTCGCCTGACACCCGCAAGGGCCCACACAGGATTCCACACGTGATCCTAAGACCTCTAGTGAGTGGAACACAACTTCTGCCAGGAGTCTGGTTCGAACACCAGATATCTGGGTACCTGCCTTGCAAGAAGAGAGCTTGCCTGCAGAGAATACTCTGCCCACTGAAACTAAGGAGAGTGCTACCCTCCAGGTCTGCTCATAGAGGCTAACAGAGTCACCTGAAGAACAAGCTCTTAACAGTGACAACTAAAACAGCTAGCTTCAGAGATTACCAGATGGCGAAAGGCAAACGTAAGAATCCTACTAACAGAAATCAAGACCACTCACCATCATCAGAACGCAGCACTCCCACCCCACCTAGTCCTGGGCACCCCAACACAACCGAAAATCTAGACCCAGATTTAAAAACATTTCTCATGATGATGATAGAGGACATCAAGAAGGACTTTCATAAGTCACTTAAAGATTTACAGGAGAGCACTGCTAAAGAGTTACAGGCTCTTAAAGAAAAGCAGGAAAACACAGCCAAACAGGTGAAGGAAATGAACAAAACCATACTAGAACTAAAAGGGGAAGTAGACACAATAAAGAAAACCCAAAGCGAGGCAACGCTGGAGATAGAAACCCTAGGAAAGAGATCTGGAACCATAGATGCGAGCATCAGCAACAGAATACAAGAAATGGAAGAGAGAATCTCAGGTGCAGAAGATTCCATAGAGAACATCGACACAACAGTCAAAGAAAATACAAAATGCAAAAGGATCCTAACTCAAAACATCCAGGTAATCCAGGACACAATGAGAAGACCAAACCTACGGATAATAGGAATTGATGAGAATGAAGATTTTCAACTTAAAGGGCCAGCTAATATCTTCAACAAAATAATAGAAGAAAACTTCCCAAACATAAAAAAAGAGATGCCCATGATCATACAAGAAGCATACAGAACTCCAAATAGACTGGACCAGAAAAGAAATTCCTCCCGACACATAATAATCAGAACAACAAATGCACTAAATAAAGATAGAATATTAAAAGCAGTAAGGGAGAAAGGTCAAGTAACATATAAAGGAAGGCCTATCAGAATTACACCAGACTTTTCACCAGAGACTATGAAAGCCAGAAGAGCCTGGACAGATGTTATACAGACACTAAGAGAACACAAATGCCAGCCCAGGCTACTATACCCGGCCAAACTCTCAATTACCATAGATGGAGAAACCAAAGTATTCCACGACAAAACCAAGTTCACACAATATCTTTCCACGAATCCAGCCCTTCAAAGGATAATAACAGAAAAGAAGCAATACAAGGACGGAAATCACGCCCTAGAACAACCAAGAAAGTAATCATTCAACAAACCAAAAAGAAGACAGCCACAAGAACAGAATGCCAACTCTAACAACAAAAATAAAAGGGAGCAACAATTACTTTTCCTTAATATCTCTTAATATCAATGGACTCAATTCCCCAATAAAAAGACATAGACTAACAGACTGGCTACACAAACAGGACCCAACATTTTGCTGCTTACAGGAAACCCATCTCAGGGAAAAAGACAGACACTACCTCAGAGTGAAAGGCTGGAAAACAATTTTCCAAGCAAATGGACTGAAGAAACAAGCTGGAGTAGCCATTTTAATATCGGATAAAATCGACTTCCAACCCAAAGTTATCAAAAAAGACAAGGAGGGACACTTCATACTCATCAAAGGTAAAATCCTCCAAGAGGAACTCTCAATTCTGAATATCTACGCACCAAATGCAAGGGCAGCCACATTCATTAGAGACACTTTAGTAAAGCTCAAAGCATACATTGCACCTCACACAATAATAGTGGGAGACTTCAACACACCACTTTCTTCAAAGGACAGATCGTGGAAACAGAAACTAAACAGGGACACAGTGAAACTAACAGAAGTTATGAAACAAATGGACCTGACAGATATCTACAGAACATTTTATCCTATAACAAAAGGATATACCTTCTTCTCAGCACCTCACGGGACCTTCTCCAAAATTGACCATATAATTGGTCACAAAACAGGCCTCAATAGATACAAAAATATTGAAATTGTCCCATGTATCCTATCAGACCACCATGGCCTAAGACTGATCTTCAATAACAACATAAATAATGGAAAGCCAACATTCACGTGGAAACTGAATAACACTCTTCTCAATGATACCTTGGTCAAGGAAGGAATAAAGAAAGAAATTAAAGACTTTTTAGAGTTTAATGAAAATGAAGCCACAACGTACCCAAACCTATGGGACACAATGAAAGCATTTCTAAGAGGGAAACTCATAGCGCTGAGTGCCTCCAAGAAGAAACGGGAGACAGCACATACTAGCAGCTTGACAACACATCTAAAAGCCCTAGAAAAAAAGGAAGCAAATTCACCCAAGAGGAGTAGACGGCAGGAAATAATCAAACTCAGGGGTGAAATCAACCAAGTGGAAACAAGAAGAACTATTCAAAGAATTAACCAAACGAGGAGTTGGTTCTTTGAGAAAATCAACAAGATAGATAAACCCTTAGCTAGACTCACTAAAGGGCACAGGGACAAAATCCTAATTAACAAAATCAGAAATGAAAAGGGAGACATAACAACAGATCCTGAAGAAATCCAAAACACCATCAGATCCTTCTACAAAAGGCTATACTCAACAAAACTGGAAAACCTGGACGAAATGGACAAATTTCTGGACAGATACCAGGTACCAAAGTTGAATCAGGATCAAGTTGACCATCTAAACAGTCCCATATCACCTAAAGAAATAGAAGCAGTTATTAATAGTCTCCCAACCAAAAAAAGCCCAGGACCAGATGGGTTTAGTGCAGAGTTCTATCAGACCTTCAAAGAAGATCTAATTCCAATTCTGCACAAACTATTTCACAAAATAGAAGTAGAAGGTACTCTACCCAACTCATTTTATGAAGCCACTATTACTCTGATACCTAAACCACAGAAAGATCCAACAAAGATAGAGAACTTCAGACCAATTTCTCTTATGAATATCGATGCAAAAATCCTCAATAAAATTCTCGCTAACCGAATCCAAGAACACATTAAAGCAATCATCCATCCTGACCAAGTAGGTTTTATTCCAGGGATGCAGGGATGGTTTAATATACGAAAATCCATCAATGTAATCCATTATATAAACAAACTCAAAGACAAAAACCACATGATCATCTCGTTAGATGCAGAAAATGCATTTGACAAGATCCAACACCCATTCATGATAAAAGTTTTGGAAAGATCAGGAATTCAAGGCCCATACCTAAACATGATAAAAACAATCTACAGCAAACCAGTAGCCAACATCAAAGTAAATGGAGAGAAGCTGGAAGCAATCCCACTAAAATCAGGGACTAGACAAGGCTGCCCACTTTCTCCCTACCTTTTCAACATAGTACTTGAAGTATTAGCCAGAGCAATTCGACAACAAAAGGAGATCAAGGGGATACAAATTGGAAAAGAGGAAGTCAAAATATCACTTTTTGCAGATGATATGATAGTATATATAAGTGACCCTAAAAATTCTACCAGAGAACTCCTAAACCTGATAAACAGCTTCGGTGAAGTAGCTGGATATAAAATAAACTCAAACAAGTCAATGGCCTTTCTCTATACAAAGAATAAACAGGCTGAGAAAGAAATTAGGGAAACAACACCCTTCTCAATAGTCACAAATAATATAAAATATCTTGGCGTGACTCTAACTAAGGAGGTGAAAGATCTGTATGATAAAAACTTCAAATCTCTGAAGAAAGAAATTAAAGAAGATCTCTGAAGATGGAAAGATCTCCCATGCTCATGGATTGGCAGGATCAACATTGTAAAAATGGCTATCTTGCCAAAAGCAATCTACAGATTCAATGCAATCCCCATCAAAATTCCAACTCAATTCTTCAACGAATTGGAAGGAGCAATTTGCAAATTTGTCTGGAATAACAAAAAACCTAGGATAGCAAAAAGTCTTCTCAAGGATAAAAGAACTTCTGGCGGAATCACCATGCCAGACCTAAAGCTTTACTACAGAGCAATTGTGATAAAAACTGCATGGTACTGGTATAGAGACAGACAAGTAGACCAATGGAATAGAATTGAAGATCCAGAAATGAACCCACACACCTATGGTCACTTGATCTTCGACAAGGGAGCTAAAACCATCCAGTGGAAGAAAGACAGCATTTTCAACAATTGGTGCTGGCACAACTGGTTGTTATCGTGTAGAAGAATGCGAATCGATCCATACTTATCTCCTTGTACTAAGGTCAAATCTAAGTGGATCAAGGAACTTCACATAAAACCAGAGACACTGAAACTTATAGAGGAGAAAGTGGGGAAAAGCCTTGAAGATATGGGCACAGGGGAAAAATTCCTGAACAGAACAGCAATGGCTTGTGCTGTAAGATCGAGAATCGACAAATGGGACCTAATGAAACTCCAAAGTTTCTGCAAGGCAAAAGACACCGTCAATAAGACAAAAAGACCACCAACAGATTGGGAAAGGATCTTTACCTATCCTAAATCAGATAGGAGACTAATATCCAACATATATAAAGAACTCAAGAAGGTGGACTTCAGAAAATCAAATAACCCCATTAAAAAATGGGGCTCAGAACTGAACAAAGAATTCTCACCTGAGGAATACCGAATGGCAGAGAAGCATTTGAAAAAATGTTCAACATCCTTAATCATCAGGGAAATGCAAATCAAAACAACCCTGAGATTCCACCTCACACCAGTCAGAATGGCTAAGATCAAAAATTCAGGTGACAGCAGATGCTGGCGAGGATGTGGAGAAAGAGGAACACTCCTCCATTGTTGGTGGGAGTGCAGGCTTGTACAACCACTCTGGAAATCAGTCTGGCGGTTCCTCAGAAAACTGGACATAGTACTACCGGAGGATCCAGCAATACCTCTCCTGGGCATATATCCAGAAGATGCCCCAACAGGTAAGAAGGACACATGCTCCACTATGTTCATAGCAGCCTTATTTATAATAGCCAGAAGCTGGAAAGAACCTAGATGCCCCTCAACAGAGGAATGGATACAGAAAATGTGGTACATCTACACAATGGAGTACTACTCAGCTATTAAAAAGAATGAATTTATGAAATTCCTAGCCAAATGGATGGACCTGGAGGGCATCATCCTGAGTGAGGTAACACATTCACAAAGAAACTCACACAATATGTATTCACTGATAAGTGGATATTAGCCCCAAACCTAGGATACCCAAGATATAAGATATAATTTGCTAAACACATGAAACTCAAGGAGAATGAAGACTGAAGTGTGGACACTATGCCCCTCCTTAGATTTGGGAACAAAACACCCATGGAAGGAGTTACAGAGACGGAGTTTGGAGCTGAGATGAAAGGATGGACCATGTAGAGACTGCCATAGCCAGGGATCCACCCCATAATCAGCATCCAAACGCTGACACCATTGCATACACTAGCAAGATTTTATTGAAAGGACGCAGATGTAGCTGTCTCTTGTGAGACTATGCCGGGGCCCAGCAAACACAGAAGTGGATGCTCACAGTCAGCTAATGGATGGATCATAGGGCTCCCAATGGAGGAGCTAGAGAAAGTAGCCAAGGAGCTAAAGGGTTCTGCAACCCTATAGGTGGAACAACATTATGAGCTAACCAGTACCCCGGAGCTCTTGACTCTAGCTGCATATATATCAAAAGATGGCCTAGTCGGCCATCACTGGAAAGAGAGGCCCATTGGACTTGCAAACTTTATATGCCCCAGTACAGGGGAATACCAGGGCCAAAAAGGGGGAGTGGGTGGGCAGGGGAGTGGGGGTGGGTGGATATGGGGGACTTTTGGTATAGCATTGGAAATGTAAATGAGTTAAATACCTAATAAAAAATGGAAAAAAAAAAAGAAATTAGTCAAGTGAAGATTGGTGTCTATTTTAACAAAACAGTTTGAGACTGATAATTTTTTCAACTTTTTATTAGCTATTTTCCTCATTTACATTTCAAATGCTATACCGAAAGTCGCCTATACCCTTCACACACCCTGTTCCCCTACCCACCGCTTTTATTTCTTGGTCCAGGCCTTCACATGTATTGGGGCATATAATGTTTGCAAGACCAAGAGGCCTCTCTTCCAAATTATAGCTGCCTGGGCCATCTGCTGCTACATATGCAGCTCTGGGGTTACTGGTAAGTTCATATTGTTGTTCACTCTATAGGGTTGCAGACACCTTCAGCTTCTTGGGTACTTTTTCTAGCTCCTACATTGGAAGCCCTGTGTCCCATCCAATAGATGACTATGAGAATCCACTTCTGTATTTGCAAGCCATTGGCATATCCTCACTAGAGACAGCTATATCAGGGTCCTTTCAGCAAAATCTTATGGGCATATGCAATAGTATCTGCTTTTGGTGACTGATTATGGGATGGATCCCCATGTAGGGCAGTCTCTGGATGGTCCATCCTTTCATCTCAGCCCCAAACTTTATCTCTTTAACTCCTTTCATGGGTATTTTGTTCGCTATTCTAAGGAGGAATGAAGTATCCATGCATTGGTCTTCTTTTTCTTGATATACTTGAGTTTTGCAAATTGTATCTTGGGTATTTTAAGTTTCTGGGCTAATATCCACTTATTAGTGAGTGCAAGATAAGTGAGAGAAGATAAGGTCTGTTTCTTCAGGAAAGGGTCAGGCTGACCCTAGCTGGTTTTCTGCAGCCTGCTGGGAAGCTGTGCTTAGATCTGTTCTATTCCTGTGGCTGTGAGGACCTGCAGAGTCCACTATGTTCATTGCAGCCTTATTTATAATAACCAGAAGGTAGAAAAAACCCAGATGTCTCTCAACAGAGTAATGGATACAGAAAATGTGGTACATAAACAATGGACACATGAAATTCTTAGACAAATGGATGGATATGATCCTAAGTGAGGTAAACAAATCACAAAAGAACACACATCATATGCTCTCACTTATGAGTGGATATTAGCCCAGAAGCTCAGAATAGGCAAGGTACAATTCACAAACCATATGAAATTCATGAAGAAGGAAGACCAAACTGTGGACAGTTCAGTCCTTTTTAGAAGGGGGAACAAAATACCCATGGAAGGAGTTACAGAGACAAAGTTCATGGCAGAGACAGAAGGAATGACCATCCAGAAACTGCCCCACCTGGGGATCCATTTCATAAACAACCACCAAACCCAGACACTATTGCAGATGCCAAAAAGAGCTTGCTGACAGGAGCCTGATAAAGCTGTCTTCTGTGAGGCTCTGCCAGTGTCTGGCAAATACAGAAGTGGATGCTCATAGTCATCCATTAGATGAAGAATAGGGCCCCCAATGAAGGAATTAGAGAAAGTACCCAAGGAGCTGAAGGGGTTTTTAGCCCCCTAAGAGAAACATCAATATGAACTAACCAGTAATCCCAGAGCTCCCAGGGACTAAAGTGTGAACAAAGCATACACATGGCGGGACCCATTGCTCCAACTGCATATGTAGCAGAGGCTGGCCTTGTTGGACATCAGTGCGAGAAGAGGCCCTTGGTCCTGTGAAGGCTCTATGTCCCAGTGTAGGGGAATGCCAGAACAGGGTATCAGGAATGGGTGGGTTGGTGAGCAGGCCGAGGGGGGATGGGATAGTGGATTTAAGGGGTGAAACGAGGAAAGGGGATAACATTTGAAATTTAAATAAATAAAATATCTAATAAAGAAAAAAATATTCTCTTATAAAAACAAGACTCAAGGAATTTTAATATTTTTTTCAGTGTATAAATACCAAACTAAGATCTCTTTTTTATATTGTGTTACAATGTCAGATAATATAAATTCCTGTTTTCATGGCTAAATAAATATAGCTTAATGGTTTAAGAGACTAGAGAACGTGGCTTTGGTTGCCAGCACATATGACAGCTTAGAACTGTGTGTGACTCTTGTTGCTGTCGGCCTGAGATCCTTTTTTGGCCTCTGAGATTATTGTACAGAGGAGATGCAGAGATATATAAGTAGGAAAATACACAAACACAAGAAGTAATACATTTAATAAATCTTTTAAAAGTAATGTTTTCATTCATATGTTTCCATCATTGATCTTGTTGTTTAGAGATCACTCTATTCGCGATTTCCATGAAAACCTCTAATGAAACACCAAAATCTGGAACTTTTGGCCAGTCTCTAAAGGATGGGAAGAATAAGATGAAGGTAAGATGCCAGCTCCTTCTCTGTGGCATTTGCTGAGGGCTTTAATAGACAGTGCTATTTGAAAGCTCCACCTTGAAAAACAGATATCCACTGGGTTTGTTTCATTTTGTTTTGGGATGCAAGATTTTGTTCCATAGCTCAGACCAGTCAGGAACTTGGTCTTCCTGCCCCAGCCTCCTTAGTGTTGGGATTGCAGGCATGTGCCATCATGCTGGATAACCTAGTGGACGTAAGATGGTCTCATCTTAAATGAGTTATATTTCTGTTGCAGTGATAAAAATACCATAACGACAGGCAACTTATGTAGAGTTTATATGGGCTTATGGTTCCAAAGGGATAAGAGTTCATCATGGTGGAAGATGACAGAACAAGGCTTCAAGAGTAAGCATGAAACAAGGGAAAAAAATTGAAGTGAAGCAAGCCTGTGAAACCTTCAAATCCACCCCAGTGATCTATGTCTTCCAGCAAGGCTGAACCTCCCCATAACATGCTAAGAAATCACGACTAACTAAGAACCACATGTTAAATAGCTGAGCCAATGGAGAACATTATCATTCCAACCCCCAAACACAACTTTAGTTACTTTCCCCCGAGAAAAGATCTGGTTACTAAGAGTCCTGACCTTTCATTTCTCACTGTTCTTTTTTTTTTTTTTTTTATAGAATGTGGAGAAAGAAGTCCTGGATGCTTGTTCCCAACTGTGTCAGAGTCTTGCTCAGAATCCTAAATTGCAGCATGGCTACAATGTTGTTGCATACATTAAGGAACACCAGCTCCTGTAAGTGTCCTTCTATTACATGAGGAATCACTGCTTCTTCTATTCACAAACATTGACTGTAATTATTTAGAAATCCACCCATATCAGTTCAAAGAAGTTACCTTTAAGATGTTCCTGTAAGCACTGTGGAACTTAAATTATTTGGTTATTATGCTTGTATATATGTATGTGCACCCCTGCACCCCTCCTCTCTCCTTACTCTGTGCACATGTGTTAGCATGAGTTGACATCAGATGTCAATGTTCCATTTTGTCTTCAATTGCTTTGTACTTCACATTTTTTATATTACATTTTTAAATTTTTTTTCTGTGTGTATAGATGTATGGTTTGGGGAGTTGGTATGGGCTCATGTAAGTGCAGTGCTTATAGAGGCCAGAGGAAAGCATCAGATCACCTCAAGACAGAGTACAGTTGTTAGCTATCCATCCATTATGGTTGCTAGTCACTGAACTTGAAACCTCTGCAAGGGTAGAAACCCCTCCTAACCAATAAGCCATCTATCCAGGCTTCTATTTTAGTTAAAAGTTTTAACCTGTATTTATTTACTTACTGTTTTTGCTGGACAGTATAATGAGGATGATAAATTATGTCTTTCTATAAACCTGGAGTGAACTATTGAGCTAGACTGGCTGATTGATGAGCTCAGGAAACCCTCCTATCTCTCTCTCTCTCCAGTACTAATATTATCAGATTGTGGATGTGCCTGGATATTTAATTTTTATTTTTACAATGGAGCATGTAGTCCTAGCTCAATTTCTTTCCTGGCATGACAAGACCTTCACCGACTTAGCCATAACCCCATCCTCTCTTCATTTATTTTTCTTTTAATTATGAAATAAGAATTGTATTAAGACTTTGGGGATGCATATATTTTAACTGTATGCTTTGGGTACCTACGGTGTATTAAGAATAGCTTAATCGGTAAAGTGACAATTGTTAACATTCTAATCTGATCATCAGAGCTAATAGGCAACTTTTTATCCAGGTCAGTAATTCAGAGATGTACAAACCATGCAAAGAGAGATATGATCTCAGATTCTGCTATAAAAATATTTAAATAACTTCTGATTTTAAAAATTGGTTTTTTATTACTTTATGAATATAGGTGTTGTTCCTGATGTGTGTCTAAGTGAATGGCTGATTCTCTGGAACTGAACTTACAGCTGTGGGCTTCCAAGTCACTTCTGGGAATTAAACTGAAGACCTGTGGAACTTACCTAACTTAAGAGCCTCTGCTCTCAACTGCTGAGCATCTCTCCAGCCCCAACTTTCACTTCTTTATCTGGATTGTTTAGCTTTCTAGTCTGCATCAACATGATATTTTCATTTTCTGTTTTAAAATTGATTCTTCCTTTGTATCCCAGTCTGGGATCAGAATTTAGCAACACTCCTGCATTGGCCTTCTAAGTGCTACTGAAACACCAAATCTTTTACGTTCAGACTCCATTTAAAAAAAAAAAAAAACCTGACCTAAGTTTGAACTCAAGTAAACTAACAAACAAGTACCAGCATTAGTTTCCAAGTTGACCCATAATAAAACCTGGTCCTAGCTCCAGTCTCTAGGCTAATGCTCAACAAGACCAGTGTCTCCAGATTATTCCTCCAACAATCTGCACCCCAGATTACAAACTTACCCCTTGCCAAATGACCAACAATACAGAGGGGAGCAAAAGTTAAATTTATGGTATGACTCCCAGCAACAGCCAATTATGTTAAAGGCCCCAGTAGCTTTCCTTTTAGATGCTCGCACACATATTTGCTGCTTGCTGCTTACTAAAAAGTTTTGCTCTAATAGATATGTGGTGCTTACCCACTAGCCAAAACGTGTTGCATGACTGCAGTTCATTTGGAGGGCCTGAACTAACTCAAATAGAATAAAGACCCTGCTGTGAATTGCATCAGATTGGTTCCTGTCTGGTTTTTTCGAGATCACTAACATTTTCTTGGCACAATACTAGGATTATAAACATGAGTGGTCATACCAAGTTCCCACTCATTTAAAGAAAATCATTAATAATTTGATGTGTTCACTAGTCACCGACAAGATCTCATTGTATATAGTGTAACAAATTATCCATCATTAATGAGGAAGTAGGAAGTATTTTGGGATTGTAAAGCTCTGTGTCACAGAAAATCATCAGGTGGCCATCTCTCTCTCTCTCCAAATAAATTGACAGTATTTTATGGAAGTAAGAAAGCTCCATCCATGTGATGGGTAGTGTATGAACATTGTATGAGTGTATGCATATCTGTGGGTGTCAGAGAGGCCAGAAGAAGGTGTCAGGGCCACTGAAGCCAGAGGACAGGCGTCTGTGAACCAACTGCTTTGGGTGTGGGGATTCAAACTTGGGTCCTACTAAGAAATCTCTCTAGCCACTAATTTTCATTTACATTACTTATTGTTTGTGTTCACACTTGTGCCATGCTGTAGATGTGAAGGTCAGAGGGAAGTTTAAAGGTGCCAGTTTTGTCTTTCTTCTACGTGGTATTCAAGGAGTGAAACCAGGTTGTCTGTCTTGGCAACAGATGTCTGTACCATCTGTAACACCTTTGCAACCCAGGGTTGTTCTTAATTTAACTCCTCTGGATACTTATAGAGGAGACAAGTATATAATCAAGGAGACTAGCAATAAGGCTTTTGTAACAGCTTAGAGTAGAATGACAGGGAAGGCTGCTCTCAGCAGGGTGGTTAGAAGGGAAAAGAATCTGGATGCATTTTTTTTTTATAGAACATGATGGGAAGATAGAGGAAACAAGGATGACACCTAAGTTATCAGGAGGAGCAACTGGCTGAACTGTATTGTCATTTACAGAGACAAGGAGCCACTGGGGAGGAACAGAGGGTGTAAGTGTTTATTTGTTAGGCAGGCAGTTTAACTGTGGTGTGAGAAGACAGGATGTAGAGATTATTTTTAAGTACATGCTTTGAGATGGCCACCAAATAGAGCTGTATGTAAGGCCACTGGAAATTCATGTCTGACAAGATGACAACAGTGTTAGATGTACTCAGAAGTTTTCAGTATATCCAATGATCTAGATTACTTTAACATTTATATGATAAAATTATAAATAGATGCAAAAACATTGAACAATAGAGTGAATAGCTCTGTTCTAACAATTATCTCTTGTTAACATTTGTTAATTTAAGTCTGATGAGATGGCTCAGTGGATTAAAAAAATGTTGCCAGGCAAGTTGATCAGCTGAATTAGATCATCAGATCCCTGGAGGAAGGAGAGACCAACTCTAGAGCTGTTTCTTACCACTGCACATGTGCCCTAGGACCCATATTCACACTCAATCTGATCCCATCTCTCCAATCTTCTCTTCCATGGCTCAAAGTCTCACATTGTGACATATAAATATTTGTCTCTTAGAAAGAAGACACGTTTAATCTGGGTGTGTTGGAATATGACTTTAATCTCAGCACTCAAGAAATGGAGGCAGTAGGGTCTGACTTGACTCCAAAATGAACTTGATGCTAGCCTGGGATACAAAGAAGAGTAGGACAAAAAACGAAATCGAGAACCCAACTTGGTTTTAGAAATAGTGTATTGACTGCACATCTTCATGCAATTGTTTGACCAAAATTGACAACTTGAATACAGTGATATGTGCCTTTAATATTCATATTTGGGATGCAGATGCAGACAGTTCTTTGAGTTTGAAAACTGCCTGGTCTACAGAGTGTTTTCCAAGACAGCCAGAAATACATGTTGAGACCATTTGTTACTTCCCCAAGCATCCCAAAGACTGAGGTTGGAGGCTGGGGAGTGGGATAGTTAGATGGCTCTGTAGCTAATAGCCTTTAACTGTTCTTGAAGGGACTTGAACGAACTTGCCCAGTTATATTAAACTCCAGCAAATGGTCCCAAAACAAACGCATGGCTTATGCAATCACTATGGACACAGCAGTGCTCTGCACCCACTTTGAACTATTGAGACACAACCTAACTGTAAAATGCCAAACCTGTCTGCAAAGAGCACCTTAGTCTCCTGCTCATGCACATATCCCCTCCCTTCCTCTGCCCTTCTCCTAGCTTTGAGAAGGTTCATAGTCTGTAAGAAAGGCATGCTTGCTTAGTGTGAGCTCTTCTCAGATACTCTGAAAATAAAACCTACCTGCCCTTTATGTCCAGTCTCCTGGCTCCTTTTTCCACATGATTTCTTAACATGGTTCTCAATCTCAGAATATGTTATTCAAGCAGGGGACCCTCTTGCAAGCCATGGAACATGAGCAACAGCAGCAGAGTATGCATACTTAACCCTTGGATCCTAGCTGAGGTGTCCCTGAGTTAATTCCATCCAGTTCCTGAATCTCCCCTACTTACTTCTCAATAGCCTTCCTCTGCCAGCACCTTGGATAGAGGATTGCAAATTGCCTGAGGCAAATGACCTGTTCCTGCATACTGATGGGTTCTTTCATGTGTAACCCTCCAGACATTTGTTGGGCTTGCTCCTTCATCTGCCTCCTAATTAATCCATTGAGCTTCATTCTTTTCTCTACATCCCTTCATACCTATCTCCCATCCCCCGCCACCTGCCCTCCTTTCCTCACTTTTCTATCCTCCTCACTTGGCCTACAGCTTTCTCCCCCTAATGCTATCCCCCAAAATAAAATTCTTTCGAGGCTTCCAGTCATATCCAACATGAAGCCATCATGTATCCTGAGAGGTAATGAGTGCTTTCTGTCTGCAGGAGTGCTTTGGGATTCCCTCATCTTCTCTGTGCTCAACACTGGAGGAATGCCAGACTCTTGTAAAGTACAAGGAAGCCTCATCCCCTAACAGATGCCATAATTAACTTCTCATCCACCCTAGCTTCTCAAAATGTTCAGTTTAGGAAGTGAACTCAGGACATAGTGATTGACTAAACCTGCCTTAGCCACTAAGCATTTTGATTTCAGTGTATGTCCATGTGAGATGTTAGATCAGGTCCACTTATTGTCAGAGACAATAAGTCTTTAACACTGTGTTTTATTTAGAAGAAAAGTCTCTAAGAAAGGAAAAGAAGGCACCAACTTCTGTTGGGACTAGGGAAGGGAGATTTGATTTTCATCCAGGGCTAGTCATTGCAGGACTTTTGTTCTGAATTATGGTGGATTGGTCTGATTCTTCTATGTATTTAGATGATAAATACTGGCTCCCAAGATGCATCTGCCCCCTACAAGAAAATCCTCAAGGATACTTAGTGATGCTATCTATACCTTCCTCCCCAATTTAAAACTGTTGGTCAAATAAAACTGACAACAGGCAATTACTGGGATGGAATAGAGAGAGATGGATTTTGAGTTATCAGATTTGAGGTCATATATAGGACCATGAAGAAAAAAAAGGGGGCAGAGAGTAGAGGATGCTGCCAGAGAGAGGAGATCGAACATGAGCACCAGGCCAGGAAAAGCAGCAAGTAACAAGGGACGTTATGGCTGGGAAATAAGTTAGAATAACTCAAACCTTACCCAATATAGGCTTATGGTTTGTAAGTAAGATACATGCATTGTGTGTCTTTAATATGCCCTTGTTATAGTTTAATTCTGTTTACATTGGATCTTGAAGGAAAATTAGGATTTCTATAGGAAATGATGAAATTACTGAAGGTTAAGCTTTAGCTAGTGACAAGAAGAGGAAAGTACCTTTGAGAGATCCAGTCAGGGCTTCCAAACTTATGGACTGGCATGTCTCATAGCAGAGATATGTGGAAACATGGTTTCCTATTATACTAGCTGCAATCTGGCTTATAGCAAGAGACTCTTGTTTACCATTCTTCCACTCTGTAATACTGTATTTTGTATTCTGTGGCAAGAGTCTTTCATTCTATAGTGATTATCTCAGTTACATATCAAAATTTTCTGTCATGAAAAAATATTTAAAACAAATGTTTAAGTGAATCAGTTCAGCAAGAGGAATACATGACACAGTCAGATTCTCCAGCACTAGTTATATTATTATCTTCTATTTTTTTTTCAGAACAAAGTTTCTCTCTCTGTAGTTCTCTCTGTCTGGGAACTCATTGTAGAGTATCCTGACCTGACACTCAGAGATACCTCTGCCTCTTCCTCTCAAGATCTGGGATTAAGGGCATGCCCAATCACTGCAAAGCTGAAAGTAGAGTTCTCATAAATATCTTGAATGAGGGGTTTTAGAAAGAAGGATAAATACAAAGTAAGGATGCAGAGGAGAGGACGGACTAGGCAGAGAGGGTCCTAGAGAGATGGTTGAGCTAATTTCAGGTAGCTGTTGAGAGGTTTCATATATTTGGCAGATGTGAGACAGTGAAAGAACTCTAAGAGGGCAATAGCCTGTAGCTCACAGCTGCAGAAAGAACAGATAATGAAAGCTGTGAGAAGTTTAAGGGGTCTGTGAAGGTCAGACACAAAGACTGTACTAGGAAGACACAGGATAGTTAGAGTGTATGAAGAGGTACTTGCCAATGCTGTTGATGGTCAAAGGTAGATTGGCAAAGAATATTGTTTAAAACTGTAGTGAGAACACACAAATTCAGTATAAGTATAAAGATAAGGAGCCTAGTTCTTAGATGAGAAGTAGCCAACATATACAGTGTTTTAAAGTGTTAATTGGGAAACCAGGTGTAGTGGTGATTCAAACACTCAGGAGGCAGAAGCACGTGGAACTATGTGAATTTGAGGTCAGCCTAATTACCTGGTCAGACACCCAGAACCAGAACCAGACCCAGAGAGAGACAGGCAGAGAGAAAGACAGACAGACACAGAGACACAGAGACAGAGACAGAGAGATTTAAGTTTAGGGTTCCTGTTAGGGACCATTTAGTCACTTCTTGGTCAACTAAAGTTTCTGGAATTTGTAAGACCTAGGTCCTGTAGGTACACAAGGGAATGACGGACATATGACAGCCTGAGCATCAGTTCCAAGAGCTGTTTTTAAAGATTGGCAAATGATGCCAATGTAGCAGCCATTATGATATGGATTACATAGGATGAAAGGTGTTAGGGGTATGAGGTCATGTTGTTCTGATGCCAGTTCACTAAGGATTCAGAAACCACAGGCAAAATCACAGCCATTGCCTCGTGTGTCTTCTTTTGAGAAAGGTAAGTGAAGAGTAGATGATCAAGGTGCAGGTGACCCCCTTTTTTTTCCTGACCAGATTCATATCTGGAAAATCATAAATAAAAGTGATTGGAGACTGCTCTGCACAGAAGGGGAGAAAGTCAGGTGTTCGCACTGAGCTCTCAGGGAGAGCTGTGTACACTTTGTGTTTGCTGTGTTTGTTAAAATCATAGCAGCTGTGGCATCATGTGCAGCATCTCACACTCAGGTTAGAATGTCCCTGAAGAGATGGGTAGCATACTCAGGACTTCCTTCCTTCATGATTGAATAGAGATCTAATGGGTACATGGATGTCCTTCATACATTTACCTCACAGCACCTAACATATTAGCACGAAGAGGATTGAGTCCTCAACCCTTCTAGAATGTATTTTACCATAGGGAAACATAGTATGAAGATTTAAGGGAAATATGTCAAATGGTCATGTGTGCCATGAAAACAGGTATAAAACCTGGAAGAAAATGGAAACGCAGATGTGAGCATGTAATTGTAGAGCAGGGTTAGAATAGGATTCACCCAGAGAGTGACAACTGAGCAGAGCTGAAGTAGATAAGGGAAGAGGCCAAAGGGATGTGTGGTCAGAGGAGTAGCAAATGCAATGGCCCTGAGCCAGGCCTGTTAGTGTCCAGATAATTATAGCAGAAGAAACAGGAAGGAAGAGAGGATGGACACATATGCTGGGGCTTTTAAGAGTAGTATAAGGACTTGGAATTGAACTAGGAACTTGTGAGGGGATGGGTTGCAGAATGTGCCTACTTTACATTTATAAAGAATTGTTCTAACTCTGCCAGTGCATGACAAATACAGAAATGGATGCTCATAGCCATTCACTGGACAGAGCACAGGGGCCCAATGAAGGAGCTAGAGAAATTACACAAGGAGCTGAACATGCTTGCAGTCCCGTAGGAGGAACAACAATATGAACTGACCTCAGAGCTCCCTGGGACTAAATGACCAACCAAAGAAAACATATGGTGGAACTCATAGCTCTAGCTGCATGTGTAGCAGAGGATGGTCTTGTCAGTCATCAATGGGAGGAGAGGCCCTTGGTCCTGTGAAGGTTCTATGCCCCAGTATAGGAGAATTCCAGGGCCAGTAAGGAGGAGTGATTGGGTTGGTGAGCAAGGGTAGGAGGAGAGGAAAGGGGGAAATGATTTCAGAGGGGAAACCAGGAAAGGGGACAGCATTTGAAATTTGAATAATGAAAATATCAAATGATCCCTCCCACCCCTTCTACCTGGTCCTTGCTGCTGGTACAGATCCATAGTTGGTCTGCTCCCCTGAAGACTCCATATCCTGATACATCCCAGAGGACCCGCTGCACTCAGAGAATTTATAAGAATACTCCACCCACACTGAGTCCCTGAGCTGCTGCTGGGAACCTAGGGGACTTGGGACCCATAACACACCAAAACCCTCACCATCCTGAATACCGGCACCCTTTCTTCCTTCCCTCACACCAATTCCTTGTTGCTGGGGCAGACCCTAGTTAGTCTTCTTCCCTGAAAACTTCATATCCAAATACACTCCAGAGGACCCACTACACTCAGAGCAGTTTAGGACCCACTGCAATCAGAGCAGTTGAGGGCCTGCTGCACTCAGAGCAGTTGTGGATCTGTTGCTCTGAGAAGTTGAGGATCAGCTGCACTCAGCACAATTGGTCAACATTTTGACTGCTCCAGGAAAGACACAAAAGTCTGAAGGCCTCCCAGGAAATCTACTGCAGCCAGGGCAACAGATCAGCAGCTTCTATGCCCATTTGAAGAGGCCCCAGTAGGAAGGCCCTACAGGTAGTCTGATACAGCGAGGTCAGCAAGCCTACCAGGAGACCTGAAGCAACCCAGGGACAAAAGAGGCAGACTCCATACAGTCACCCAGATCGGCAAACACCAGGGATATCCAGATGGCGAAAGTCAATCACAAGACCATAAACAAGAGAAGCAAAATTATGTGGGCATCATCAGAACCCAGTTCTCCCACCACAGCTAGGCTTGAATACACTTACACACCTGAAAATTTGGAATCTGTCCTAAAATCCTATCTCATGAAAACAGTAGAGTACATTTAGGAGAATATCAATAACTAACTGAAAGAAATACAGGTAAACAGGTGAAGGAATTGAAAAAAGCAATCCAAGACTTAAAAGTGGTAGTAGAAACAATAAAGAAAACACAAAAGGAGACAAACTTGGAAAACTTAGGAAAGAGTTCAGGACTGACAGATGTATTACCAACAGAATACAAGAGATTGAAGATAGAATTTCATGTGTAGAAGATACGGTAGAAGAGATTGACACAACTGTCAAAGAAAATTCAAAACATAAAAAAAACTCTAACCCAAAGCATCCAGGAAATTCAGAACATAATGAAAAGAACAAATCTACGAATACTTGGAATAGAGTAGAACAAAGATTCCAAGCTCAAAGGACCTGAAAATGTCTTCAACAAAATCATAGATGTAAACTTCCCCAACCTAAAGAAAGAGATGGACATAAATGTACAAGAAGCACATAGAATAACAACTAAATGGGCCCAGAAAAGAAAATCTTCTTGTTACATAATTATCAAAACACTAAACGCACAGAGCCAAGAAAGATTATTAAAAGCTGCAAGGGAAAAAGCCCAAGTAACATACAAAAGTAGACCTATAAGTGTTACACCAGACTTTTCAACAGAGACTATGAAAGCCAGAGAGACTTGCCAATGGTCATGAAGACTCTAAGAGAACACAAATGCCAGCCCAGACTACTATACCCAGCAAAACTCTCAATGCACATAGATGGAGAAAACCAAATATTCCAGTACAAAACCAAATTCAAACAGCATCAGCCTACTGATGCAGCCTTACCGAGGACCCTGGAAGGAATACACCAACACAAGGAATATACCAGCACAAAATAAAGAATAAGATATTAAGCATTTCACAACAAAGTCAAAAGCAGAGAGACACAAGTCATCAAATAAACATGTCAGGAGCCAACAGTCATCTCTCTTTAATATTTCTCAATATTAATGGACTTAACTCACCTATAAAAAGACATATGCTAACTGAATGGATACACAAAAAAGATCCAGCATTTTTCTTCATACAATAAACACTCTTCAACAAAAAAGAGGCACTATCTCAAGGTCAAAGGATGGAAAAAGTTCTTCCTAGCAAATGGCACATGGAAACAAGCAGGACTTGTCCTCCTAATATCCAATAAAATTGACTTTCAACCAAAACTTCCCAAGCATGATGAAGAGGGACACTTCATATTCATCAGGGGGAAAGTCCACCAAGAGAAAATCTCAATTCTGAACATATATGCCCGAAATGCAGGAGCACCCAAATTCATCAAAGAACCTTTAATAAACTCAAAACTCACATTGAACCTCACACAATAATAGTGGGAAATTTTAACACCCCACTCTTACCAATTGACAGGTCATTGAAACAGACACTAAACACACATACAGTAAAACTAAGAGAGGTTATGAACCATATGTATTTAAAAGATATCTACAGAAGATTTCACCCTAAAAGAAAAGAATACACCTTCTTCTCAGCACCTCATGGTACTTTCTCCAAAATCGACCATATAATTGATCACACACACACACAAAACCCTCAACAGATACAAGAAGATTGAAATAATACCATGCATCCTATCAGATCACCATGGCCTAAGGCTGGTCTTAAATAACAACAAAACGACCGAAAGCCCACATATACGTGGAAACTGAAAAGCTCTTTACTCAGTGATAACTTGGTCATGGATGAAATAAAGAAAGAAATTAAAGACTTCCTGGAATTTAATGAAAATGTTGACACATTATACCCAAACCTATGGGACACAATGAAAGCAGTGCTAAGAGCATAGTTAATAGCATTAAGTGCTCTTGTAAAGAAAGTGGTGAGATCTTACACTAACAACTTAACAGTGCACCTGAGAGCCCTAGAACAAAAAGAAGTAAAGTCACCCAAGAGGATTAGAAGGCAGAAAATAGTCAAATTCAGGGCAGAAATTAAACAAATAAAAACAAAGAAAACAATATGAAGAATAAACAAAACCAAAGGATGGTTCTTTGAAAGAATCAGCAAGATAGACAAACCCCTACCCAAACCAACCGTGCATCCCTGTGATGAAGCCTACTTGATCATAGTGAATGATGGTTTCGATTTGTTCTTGGATTTAGTTTGAAATAATTTTATTGTGCATTTTTGCATCTATATTCATAAGTGAGATTGGTCTGAAGTTCTCTTTTTTAATTGGGTCCTTGTGTGGTTTAGGTGTCAGAGTAATTGTGGATGCATAGAATGATTTAGGTAGTATCCTTCTATTTCTATTTTATGGGATAGTTTGAGGAAAATTGGTATCAGGTCTTCTCTGAAGGTCTGGTAGAATTCTGCACTAAATCCATCTGGTCCTGGGCTGTTTTTGTTCAGGAGCTTTTTAAAATGACTTCTTATATTTCCTTGTCTGATATGGGCCTGTTTAGATAGTCTACCTATTCTTGATTTAATTTTGATATGTAGTATCTGTCTAGAAAGCCATCCATTTCATTTAGATTTCCCAGTTTTGTTGAGTATAGATTTTAATAGTAGGATCTGATGATTTTTTTTAATTTCCTCTTTCAGTTGTTATGTCTCCCTTCTCATTTCTGATTGTAATAATTTGGATTCTGCCTCTTGGCCCATAGGTTTGTTTGGGTAGGGGTTTGTCTATCTTGCTGATTCTTTCAAAGAACCATCCTTTGGTTTTGTTTATTCTTCATACAACACCCTTTCATGTTAAAAGTATTGGAGAGCTCAGGAATTCAAGACCCATACCTAAACATAACAAAAGCAATTTACTGCAAACCAATAGCCAATATCAAATTAAATATTGACATACTTGAAGCAATCACACTGAAATCCGGGACAAGACAAGAATGTCAATCTCCTCATATCTATTCATTAAAGTACTCGACATGTTAGCTAGAACAATAAGACAACAAAAAAAGAGATCAAGCAAATATAAATTGGTAAAGAAGAAATAAAGGTATCACTATTTGCAGATGACATGATAGTATACATAAGTGACCCCAAAATCCTACCAGAGAACATCTCCAGCTGATAAGCAACTTCAGCAAAGTGGTTGGATATAAAATTAACTCAAATCAGTAGCCTTCCTTTATACAAAAGATAAACAGGCTGAAAAAGAATTTAGGGAAACAATTTCCTTCACAATAACAACAAAATCTATTAAATATCTTGGGGCAACTCTAACTAAACAAGTGAAAGACCTGTATGACAATAACTTTAAGCCTTTCAAGAAAGAGATCAAAGAGGATCACAGAAAATAGAGAGATCTCCCATGCTCATGGATTGGCAGAATTAACAGAAAAATGGCCATCCTACCAAAGGCAATCTATAGATTCAATGAAATCCCCATCAAAATCACAACACAATTCTTCAAAAACATGGAAAGAGCAATTCTCAAATACATCTGGAAAGGCAAAAAACCCAGAATAGTGAAAACAAATCTTAACTATAAAAGAACTGCTGGGGGAATCATCATCCCTGACCTCAAGCTTTACTACAGAGCAATAGGATAAAAACTGTGTGGTTTTGGTACAAAGACAGACATGTTGATCAGTGGAATAGAATTGAAGACCCAGAAATGAATCCACACACTGACCTTCATTTGATCTTTGACAAAGACACCAAAAATATACAAAGGAAAAAAGACCCATATTTGTCACTTTGTACAAAGCTCAAGTCCAAGTGGATCAAGACCTTCAACATAAAACAAAATACACTGAATCTAATAGAAGATAAAGTGGGAAGAGCATGGAACTCATTGGCATAGGAGATAATTTCCTAAACAGAGCTCCACTGGTTCATGCTCTAAGATCAACAATTGATAAATGGGACCTCATAAAACCGGAAAACTTCTGTAAGACAAAGGGCATAGTCGATAAGACAAATTGGCAACATACTGATTGGGAAAAATTTTCACTAACCCCACATCCAATGTAGGGCTAATATCCAACTCAAGAAATTAATCACAAAAAGAAAAGAAAAGGAAAGAAAAGAAAAGAAAAGAAACAAACAAACAAAAAAACAATAAAAAATGGGGTATAGAACTAAACTGAGAATTCAAAACTGAAGAATCTCAAATGGCTGAGAAACACCTAAAGAAATGGCCAAAATTCTTAGTGATCAGAGAAATGATAATCAGAATGACCCTGAGATTCCACCTCACACCAGTCAGAATAGCTAATATCAAAACCTCAGCTGATAAAACGTTAGAGAGGATATGAAAAAAGAGGAACACACCTCCATTTGTGGTGGGATTTCAAACTGGTACAACCACTCTGGAAATCAGTCTGGAGGTGTCCCAGAAAATTGAAAATAGATCTACCTGAAGACCCAGCTATACCACTCCTAGGACTATACCCAAAAGATGCTCCACCATGCCACAGGGTCACCTGTTCCACAATGTTCGTAGTAGGCTTATTTTTAATAGCAAGAAGATGGAAACAACTTAGATGTACAATGACAGAAGAATGAATACTTAAAATGTGATTCATTAATAGAACAGCAATGGCTTGTGCTGTAAGATTGAGAATTGACAAATAGGACCTCATGAAACTGCAAAGCTTCTGCGAAGCAAAAGAAACCATCAATACGACAAAAAGGCCACCAAAAGATTGGGAAAGGATCTTTACCTATCCTAAATCAGATAGGGGACTAATATCCATTATATATAAAGAACTCAAGAAGGTGGAGTCCAGAAAAACAAATAACCCCATTAAAAGATGGGGCTCAGAGCTAAACAAAGAATTCTCACCTGAGGAATACCGAATGGCTGAGAAGCACCTGAAAAAAATGTTCAGCATCCTTAATCATCAGAGAAATGCAAATCAAAACAACCCTGAGATTCCACCTCACACCAGTCAGAATGGCTAAGATAAAAAAATTCAGGTGGCAGCAGATGCTGGCGAGGATGTGGAGAAAGAGGAACATTCCTCCATTGTTGGTGGGATTGAAAGCTTGTACAACCACTCTGGAAATCAGTCTGGTGGTTCCTCAGAAAATTGGACATAGTACTACCGGAGGAACCTACAATACCTCTCCTGGGCATATATCCAGAAGATGTTCCAACGGGTAAGAAGGACACAAGCTCCACTACATTCATAGCAGCCTTATTTATAATAGCCAGAAGCTGGAAAGAACCCAGATGCCCCTCAACAGAGGAATGGATACAGAAAATGTGGTAAATTTACACAATGCAGTACTACACAACTATTAAAAAGAATGAATTTATGAAATTCTTAGTCAAATGGATGGACGTGGAGGCATCATAATGAGTGAGATAACCCAATCACAAAGGAACTCACACAATATGTACTCACTGATAAGTGGATATTAGCCCAGAAACTTAGGATACCCAAGATATAAGATCAATTAGCTAAACGCATGAAACTCAAGAAGAACGAAGACCAAAGTGTGGACACTTTGCCCCTTCTTAGAATTGGGAACAAAACACCCATGGAAGGAGCTACAGAGACAAAGTTTGGAGCTGTGATGAAAGGATGGACCATCTAGAGACTGCCATATCTGGGGATCCATCCCATAATCAGCTTCCAAATGCTGACACCATTGCACACACTAGCAAGATTTTGCTGAAAGGACCCTGATATAGGTGTCTCTTGTGAGACTATGCCGGGGCCTAGCAAGCACAGAAGTGGATGCTCACAGTCAGCTATTGGATGGATCACAGGGCCCCCAATGGAAGAGCAAGAGAAAGTACCCAAGGAGCTAAAGGGATCTGCAACCCTATAGGTGGAACAACATTATGAAGTAACCAGTACCCCAGAGCTCTTGACTCTAGCTGCATATGTATCAAAAGATGGCCTAGTCGGCCATCATTGGAAAGACAGGGCCATTGGATTTGCAAACTTTATATATCCCAGTACAGGGGAATGCCAGGGCCAAACAGTGGGAGTGGGTGGGTATGGGAGTGGGGGGGAGGGTATGTGGTATTTTTGGGATAGCATTGGAAATGTAAATGAGGATAATACCTAATAAAAATATTAAAAAAAAGAATGGATCATAACTTACTCTTCTGTTTTTTACCCCAATTCTAGTTAAAACTAAGATTTGTAAAAAGCCTAACTGCAGTTTGTAAGTAGCATCTTTGAAACAGATATTCAGCTTTTCTGACTATACTATCAAGCATAGACTATTTCTCCCATCAGTACACATATAGACACTATATAGTGTTTGATAACTTGTTTTCTATCTGGAATTGTGTAAATAAAACAATTGAAATTAAAAAAAAAAAAAGAAAAGAGGATGGACACATGTTGGTGCTTTTAAAACCACTGTAAGGACTTGGAATTGGACTAGGAACTTGTGAGGTGCTAAGTAGCAGAAGGTACCTACTTTACATTTGTAAAGAATTGTTCTAAGCCCATTTTGGTAGCTATTCCCTGTAAAGACCTAGTTTAGAAAAATAGGCCCCAACCCATTCTGCACCATGTAGAAGGCAGAAGCAGAAGACTCTGTACAAGTTTCAAACTTGACTGAACACTAGGTATTTTCTGGATGTATTTTTCTCTTGGTTTCTTTTGGATTTTTTTTTCTTGGTTTCTTTTCCCTTTTGCTCTTCTCGCTTGAGGGCCCTGGGTTTCTGGTAAACAGTGTTTCTGTAGATTCAGTAGTGTGTTTCTGTTTGGGGATTTGGCACATATGTGACCTCTGGGGTTTTTAGTGCCAGTGTAGCATCTGGGGTCTTGAACTGGCAATTACCCAGGAATGCAGAGATCTTCTGCCAATGCTGTGTGCTGGAATATAGAGGTCAGAAGATGCAGTAGAGTTTATGACTCTTGGTTTGGTGTTTAAGGTTAACTGGCAGGAATAGGGCAGGAGTTTACCTGGGCTCCCTGCTGCCTGCCTGGCCTCCAGGAAAGCAGGCAGAACTTTGTGACACATAACAGAGCTCATGGGATGGGAAGTTCACTACTTGTTAAGCAGTGATTTGTATAAAATTTGTCCTCCATGAGGGTGACCATTTCAGATGCAGGCTCTTTAAGCTCTTGTTGGTAAAGTATCACAGGTCACTTTTTCTGAATCTGAAAACCAGGGGATTTTGTTTTTAATTTATAGCCTTTCCTTGTGTGTGCTTTTCTTACTTCATGTTCCTCTGTCTCTTAGTTAGGGGTTTACTGCTGTGAACAGACACCATGAGCAAGACAACTCATATAAGGAAAACATTTAATTGGGGCTTACAGTTTCAGAGGTTTAGTCAATTACCATCAATGCCGAAACATGACAGCATCCATGCAGGCATTTTTCAGGAGAAGCTGAGAGTATACATCTTCATCTGAAGTGTGCTAGTAGAATATCCATTTCCAGACAGCTATCATGATAGTCTTATAGCTGACTGCCAAGATGAAACACCTTCTAATCATGTCACTGCATGGGTCTAGCATATACAAACCATCACACTCTACCTCATCCTGGTAATTCCCCTGCTTCAGTTCAAAGTGATGATATTACAGATATTCTTCTCCTCACCTGGATCTGAACTTTTTCTTTTTGTATTTTTCAATTTGCTAAGGATCCACAAATAATCTTGAACTTCTAACCCTCCTCCCTCTGTCTTCCAAGTTTTGGGGCCATATATATACACCCTTGCCTAGGTTACACAGACATGGCATCCTACCAGGACCTGGTACATTCTTGGAAAACATTCTATCAGCAGGGTAACTTCTCCCATCACATATAGACTTCTGATGACTGTCATATACTGTTGACATGAAATTTATGTAACATCAAAGTCACAGTTTTGAGTGTACAACTCAGTGCTGTTGAGCCTATTCACAAGCTGAGGCAATTGCAACTTCTTGGTGGTTTCAGAATTTTTCAGAACCCAGGAATCCCTCCATATGGATTAAGTCATTATGGCTTTCCCCTTTTTCTCACACCTGATAACCTCCAGCCTACTTTCTATTCTTGTGGGATATCTCCTTTGGAACATAATAGGAAAAAGTTATTTGATAATCCATCTTTTTGTGTAGTCCTACTTTCCAGAACATGCTTTGAGGTTCATAAAAATTGTAGTATATGTTAGTACTTTATTTCTATTTACAAAAATATTTTTTTATATTATTCCATTGTATGAACACCACACGTTATTTATTCAGTAAGACACATTTGACTATTTTTAGCCCTTTGCTGTTAACAACAATACTGCTACAAACATTTGCATAACATTTGACTATTTTTAGTCCTTTGCTGTTACCAAAAATACTGCTACAAACATTTTTATAAGGTTTTATTTTCGTGTATACTTTTATTTTTCTAAGTTGTAAAGGTAGGAGTGGAATTGTTGGTGTTCTGATAATTGCATGCTTAATTTTGTTTTTTTAAACACTATAATATTTTCACAGGAGTTACAGTGCTACATTTTCACCAAGAGAGCATAAACTATTGCTACATGTCTTCAAAGTCTGTCTCAGTATGAGTGAGAACTTAGATGTTTTACCTTGCATTTCAGAAAACAACAACCGTGCTGTTGGCCATTTCCTATCTTCTTGCAGACATGGATTTTCATTCTTTCCCATTCTCTTTTATATTATTTCATTTATTTATTTTGCTGATTTTGAGATCTACTTGTTATTTACTTTATGTGTGTGAGGTTTTGTCTGAATGTATGTCTTTATACCATGTGCATGCAGCACCCAGAGAAGGCAGAGGAGTGTGTTCTCCTAGAACTGTACTTATAGATAGTTGTGAGCCATCATGTGTATGCTCAGAAGAGCAATCAGGACTTTTAAAGGGATATTCATTTCTCTAGTATTATTTATTTACTTTAAGACTGGGTCTCATGATCTATCGCTATTAGCCTGGAAATTGACATGTAGGTCATGGTGGCCAGAGTGTTGAAGGAAAGACGAATGTAAGATTGAACTTTTAATTTTTAAACTGGGATGTGAGAGATGGCTGAGTGGTTAAGAGCATTAGATGCTCTTGAAGAGGACAAAGGTTGTTCCCTACAACCACAGGGAAGCTTTCACAAGTGGTCATACCTGCAGCTACAGAGGATAAAGCAACCTTTTCATGCTTCATAGGTCATCATTCACATAGGTAGTAAACATATATACATTACATACTTAAATGCACACAAAACACACATACAAAATAAAAATGAAAAAGTCTTTAAAAGTTGTATTTACATATGTGCATTAGTGAAACTCTCTGGTGCTCTGATGACCACAGAGGGCAGAAAATACAGTTGAAATCTCAGAGTTGGAGTTGAAGTCTGTGCATCACCAGACCTTAGATTCTCTGCAAATGTAGTACATTCTCTTAACCATTTAATTATGTCTTAAGTATATGCTCCCCCCCCCCAACATACACCATTTCTTGATTATAGTTTTGGTTTTGCTATGTTCTAATAGTTCTTTAAATATTGTGAACATTAAAATCAGATACCTGTTTCATAAATGTTTAATTTTATCATGGAAGTTGGCCTCATACACTACCTCCAGCTTCTTTTACTGTGGGCTGAGCACATGAGGGTTTGTTTTCCTGAATGTGGGGCTTAAGACGTAGCAGAAGGAATCTGCCATGTAGCAAAACTTTGATTAGAATAAATGGGATGTCAATTTATGAACTAGTCTGCAATTAAGCCAACAGTATTCTAAATATGCAATGAAAACCCATTAATTCACAATGAATGATGAAGTCAATATAGTTGTGAATGTGGGTATTTTTCTTCCTTGGGCCAAGCTCCTAGAATAACAAACCCAAGACTCAATGTATATTTATAAGCACTTTGGTCATAAACTGTGACTTATTCTCTGAATAGTTCATAAATTAATATTCCATTTATTCTAAGTTCTGCTACATGGCAGGTTTCTTCTCAATTTCCATGTGTCTCTTCATTATGTGTCTTGATAGCCAAATCCTCCCATGGGTTCTATCCCAGTATCCTTCCTGCCTACCGGTTTCCCATTATCTATTCTAACTTTTCCTATAGGCCATAGTTAATTTTATTGACAAGTGATGCATCCATACAATGCACAAAATATTCTCTTAATAACTCCCCCTTTTAGTTCAATAAAAGTGTCATTTCCTTACAATAATAAACTATATACTTAAAATAGCAATTATGAAAACTATTAGGTAAGAGATATATTCACAATGGCCAGTTCACATGTATTTGGCAACTTAGAATAAAGTACTCTATTATCTGTCCTATCTATATGAGTTTAAATTTCTATACCTAAATCATTTTTGTCAGAACATGCATTACAAATTAAAAACATCATCTTATACCTAAAATTATTTTCTCAAATCCTAAATCAATTAAGCTTAATTTTGAGACTGCAACTATCTAGTCTTTAACTTCCTCAGAGACTTAAAAAAGAAATAATTATTACCTTAGTATGCAGGAATTTTAGAGCAAGCAGTATCCAAAACTACAGTAATGACAGAGAAAGCTAGGTGCCAGAACAGTTGCCCTAAAATCCTCTTTAACTTTGAAGAATCAATCTTTAGCCTTCTAGTCCAGAATATCTGACAGACTTCTTGGTAAAACAGAATTATGAAGGTTTGCTAGCCTTGGCTTGGCAAAGCTCAGCTGTTGACCTTTCTGCGTCCATGTTTGTCCAGTTTGGACAGCATTCTGTCTACATTGAAGCAAAGACAGTGATATGTCCATGGGCAGCATGCTGCATATGAAGCAAATTCCATATATTCTTTGATGTGTGTCATCTTCTTTGTTGTGAAATGGAGTTTCTGGAAAGAGCTCACTCACATGTCACTGTCATGAGGACTTGATAACTTAGATTATATGAAAAATAATTTAAGGTATATAAAATGAATAAAGAAGGCTTCAGATTTCTTCCCTTCACTATGTCACTATTATATTAAGACTACAAAGTTCAGAGATTGAACATTAATCAATGGAGTTCTGATAAGTTATTGGTCTAACGCTGGTAAAGCTTTATAATATATGATCCTCTTCACTGTCACAAGCTCATGATTTTAATTTTAATTTAATATGGACTTATTTTTCATATTATGCTAAAACTATATACATTCCGTCTTCTAGATAGATGAAAATAGCCACTTTTTCATGGCTTATAGTCATACTGAAAAGCAAGATAAAATGGACTTTTGTCCCTTCTGCTCCATGAAAGACTCCTATCTTCCCTGAGCTCAACTTAAAGAGCATCTATGCTTTAACCCAAAACCATTTCCCAAGTTTTGATTATGACACAAAAATATGAGCCTATTTACTTGTCTACTATATGGGTTTCAGTACAGATTACAAGCACTGGTAATACTAACCTCCAAAATTTCTCTTCCTCTATAAAAGTGACTCCAGGTAATTACACCTACTTGTTCCTGAGAATGGGGATTGCCCCTGTCCTTGGGATTCTTCATCTTCCCCAATTACAGAACAGTTTAATCCTGTCCTTAGTCTATATTTTTCTCAGATGAATTTTACTAAACTGCCAGACTGTTTCCAGGGATCACTTGAGGAATGCAAGTTTTTGACCTCTGAACCTCTTGAATGTTCATATAAACCTGTTGGTAGCGACCTTGTTTGCATGTTGACTGCCTTGTCAGCCTTAAGTTCTTACTTCCAAAGTCTTGGCCTTAGTGGAAAAGTAATAGCTTAGTTGAGATTTCTGTGGGAAATTGTTGAGGCCTCTATGGGAAAGTAGTACCCACAGTTAAGAACAAATAGCTATAGATCTTGTGGTAAGGTACCTAGTAACCCATTTTTGTTCTGTTTCTCCTGCTGAACTTTTTACCCAGCCAATATCCTGCTTTTGAGAACAGGTGTGTTTTTCCCGAAACAAAGCAATTTTGAGTCATCCCCCTTCTCATACCCTGCTTCTGTGGGCATAAAACCTGTCTGGGAACAATAAAATTTGACAGCTTAATCAATCAGACTTGTTGTCCATCCTTGAGTTTCTTGCCTCTCATTCTCTCCACAGGTGATTTCCCAGATCCTGTTCGACTCTCCTGTGGGTAGGGACATAAATCAGTACAGGCATTGTGATTGCTCACAGTCTTTTAGCTGGATCAGTTAATCTGTTGTTTCTGATAAATTCCCTATTGCCATGCTTTTGCCTAGCCTTTCAGGTTTCCAGAGGCCTGGTATTAGTGTCCTAGATGTAGTTACAGAAGAGAATATATTATCCACTGTTCCACTGACCAGGGTGAAATCCTAATTTAAAAGGAGACTTCCTGGCATAATGGAGATCTGGCTACCTATAATGTCAACTGACTCTGTACTCTCATCACCAGTTTAACTGGGCCTTAGTTCTGATTTTCCTAGTTGTGCTTTATGCCTCTTTAATTATAAACTTCATCCTATGGTTTATTCAAGACAGCATTAATACTGTTAAACTTACTGATTTGAGAGCAAAATACAATTTCTTACATAATAGAAGGAGTTGTAACAGCAAAGATTTGATTCAGGTACATATAGCCATGGTTCGGTGTTGGGAACACATAAAAGAAACTTATTCTAACTACTACCTGTTCACTTTCAGACTTCCTTTTATCATAGGATGATACTAAATTCGAGGTCCCAGGCACTAGGGTATCTGGGGACTTCCTGAACAGCTTCTATTGGATGGGAAATAGTTGTATGAATTCAGGCATCTAAAAGACAAATTGTAAGGGAACATCTGTCTGTGTCCAGACAATTCAAAGACAACTTTTCCATCCTATTGTAATTGTCAATCTAAGACCATGTTTCTAGGCCTAGGAATATACTCCTATTCTGATAGCTGGAAATTCCCTTGCTCAACTCATTATGTCAAAATAAAATTGGATAACTGCTGTGGATAGCCCTGGGGCTAATTATATTTGAGGTTAATTCCATTCCCCCTGAGTGGTTGAGAACAAGGAATGAGTCAGCACTCAGGTGATTTCCTGTAAACCTGCTTCCCACCTTAATTTGTAAAATAAAGGAGAGCTGATGACTAGGTAGATAAAAGAGAAGGTGGAGCAGAAAGTGGGAGAGAGCGAATAAGGAGAAAATGGAAGAGGGAGTGAAAGACCCACAGCGTGAGGACTCCCCCACATTCTGACTCAGGAAAGGTGACACCCCAAATCACTCATAAGAAATGGTCTTGCTGCAAACTGCAAGAGGACTTTTTATTTCAAGAGCACTCTCAGGCCCACAGTCATACACCACGTAGGGGTAGAGGACCATGGTGCCCAAGTAGCTGGGTAAAGGGGTATTTAAAGGAAGAAACCACAACTCAAGGGGGTGGGAAGGGTGTTGTTAAAAAATACCAAAAATACCAGTTAAGAGTCACAAGGAAGTGGAAAGTCAAGACAGTTTTCTAGGAGCCTCTAACAATAGCACTCTTGCCTAGCGGTTCCAGCAACAGTCAGGGTGGCCCAGTGTGACTTTCTTTGAATAAACACTTCCTGAACCCAGGAAGCAGGTGGATGGGGGAAATGTTGCTATGTTTTATGATTAGCATGCCTTGGGGCATTGAGTCACAAAGGTCACATTCTCAAGCCTGGGCCTAAAGGCCTAGAATTTTTGTTTTTACGTTATACTTTTTCAGGAGAGGACACAGAAGAGGAGGAGGAAGAAGAAAAAAAGCAGAGCAGAAACACATGCCTGGAGAAACTGCAAGTTCTAAGGGGTCTCATAAGCTATGGATGATTGTAGTGTAGCAGTAGGTCTGCCCAATCTAGGTGCACAGCATGTAATCATATTAATTGTGTTGTGTTTTCATTGACGGGCATATTTGGGTTGGGGAGATTTGCCACAACAAAATGTCACCCAACATATTGATTTGAATTCAACAATCCTGAGATAAAAATTCACTGACCCCCCAACCCCTGAATGGGGCTTGGGCAGTGACCTAGGCTGCAGCAGTATGGATTTGAAGCTGACTAGATTTAAAGGGCCTACAGAGAACAGCAGAGAGGCATCTATGCCTGAGAGAGTCTTTCTGTGTCTGTTTCCCTGTATTCTTCACTCCCCACCCTGCTTCCCCCATCTCTAAACAGGGATAGAGACAACTTGGATCTTTTCACATTCAGTTTCTCCCTGTGAATAAATAATTGTGAGACAAAGGTACAAAGGACTCCGGAAAAGGTAACTCATTTCTATAAAGAGAGAAATATAACTTTTTGATACTTGAAGAAGGTATAAAGATATAGTGTTCTAATAAGTATTATGGGATACCCATATTCTTTCTAATGTGGGCTCCACAGGAATTTTGGGTTTAAATCTTGGTTTGACAAGCTGTCTCTTATAAGGAGCAGTAGTACCTAAAGATGGGAAATTTCACCTGCAGCTCAGAACCAGATAAGGAATATTAGTCACTGAGTCCAAGTAGTGATAATTGCCTGCTATGGACAGGTATTAATAATAGAAGTCTGTTGCTCCAGGTAGAGAGCATAACAGATAGATATTATAATGGGGAACAATTAAGTAAATGTCTGTGGCTCAAGGTAGAGAGCACCCTAATAAGTCTTATGGGATACTCATATTCTGTCTAACATGGGCCCCATGGGAATTTTGGATTTAAATCCTGGTTTGATAAGCTGCTTCTTATAGGCAGGTATAGAAAGGAAAGGAAAGCAGAAAGGAGAGGAGAGGAGAGGAGAGGAAAAAGGAGAGGAAAGGAAAGAGGAAAAGAGAGAAAGGAAAAGAGGAAAGTAAAGGAAAAGAAGAGTAAAGTACAGGAAGGAGAGGAAAGGGAAACAGAAAGGGAAACGGAAAGGGAAATGAAAGGAAAATACAAGCATGAAATAATTGTTTTAAAGATGGTATAATAAAGTCTACAGGAGACTCATTCTGTCTAATGTGGGCTCAACAGGAATTTGGTGTTTAAATCCTGACATGACAAATTAGAAAGGCCTAAATAGGATAAAATATGTATAATTTTGATTATTGTGGTTTTATTGTTCCTCTGGGACAGAGGGCAAGCTACAGGTTTTCCTGGTTACCAGCTAAAGGATATGCTGATTTGGGGAAAAAGTTTTGTCTTTGTGTTTTTGGAAAAGGTGATTAAGGTATTTACAACTTCCAGAGTTATATAGATCAGATTTGATAGAGGGAGATGCCCTGAGAACTAGACAACAGAGAATGAAACAAAAAGTTTATCTTGATGATACTAAAATTTTGTTTTGAGATTTATATGTTACAGAATATACAGCATTGGTGAATTTCAATGTCAGATATGCTGATCTGACCTTCCTAAACTCCCGATGTCATTGTTTTTCATCTGGATCCAGTGAGGACACAGACATCAGAGAGTAATACAATCATTGGTGGGGCCTTCTTAAGGCCAACCAACTCCCCCAGTTTTCCTACCCTTCCACCTCCCTTTAAAACATCTCAGTGACCATGTTCAGCTTGACGAAGTTATGAAGCATTGTCGTCCCTGTTTCTTAGGTTTTGGAACTTGGAATGGTTACTATAGGTTGTCTTTGATACTAAAAATGTTGATGTATAAGACTTGAACGCAGTCCCTCTATTGCTGTTATTATAAACTGATCTGAGATGTTTAAGCCTGTGAGTTAAGGATCAAACAGGAAATTCATGGCTATGAGTTTATTGTTAGGGTGTTCTCAGTTTTTTAATTAGAAATGGCTGAGAGTAGTGAACAGAGAACGGTCTAGGTTACTTTACATAGTTGGTTTACAAAAATGTCAGAAGTTCACAGAATGTGACATTTAATATTATTCATTCACTTGTTGTTGAGACCAGTCTGCTCCTGACAGCTTTCCCTGTCTTGGATTCAGAGAAGAAACTGAGCATCTTTGTGTTACTCCAGTTGTGGTAAAACAGCCACTAGGCAAGAATTGCCTCATTCATCTACAGAGGTAATACTGTCCAAAGACAGGACACAATTACAGGATAGGACAGCTTGATTCTGCCAATACAGAGTAGGCTAGTCCTTAATATTCCTGTTTCTCTAAGTTTGTCAGATGACCCTCACCTGTAGGCTAAAGACTGGTGCTCCAACATTGCTGAAGTAAGAAGCTGTCCATGTAATCAGAGGTCTCTATGGATTAGCCAAGTTTTGGAAGCTGTTTTAGGATTTCTATATATTTTCAGTTAATATCAGTTGTTCTTGGATTTCTGATGGGGTTGAAAAACTACATAGTCTCCTAGCCAACTCAGGCTTTTTAATTTGAAAGGACAGATTTGAGAGGATGGTTTTCAAATGGCATTCAATCCAAAGCCAAGACATAGGCAGATATAGAGTTATAAGTCTTTTAAGTAAGAATAGATGACAGAGCTTCTGTTTAATACCAAACATGATGGACTCGGTGTTAGGTCTCTTGTACTTTATAATTACAAAATAATAATAGTTTTGTTCAATTATATCTGAGATAAAATAGTCCTTTAATTGGGCAGAAAGGGAGAAATGTTGTGGGTTGCCCTGGGGATAACTATATTTGATGTTAATTCCATTCCCACTGAGTGGTTGAGATCAAGGAATGAGTCAGCACTCAGGTGATTTTCTGTAAACCTGCTTCCCACCTTAATTTGTAAAATAAAGGAGAGCTGATGATTGGGCAGTTAACAGGGAAGGTAAAGCAGAAGGTGGGGGAGAGAGAAGAAGGAGAAAATGGAAAAGTGAGAGGACACAGAAGAGGAGGAGGAAGAAGGAGAAAAGCAGAGCAGAAACACATGGCCTGGAGAAACTGCAATTTCTAAGGTGCCTCATAAGCTATGGAAGATGGTAGTGTAGCAGTAGATCTCCCCAATCTAGGTGCACAGCATGTAATCATATTAACTGTATTGTGTTTTCATTGCCAGGGCATATTTGGGTTGAGGAGATTTACAGTCCACCATGCTCCCCTTTTGGTTTGTGGTCTCTTCACTGTCATAGTTCAGCCAAGTCTGCTTTGTGGTTCTGATAGATCAGTAGTGGCTTGATTTTAGTAACTTTTGTCATCCACATTGGCCTGGTGTTTGAGTTATGTTGGATATAAATTGCATTAAGTGAAACCCACAACAATATCCCCAGCATGCATATATATGTGCACATATCTGCTCATATACATACAAAGTAAATGAAGTGTGATTAATACCTAGAGCTAAGAGATGGTTCATCGGTTGAGCACATCGACTGCTTTTCCAGAAGACCAGACCTTGGCTGCTAGAACCTAGAGCCATTTATAATTTCTGTTCCAGAAGATCCAATGCACACTTCTGGCCTACAATGTATCAAGGTTGTATATGGTGTACATACATTCATGTAGGCAAACATGCACATATGTATAATCAAATAAGGAAATCATTTTAACAATTAAAACAACAACAGCAATATAAAGAAAAATAGGTCTCTCCTGTGTTGCTCTTTGTGTCTCTGTCTCTGTCTGTGTGCGTGACTGCGCATTTGTGTATACAGGACACCCTTTCATGTCATTCCTCAGGAGGCCTCCACCTATTTTTCTGAGGAAGTGTCTCATATTGGCCTGAAAATAGCAAGAATCTTAGGATGGTTGACATTCAGGGATCTGACTGTCTCTACCTGCCCAGTGCTAAAACATTATAAACACTCACCATCATGGCTAGAAATTTAGCTTGTGCTCTGGGGTACAAATACTGGCCATAGAACTTACAAGTTAAGAACCTTAGTGACTGAGCTATTTCAGCCCATTTTTGTACTTGTCTATCATATATTTGTCTGTCTGTCTATCTGTCTGTCTATCCATCTATCTATCCATCTATCCATCTATCCATCCATCCATCAATCCATCAATCCATCCATTTTATTACTTATTTATTATGTATGGATAGTTTTCCTGCACGTATATTTGCATAAGAGGTCATCAGATCGCTTGAAACAGAAGTTACAGATATGATCCTCCATGTTGAACTTGGTTCTTTTGGAAAAGCAGCTAATACTCTTAAATGTTGAGCCATGTTCTCAGAAGACCCACAGTACTATAATTTTTAGAACATAGAATCTCATTATATGTTCCTAGCTGAAATAGATAGGTGAAACAAAGTCATCTAGAAGTTTTTGAAATCTTGCTGGTTCTGCATTCCAATTTTTGAATTGCAGGCATGTGACACCATGTCTGCTATAGAAACATAACTTTAAAACACAGGATAAAATGATATAAACACATCAAACACTTCATGTAAAATGATGCACTGTCTGCCAGTTATGATAGCCCATGTCTTTTGTATAAGCACTTGGAGGCAGATCCAGATAAATCTGTGAGTTCAGGAAAGACAGGGCTGCATAGTAATTCATCCTTTAAAACAAATCTGGACTAGTCAGGGCAAAGAGTTGTTCTGTTGACAAGCATGGAGAAAGGTAGCTCTACCTTCCTTAACTGGTTGTTGCAATCACCTTATACCCTAAATGAAATCTACACTAGTTACTTCATATCGTAGAAACATGACTTCCAGAACAGAGGGGAGCAGAGCAAGTATGGTATGAAAGCATACATACACATGCACTAAATAACAATATTAATCAATTAATAAATAAATAATTATAAGGACTGAAGAGGTGGTTTATTGGTTAAGGACACATACTAGTCTCCTTTGAGTTCAAAGCACTCTCATTGGTTAATTCAGAATTCTCTGCAACTACAGCTCCTGAGTATGTGAGTCACTCTTCTACTCTGCACAGGAAACTATACACAAATGCATATACCTCCTCTCAGGATATTTTTAATAAGTCATTTAATTTTTTCAAAAAAATAATTTAGGTCTGGGGAGAAGACTCATAAGTCAAGACCTCTGGATGGTCTTGCTGAAGAACCAGGTTCAATTCCCGGCTTTGGATTAGAGGCTTAGAATTGTCCTTGAAGTTCAAACAGATTCCACACACTCTTCTGAACTCTTTGGGAATGTGATGTACAGACATATACACCAACCAATCAACTAACATGAAATAAAAATGAAAATAATTAATTGAAACAGAAAATGGTATTCTGGTCAGGCCTTTGCTGCACCTCTACAATTGAGGCACTCAGATGATGGAAGCAGGAAGTTTAACAATTCAGATCCATTCTGGCTTGCATCAGGAAGGAAGAAAGGAAGGAAGAAAGGAAGGAAGGAAGGAAGGAAGGGAGGGAGGGAGGGAGGGAAGGAGGGACGGAGGGAGGAAGGAAGGAAGGAAGGAAGGAAGGAAGGAAGGAAGGAAGGAAGGAAGGAAGGAAAATAGAGGGGTTTTTGGATCTTTCAGATTTCCTAGAATTGAGATATTTGATACCACATGACATGTTTGTTATAACCCATGGAAAAAAAACAGGTTAAAGTAGGGACATATGTATATAGAGGCAGGTCACCAAAAGTTCACATCCAGCTGGAATTTAGCTTTGTGTCTAGCATTGTGGAGATCAGTAATCATCCTGTGCTGATAAGGATAAGATAAATATTGTCAATTCGAAATCAGTTGTTTAAATTCAAGCATTCCATGTAGTGTTTGTATAAGAAGGAAAAATAATTGATTACTAATGAGGCAAGGTTTGAGAGACTGAAGCTTATTGATTAGATGAAAACCTTGAAAATATGGGTCCACAAACCATGCCCAGCCATTTTGTCTTTGTTTTGATGTTGGTTGCTGCTACATCCACTCTAATAGTGACAAGCATGACAGGCCTCAAAAACCTGGGCACTGTCCCAAGGCAAAAAGTTCACGGAAACTTAGTCTCCTGGAATCGTGGCATTTTGTATAAAGAATGCTCTAATGTCCTTGCTTTAGTTGGTAAACGGATCTGTGTGCTTTCCCTTAATATTGCTTTATTACAAGTGCTCCTAAGGATTGATATTTTGACATATAGCTAAGTTAGATTCTAGGCAGTCCTTGATCCACAATCCTTGATCCGACCTTGGGCATGGATAGCTAACTCACTGCCCTACACAGAAATTTACCATTATCTAGGAAGAAGGAAGTTTGTGACCTAAAGAGGAACCAGAGTAGATACTTAGAACTATAGATTGCTGAGTTACACACATACACAAGTATTTACAATGGCCTAGGGGGAAGGTTGACTATACAATAGACTAGAGTAGGAACTATGGCAAGGGCATGAAGCCCTAAGATTAAGTGGACCTTAGGTGGATCTGTTTTTGATCCCAGTTGTTAACATTGAGTTTTACCCCAGTTGGTTCCTGCCAGTTCTTCCATATTTGTATTCCTTTGTTTTGTGTAAGAACCCAGTAACCTCTTTGTACCTTGCCGGTGTGTCACCCAACTTCCCTATTTTCTTCTGTATAAAACGTTTGATTCTCGATTTGACAAATTACATTCAGATACACACTCCCTTGTGTTGAGTCTGTCTGTCTATTCCCGTGGACAGCTTACCCACCTGCTCCAGAGACTCGTTCCACACAGACAAGGGACCCAGAGGGTCTGTGGCAGTTTGTTCTAAAGATTTGTTTAAATATTAAGGTGTTTTCATTGTAGACAAAGTTGCTGTTTTGTGATAAACATTTGTTTATATTTATTTTTAGGAGTGTTTTGTCTGCAGATATGTAAAGTGTATTGCAGGTATCCCTGGTACCAGCACAGGGAAGAAGATGGTATTGCATCCCTGGAAATGGCTTTAGGGCTGGGTATTGACACCAGGACCTCATGCATGCTAGGTAAGCACTCTCTCTCCCATTTCGCTATGCACTAATGCCTAAATTTTTTGTTTACTTATTTTGTTTTGAGTCAGGGTAACTCAGTGTAACCCTGCCTGTTGCCAATCCAACTACATAGACCATGCTGACCTAGAACTCTGAGATCTCCCTACTTCTCCCTCCAAAGTGGTGAGATTAAAGCTATGTACCACCACACTCATGTGAGACACAATTTTTTTCTGTAAAGGTTTAGAAGGAAACCTTTAAAAGAAAGATGAGGTACAGAGTAGCAATTCAGAAGAGAGGGCAGTCTGTGCAGAGAGTTTCAGAAAAGTGTGGAGAAGTTCAATGTATTTGACAGCTGTGAAGTGGGTAAGCATGGGGATGATACAGTACACTGAATGCAAGAGGGCCACAGCCTGAAGATCTGGGATACAGAGAGAACAAGGATCAAAAGTTTGGGGAAGGGGAAGTTTAATGCCTATATGGAGGAGAGAGAGAGAGAGAGAGAGAGAGAGAGAGAGAGAGAGAGAGAGAGAGAGAGAGAGAGAGAGAGAACACAATGAAGAAGTGGTTAGGTGGAATCTCATTGCAGAGAAGACCCTGTCAGACTGGAGAGTAGGAAAATATGTGGAATTTTGGATTTGGTTCAACAGAGCAGCAGTCAGCCTGTGAGCAATTTGCCTGACTAAAGAGATTGATTTAAGACTCAAGAGAAACATGCAGCATGTGCAGGATCCATGAGACAGATAATGAGAACTGCCCAGCCATGGAGGTGTTCTGGATAGTCCAGCAGGTATTTAAAGGTGTATTTATATGTGTTGGTTGTTGAAGCAGTTTGCAAGTCAGAGGGCAAAGAAACTGACAAGAATACATGGATTCAACATAAGGCTAAAGACAAAAGCCCAGTTCTTAGTTGAGAAGAGTACAACATATAAGGTGATTAAAAGTGTCAAATTAAACCCAGGTATAGTGTTGTTGACTCAAGCTTACAGGAGGCTAGTGTAAGTGGATCTTTGTAAGTTTGTGTTATCCTGTCTATATGGTCACTTTCAGACCATACAAATTCACACAAAGAGAGACATACAACAAGCACACAAACACAGAGATGGGGGAAAAGGGGAGGGGTGGAGAATGAGATGGAGGGAGTTTTGAAGAGTGAGAGAGAGATGTTGAAGTTATGATTCACATTAGAGACCATCTAGTCAACTTTTGGGCACCTGAGGTTCTAGAGTCTGTGAAATGTAGGTCATGTATGTGTACAGAGGAGTAAGGGATACATTATTGTCTGGAGTGAATTTTCAGGAGCTACTTTTGATAATGTTTCAAATTATACCAGTGCGGCAGTTATTATGATATGGATTATTATGGTAAAAGAGGCCAGGCATCCAGGGGCAACAATTTAGCTCTTCCACTTGGATGGGTTTACAAACTAATGGAGTAAAAATCATTCCAACTCTTACACAGTTGTCAAAAAAAGAGTTTTTCTCCCTTAAGACATAGCTGAAAGAGGAGCCAGCATTCAATTATTTCAAGACACTTAACCTTTTCACCTCAATGTCCTTATGCATAAAATGGGACCATTATGTAATATCTGATAAGGGCCAAAACAGCAGCTTCTGATCTAAGACACACAATGAATAAATACAAGTCAGCAATGGTTTTGCTGCAGGAAATGCTCAGGCTGTGTCACCAGGCAGGAGCGTGGTCTCCTGAGTCACTGCAAGTCACCCAGATTGCAAGCCAGAAATCCAAGCACTTGCTGTCACTAAGCTAAGATGGTGTTGCCTGGATCCTGGTAGATCCTGTCTATCTGACTTCTGTTCTGGAGTTATGATTCCATGTCACTAAAGAATCAGATCTACAGCCTTAATCTCAGCAACTATGCCTTTTGTTTTTGTATAAACAAGGTGAGTGATCAGTAGATAGGCACAAGGAAGGTGACCTCTGTTATTGATGCCTGGGTTCACATCTGTAAAGCAAAAAAAATGTAAGGGCAAGTATTTGGGATTTGGGCGCTGATCTTCATTGGAGCAAAGGCAGCCCTGTGTCTTTGGTGAGCTTTCAGGGAGAACTGTGCAGTATTGGGCTTTATGCTGTATTTGTTAAAATCATAGCAGAGGTTGCTTTAGCCTTCAGCAGCTCACAGTCAGGCTAGCCTGTCCCTGAAGATATGAGCATCACACTCAGGTGTTCATTCCTTCATACAGTTACCTCACAGCACTCAGTATGCCTGAGTTTGAAGTAGACTGACTTGTTCACACTTATGAAACTTGTTTTCCAGTGGAGAAACATAACATAAAGAAATAAGGGAAGCATGTTGACAAAAGCCATTTAGGATGTTATGCAAGTGAGTGAGTTTTCTGGAGATGATCCACCATTTTTGTATGGCTTTGATGGATATGCTCAGTGAGGCACTGACCCCAGAGACTTCATGCCAGGATTGTTTCTTGATGGTGATAAGCCATACTTGCCACTATTACATAGCCTAATGATTCCTGAGCATCAATCCATCCTACTTGGCAAATTTCTTGCCAATTAATATGAAGATGCACTCACATATATCAATACTATGTATATATATATATATATATATATATATATATATATATATATATATATATATATATATATATGAGTTTATGGAATTTGATTTGGCTCAATTAATTTTAGGAAGAAATTATAAGGAAGTGGTTTTAGTCATTTTGCCAGCAAAGTGTTATGAGTTAGATTCAAGAATAGAATGTGTCCCCTCCTCATAGAAAAGTAAGTAAGGGCTGCATAATAAGGAGTAAAATAAGATTTCATAAACTGCAATAACAGAAGAAAGAGACTTGGCACAGATGTGTGACCAAGAATAATCATTTATTCTTAATCAGGTCCAAGGATGAGGCAACGAGTTTGCAGTATGATAAAGCAAGGCCATATGAAACCGTTACTTGGAACTTATAATGAGTTTATAGAATGAAACCCTGCTTTGAAATTGCAATCAACATCATTCTATGACTAATTTGTGTACCATTTTATCTGTGATGTAATTTTTATGAATGTTTGTCTAAGAAGGTATAAGAAGACAGAGAAAAAAACTAAAGCATGGTTGTTGAGGCTCTGCTCCCTCTAACAAGTGTGTGTGTGTGTTTCTCTCTCTCTCTCTCTCTCTCTCTCTCTCTAGGTCTGTATTTGTAACTTTCTTTATTTATGACTTAGGACAAGGTAAGTAAAGAGTCCATGTTTCTTTTCTAATCCCCTACTGCAAGTAGCTAGAGTCAACTGCCATAAGGCACCAGCTTCTGGCTCCAGAATAACAAGAGAGGGTAAATTGACAGAAGAATCAGCTTCTGATGCTGCATCCCACCTCAGTACCTGAATGTCATGGTGGGACCCTGGTAACATGTCAAATTGTGATGTATGTACTGGAGACAGAAATGACACTTGTAAGAAGATGAAGCCTGAGGTATGAGCTTGTGCTTGTAGTAAGTTACAACAGAATTCACCAAGAAATTGACAACTGAGTCCTTAAAAGAGCTGAAGTGGAGTAGAGAAGATGCCACATGGATGTGTGGTCAAAGGAACAGTAGATGCAAAAGCCCTGAGCCAGGAATATCAGTGCCCAGATCAGTATACCAGGAGCAGAGGGAGAGAGTAAAGTAAGGCTAGCCACACATGTTGGGGCTTTTAAGCCTAGTTTGAGGACTTGGGATTGGACTGGGAGCTTGAGGGGAGATGGGTAGCAGAATTTAGCTACTTAACATTTGTAAAGATTTGTTCTATGCCTATTGTGGTAGACAGAGTCTGTAGAGAACTAGTTCTTGGGAGTAATTTCCCAATATTCAAGAGACAAAAGAAAGAGGATCTCTGCAAGTTTGAAACCTGCCTGATCTATATGGCAAGATCCAGGTCAGCCAGAGCTACATGTGGAGACCTATAAGTAATAATATGTATTTAGTTAAAATTTAAAATGAAGTTAAATAATCTTTCTTTAACAGTAGATAGTCATGCAGATGATTCAAGTGATTAGTGAAACAAAAGCTGTGTCTGTTATTAGAAAGAAAGGGACTGAGGAACAGAGTCACAAAGGTTACAAGGATTGTAGGTTGCTTATTGACAAAAACAACTTGAGGTGTTTTCCTCAGGACCTTGATGGGACTAGATTTGTTAGAGGTAAATGTTTATTTTCTTGATAAATCTTCTTTAAAAGTTTTCCAGTGTAAGACTGTGCTCAGTGTTCTGCTATGATATTCTCTGGCTTCATTCTGTAGCTAGTTGGTTGTTTCTTTGTCTGTTGATAAGTTGAAGAGTGTTTAGGGCCAAATAATATCCATGGAGAGAGACCCCAGGAGATCAGGAATTATGATTAGGGACATGAGATCCTGTATGTCTTGTCCCACCAGTATTCCTTTTGTCTTAATTAATGTGTTGAGAATAAACTTTTGATGTCACAGGAATTGAGAAGGTAAACTTGAGATATTGAACACCAGAGAAGCCTGTGGCTCAGAGCTATTACTGTAGTAACACTGTCACTATAGTAACAGCTGTGTGCTAACATGAAATGTGGAGAAGTTGTAGGATTTTGAAATATTTGAGGGTGACATCACAGATTTATATATGGTGTGAGAGACCAAGGGGGCAGAGATGACTGTGCAGGCAGTTGTGGACTAAGATAAGTAAGAAGTAAAGTTTGGTTTGTTGTTGTTGTTGTTGTTGTTTTTCCAAGATGGGTAGTTTGGAAGACTACTTGTTATGTGTATATGAGATGGGGGAGATGGGTAGGGAGGCAGTAAGTGTGGAGATGGAGGGAGGGACAGAGAGTGGGAGAGAAGGAGAAAAAGAGAGGAGGTAGGAGAGAGAGGGGGAAGGAGAGAGGGAGACAAGCTTAATCATACACACAGAGAGACAGAAACAGAGAGAGAGAGAGAGAGAGAGAGAGAGAGAGGGAGAGAGAGAGAGAGAGAGAGAGAGAGAGAGAGAGAGAGAGAGAGAGAGAGGTACAGAGATTATTCTTTTAAATAAAACAATTTGTCACAAGCCAGTCATCCCAGCACTGGGCAGGGAGAAGCAGTAATATCATGAGTACACACCACGCCAACCTGAAGGCATTGCCAGTCCCTTATCAAAAATAAACTAAAATTGGATTCAGAATTTGACCCTACTTAAATTAAGGTTCTTTATTATTGTTTAGTTATTGATTTTGTTAGTTTGGGCTAATGTGTGTGTGTGTGTGTGTGTGTGTGTGTGTGTGTGTGTGTGTAGGTCAGGACATGTAAATGTGTGACAAGAATTTTGGGGATACATTCCTTTTCTTCCCCTGTATGGGTCTTGGAAATTGAACTCAGGTCCTTATGCTTGGCAGCAGTAGTTCCATGATAACATTGTCTATTGCCTTCTTTAATCCCATAGCCCTAGTAACCTACAATTTTCCATGTAAACTCCTGATCCTCTTTCCTCTGAATCTTAAGTACTGGGATTAAATCATGGGCACTATGCCTAATTATTTGGGTTTTTGGAGATAGTGTTTCATGTAGAAAAGTTTGTACTTCATCTTGATATGCAGCTTAGGACAACCTTTTTCATTTTCCTTTGCCTCTATTTTATTTTTCTTACTTTGCTATTTTCTGTTAAGATAGAATCTCCCTCAGTGTGTAGCCAAGGCTGTGTTGGTACTTAATATGTAGTCTATAGTCTAGCCTAAAATCCCCAGTGATCCTTTTGTCTCCACCTTGTGAGTACTGAGATTACAGGAGTCACAAATCCAGGGTTCCAGAAGTAACCTTGAACTCGTGTTTTTCCTGCTTTCCAACTTTCAGGGTTATATTACAGTTTCCAGTTCCCAGTGTGGAGTTGATGCTGACTTTGAATTAAGGATCCTGTATCCCACTTCTGGATGGTTGAAATTACTGACATGTAAGGACATGTGAGGCATACCCAGTTTTGGATTCTATAAATCTAATACTGTATACAAAATGGTAGGTGATACAGAATTATTTGTAGAGGTGAGGACTGTAAATCAGAGTGCTTGAACTCTTGCTACTTTAATGTCCTGTCCTACCATGTAAAAGGGTAAAGTCACCTCAGGAGTTGAAAAAGTGTTAACATAAAAACAAAACAAAACAAAACAAAACAAAACAAAACAAAACAAAACAAAAACTAGGCCTTTAGTCCCAGGGTTGAGAATATGACCTTTGTGGCTCAATGCTCCAAGGCATGCTAATCATAAAATAGAGAGCAGACATTCCTCCACCCACCTGCTTCCTGGGTTCAGGGAGTGTTTGTTCAAAAAGGGTCACCCTGACCATTCATGGAACCCCCTATGCAAATGTGCTATTGTTAGAGGCTCATAGAAACTGTCTGGAGAAATAACCACACAATTATCAAGTATTTTTCCTTTGGTATTTTCCAACAATGCCCTCCCCACCTCCTTGAGTTGTGGGTTTTTTTTTCTTTTAAATAACCCCTTACCCAGATACTTTGGGCCCCAAGGTTTTCTACCCCTGTGTGGTGTATGACTGTGGGTCCCAGAGTGCACCTGGAATAAAAAGTCCTCTTGCAGTTTGCATCAAGGCCATTTCTTGTGATTTGGGGTGTCTCCTCTCCTGAGTTAGAATATGAGGGAGTCCTCATGTTGTGTGTCTTTCAGGGTGACTATGCCAGTTGTGGGGATACCTCAGCCCCTGGAGTGGATTGGCCAACCAGGAAACAATCAAGCAGAGACAGTGAGAAAATACCGTGAGGGGTAGAGTCAGTCATGAAAGTTCAGTGTCCTGGAAGACAGTGAAGAAAATTTTTCCTGAGGAAGAAAGCAAGTCAAGAGTATTGCCTCATGCCTGCAACTGCAGGGCTGTGGTGGACCAGGAAGTCAAATGGCTTCAAGTTGAAAGGCCGATTTGATTATATAGTTAGGAGTGAGATTGTAGTAAATCGTGCATATTCTTGAATGGTACCATGAAAGACCTTGGGAGGAGTCCCTCGCTCAGGCCTCAGGACAATAGTGGACACCCAAGAACTCATTAGAGACCAAGCTTGTTGCAAACCACATGAGGCTTAATAAAGGGGAAAGCCAGAGCTCTGGGGATGACTCATATCCCACACAGGGGTAGAGGAGTCGACCTCGAGGGTAAAAGGGTAAAGCCAGAGCTCTGGGAATGACTCATAACCCATGCAGGAGTAGAGGAGTTGACCTCAAGGGGAAAAGGGTCCCAGTTTTTATAGGCCCTCAGGGGGGAAAGGAGAAGGGGAGAGTAGGGGATTTCCAGATATAAACAATGCCTATTCTCAAGAAATGGGTATGGGAGGGGTACACGGAAAGAGCCTGGTGAAGGTGTAGCAACTCCAGGTTGGCCTGGATGTGGTTTCTGGGGAGATTTTCTGACTCTCTCTTAGCAGCCAATATCACAATCGCCTAGCAGTGAGGTGCAACAGTGGGCACACACCTGGGTTCAAGGAACGGTCAGAACATTGGCAGACACATGGGTTCAAGGAACGGCCAGAGCACTGTGCACCTCTATTTTTCTAAATCAGTGAAGCTACTTCTACTAACAATGAAATCTATTTTGCCAATTTCAGGGCTTCTGTGACCTTTTACATTCTTTCAGGATCTTTCATTTTTATCCTTTCCCACTTCCTTTCTTATGATTTTTTTAAGTCGTTGATGTCCTTGCATTGGTTTACCTTAGATATGTTTGAGGTCTTTGCTGAGTATTCTCTTGAAATTTGTTCAACTTGCAATGGTTTGCTGGTCTTTGCTTATCTTCCCTTGTTCTGATTTTGTAGAGAAAAATGTGACAAAATATTTCTTATGATTTTCTGGATACTTCTTACTGGAAAGGAGAAGGGGGAAGTAGGGGATTTCCAGATCTAAACGATGTTTATTCTCAAGAAATGGGTATGGGAATGGTACAAGGAAAGAGCCTGGTGCAGGTAGGTGTAGCAACTCCGGATAGGCCCGGCTGTGGTTTCTTGGGGAGATTTTCTGACTCTCTCTTAGCAACCAATATCACAAACAACTGGCAGTGAGGTGCAGCACTGGGCAAACACCTGGGTTCAAGGAACGGTCAGAACATTGGCAGACACACGGGTTCAAGAAGTGGCCAGAGTACCTCTATTTTTCTAAATCAGTGAAGCTATTTCTACTAACAATGAAATCTATTTTTCCAATTTCAGGGCTTCTGTGACCTTTTACATTCTGTCAGGATCTTTCAACCCCACCTAAAAATCAATCAATCAAACAAACAAATAAACACAACAAACCCCACCACCAGATACAAAAGAAAGGAAGATAGGAGGTTGTTAATCCTCACATAGATAAGTCTTTTTTGAGCAGATTGGGAATTGATCAGTAGACCCACCCATGTGTATATGGGCTGAGAAAATAAGTTAAAGGTTGATTTTAATGTGGGTTAAAGAGAATCACAGAGAATCAGGTCCTGGGAGGCTTCTTCATATTCCAGGGCTTCTAAAGCCAGGCTCATAGAGGATGTGAGAATGATGCTGCCCTCTCCAGCACTAAACTTGTTGCTCACAAAGTTGTGTTGTGTTGGGAAGACCCAGCTCCAGGTGCAGGGGTAAATCAATTTACCAGAGCAGAACTAACTTAAAGTTTTAATGAAGTATAGACACAGTGAACAGAAACATAGCAGGCTGATTCTGTGAGAATTGTACTCTAGCAAGGAGTGGTGGCACTTGTACTGCAGTTAAGAGAAGCTACCTTGCCTTGCTTCATTATGCCCTCTGTTTTGGTGTTTGAGCAAACAGAGGTAGGCAGTTCACATTTTGTTAGGCAGTGAGTCAGTTAATAGCAATTGTCCTCTGTGAGGCTGGACACTTGGGGTGCAGGCACTTTAAGCACTCGTTGTATGTAATGTATCACAGCTCACTCTGTCAGGAGGCAAAACCCAGGGGTTTTGTTTTTCACTTTTAGCCTTTGTCTGTGTGTGCCTCAGGCACTTCATGAACCTCATCATGTTCCAGGCAATCCTCTTGCTTCAGTTTTCTGAGTGGTGATAGTACAGATTTATGTCACTGAACCTGGCTCCCTGGTTTGTTTTATGTGTTTTAAACTTACTATGTAGCCAAGCAAAACGTTGAACTTCTAATCCTGATTTTTCCTTCCAAGTCCTGGGACCATATGTGTGCACCTATTGTCTAGGTTATACAATGCTGAGGTCCTATGCAGGGTTTATTCCATGATAAACAAGGCTTCTATTAGCAAGGAAACTTCTCCAGCCTACCACGGCCTTCTGAAGCTTGTTAATATCTGCTGGAGAGAGTTGAGCAAGAATCCTTCTATGCTCTGTTAGTGTTGAGGTGAAATTCATGTAAATGGAGGTTTACCATTTTCAGTTCACAGTTCAGCAGCATTGAGCCTGTTCACAAGTTGAGAGAATCTGATCTTCTCCGTGATTTCAAAAATTCTCATACCTCAGGGAACCCTTCATATTGATTAAGTCATTTTTTTCCTTTCTCCTCCTCACTTCTGATAACCTCCAGGATATTTTCTATTCTTGTAGGATGTCTTACTCTGTATATAACATGTAAAAGGTATCCCATAATTTATGTCTTTTGTGGAGGGTTTTTTGAAACAGGCTTTGAGGTTCATCCTGGTTGAGGCATGCTGCATCATACTATATATAGAGGACTAGTGTTCCATTATGATATTATAGCACAGCTTAGTTATCCATTAACAGATTTTTTTTGCCATTGCTAACAATATTACAGAAAACTTTTGTGTAAAGTTTTCGCTGGTTCTGCATTGACTTTGTTATAAATGTAGAAGTGGAACTCCTCAGGCATTATGTCACTATGTCATTATATTACTGTCCTACTTTTTCACAGGGGTTTTCTTGTTCTATTTCCACCAATAGGGCACAGGTATTCCTATTTCCCTTGCTTTGGAAGTCTGTCCTGATGTGAATCAGAACTTTGTTGATTTATCTTGCATTTAGTAAATAGCAAAGCTACTGTTGGCCATTTCCTGTCTTCTTGCAGACATGTATTTTTGAAAGACTCTGAGAGGAGCCCCTCACTCAGGCTTCAGGACAATAGCAGACACCCAAGAACTCACGAGAGATAAAGCTTGATGCAAACCACATGAGGCCTTATTCAGGGAAAGCCAGAGTTCTGGGAATGACTCATATCCCACACAGGGGAAAGAGGTCCCAGTTTTTATAGGCCCTCAGGGGGGAAAGGAGAAAGGGTGAGTAGGGGATTTCCAGATATAAGCAATATCTATTCTCAAGAAATGGATATGGGAGGGGTACAGGGAAAGTGTCTGGTGCAGGTGTAGCAACTCTGGATTGGCCCGCCTGTAGTTGCTGATGAGATTTTCTGACTTTTTCCCAGCAACCAATATCACAAACACCTGGTAGTGAGGTGCAGCAGTGGGCACACAGCTGGGTTCAAGGAATGGTCAAAACATTGGCAGACTTACGGTTTCAAGGAGTGGCCAGAGCATTGTGCACCTCTACTTTTCTAAATCAGTAAAGCTAGTTCTGCTAACAATGAAATCAATTTTGCCAATTTCAGGGCTTCTGTGACCTTTTACATTCTGTCAGGATCTTTCATTTTCATCCTTTCCCACTTCCTTTCTTATGATTTTTTTTTAAAGTCGTTGTTTTTGATATTTATTTGTTAGTTATTTTATCAGTATAATCATTTTGCCTATATTTGCCAAAAACAAGCTTCAACAAGAAGAGGGGTAATGAGAGAAGGGGATTCTGAGAGAGGCAGAAAAAATGTGTTCTGTTTGATCCAGCTTTTCCAGTCTGTCTATATGTTCTCTTTTCTCTCTATAGATTTCTGTGTCTTTATTCTGCTTTCTTACTATTGTAAGAGAGCTCTGTACATGTCTTGCTTGATTTCTGCCAGTTCCTCAAGCACTTCTGACCAAGCCTGCTCAGTTAGTCAACAGGTTCTCCAGTGCAAGAGTGAGGATTAAAAAGAAAGAAGGCTGGGTGTGGTGGTGCACACCTTTAATCCTAGCACTCAGGAGGCAGAGACATGTGGATTTCTGAGTTCGAGGCCAGCCTGGTCTACAGAGTGAGTTCCAGGACAGCCAGGGCTATACAGAGAAACCCTGTCTCGAAAAACCAAAAAAAAAAAAAAAAAAAAAAAGAAAGAAAGAAAAGTAAAGAAAGAAGACAATTAGACAACATTGTAGTGTGACCCCAGTCAATTCTGAGACTGAAGGCAAATTTTTATTTTCCAATCCATTTTTATACCATTTTCATTACTTGCAAGCATTTTGGTCAAGCAATACAATAAGGGTAAACACATCAATACAATAAGGAACTACTAACAAAGCAGCAAGCAACTCTGATGATAGTTGTTAAAAAGGGCTTATCATAATTACCGAAATACTTGTGCCCACTTCCTTGTAAAAGCCCAAAAATCTTGTCGGAGGCCTAGTTTGACCCTAAGACTAAAATTCTTGCCTTCTCCTACTTCCCTATCACAGGCTAAAGTTAGATTCTTGCCTTATCTTGCCCTAAAGTCAGATTCTTGCCTGAGCTTACTTCCATGTCCTAGGCCAATGTCAGATTCCTATCTGAAGCCCATTTCTTTGTCCTTAGCCAATGTCAGACTCCTGCCAAATGGTACCCCAAAGGCTTTCCACACACTTCTATTTATTTCCTAAAAAATTCTCTGGAAAGCTCCTCTTCTGCAGAACACAGGCCCAGTCTTCTATTTTACATATCAATCCTGTCATTTACCCCTGGTTTACTTTTAATTATCTTATGAATCAGAATACTAGCACCTGTGCCCTTTGATTCTTAGGAGACAGCAAGTTTGTAATTTTACTTAACATTGCAAAACATTCAGGGGTCTATTTGCCTTTCTTAAGCACAGAGAATAAGCTAATTGGGTGGGACTAAAATTATCATTTATATCACACCTGGGCTTGCATTCACTGTCTCAGGCTGACTTTGAACTCAGGCTGCATTTGTTTCTGCCTGTCATTGTATCTTTCTGACAAGCTAAATCTTAGTGTAGCTGGCTTTGTTCCTAAAGATTTGTGAAGCCCCCTCACACATTAATATTGTGTCCTAAATATTTACATAGTTGTGATATTATATTTTTAAATCCCAGATGGGGGATACAGTACTGCTTCAGGTTGTCCATAGCAGCTGACTATAATTTACCTCTTTCTCCATCAGCGGCATGATTCTTTCAGCTCCAGACTTGTTCCACTATATTGTCCACCTGTGAACGATTTAGAGAACTTACAGGTAATATAAATATTAAGGCATTTAGAAATGGTATGGGCTGGTGTTAAATATTCATAACTGTTGGTTGCTGTTGTCAATTTTCTGTGCAAAAGGGAAAGGATAAGCAATCAGATATCTCTGCTGTATGGGGGTTGAGGTGGGGAATAAAATATGGAGTGTAAAAAATAAATGAATAAAAAAATCAGATGTCTTGATGATGAAGGTCAATATGTCTCTAAGGAACTACACAACCCTAAATCAACAGGAAATAGTGTAACAATAATGCCGCCCTTTTCCCTTCTATCATTTTTTTTGCTCTCATATCTAGTGATAGAGGGATGAAGGATAGAAAAATTGTTAAGAAGAAAGAATTGACAAAATACCAAAGACCAGCTACACTTACATATAAAATATAATATTAAATAAACCTTTTAAAAGTAATGTTTTCATTCATGAATTTCCATCATTGATTTTGTTAAGTGGCAATAACATTAAATATGGATGACAAGAAAATGATGTTTCAAATGGAAAAACCTGGAGTGTATATCCAGTCTCTAGACACTGATAAGGGCATCACGGAGGTAAGTTTCCAGCTTGTCCCCTGAGGGATTTCCTGAGGGGTTTGATAGACAGTACTATGTGAATGCTTCCCCTCAAAAGCCATCTCCCCATTGATTTGTTGTATTTTGTTTCAGGTTGTAGGATTTTGCTATATAGCCCAGACTTGCCCAGAACTTGTTTTTTCTGTCGCAGCCTCAGGAGTGTTGGGAGTGCAGGCCTGTGCCATCATGCCTATGAACTCTAATGGAAATATGATGGTCTTAGGTTGTATGACAGACTTTTCCGTTGCTGTGATAAAAACATAATGATGATAAGCAACTTATTTAGAAATTATATGGACTTACGGTTACAAAGTGATAAGAGTTCTTCATGGCAGAAAGGCATGGGAGCAGGAGAAGACCTTTAAATCCTACGCCAGTGATATACATCTTCCAGAAAGGCCTTACCAGCCTATAACATCCCCAAACAGTACCACAATGGAGGACCACATTTTTAAATACCTGAATCTAAAGGGGGCATTCACTCTCAAACCTCCACACAACCTAAATCAGCAACACTCTTTGAAGATCCTATTATTAACAGCCCCATCCTTTGTTATCTGACTGCTTGGTTTTTAGTATGTGAGAACAGAGTCTTCTCACCTCCCGTGTATATAAGATTCTTGCTAAGGATCCTGAGTTGATACATGACTACATTGTTTTTACAGTCCCTGAAACACTAAAATTTCTCTAAGTGTCATGTTTCACAGTAAGACTTTCATGGAATTAATGTTTCTTTTATTCAAATAAATTGACTCTAATCAATTAGAGATGCCTACATATCAATGAAAATAAACTATACTTAAGATAATCTGTATGTTTTATGGATATTAATTTATTCATTTTTAATGCTTCTGTGTCTAAATGTGTGTGTGTGTGTGTGTGTGTGTGTGTTTGTATCTATGCACATGTGTGAGCATGAGTTTGTAGGTCAATGTCGAGTGACTTCGTCAATTACTCTGTATCTTTTCTTTTAGGTAAAAACATAATAATTTTTGTCAGGTCATATAGCTTGATATAATGTCATGGGAAGAAGACAGAAGTCAAGGATGACTCACAAGTTATCAGTGAGCATCAAGGTGAACAGTATTGTCATTTACAGAGACAGGGAGCCACTGAAAAGGGACAGAGCGTATGTGTATTGGTTTTGTTAAGTAAGACAAGTATATTTGCTGTGAAGGGACAGGATGTAGACTTCTTATGTAAGCATACAACTAGAGATGGCAAAGAAGACATCTGTACTTCAGACAGTTGAAATATATGTCTGAAACTCAAGTGGTTATGAAAGGGTTATTCAGGTGTTTGCAGAATTAATCCTGTTTATTTTTACCTTTATTATGTGAAAACTAGGAATTAATACAAAAGCAGAGAATAATAGAGTGAATATCTCTGTACTTATTCTCATTTCTTCTTAGCATTTGTTAATCTCAGTCTAGAAATATGGCTTAGGCAATTAAAAGTGACTCTCAGGCTCACCTCAAGAGCTATCAGGTCTCTGATGGAAGGAGAGACCGACTCCAGAAGCTTGTTTCTGAACTGCACATATGTGCCCATGATCACAGTCAATTTTATTCCATCTCTCTCACCTAGTCTTCCTGGAATTCAGAGCATTTTAAAGCAAAGCCCCATATTTTGATCTATAAATACTTGTCTGTGAGAGACTAAACTGTGGGAAACTAGGTCCCACCAGTAACTCTCACCCTAAAGATTCGGCTGACCTTTGAAGGGAATTATGTCACCCCCTCCTCATTGCCTCTACCTGGAGCCTGAGACTGCCAGCCTCATCCCCTTCTTCATGTCTCCATTCCGAGCCTAGAACTGCTTAGATTAAGGCAGCTTTACCTCCTCCTCCATGCCTCTGTTTGGTGCCCGAGACTGTTTAGTCAGGACAGGTAATCCAGGATAAACTGCAGAATGTTTGAAGGCCACTCGTGACCCTTTTAGGGCCGACATTGCAAGAAAAGCTGCTAGAAGCTTGTAATCAGCATCCACCCCAGATGTCCATCCCTTTCTCTGTATTTTATTATGCCCCCTCGACCCCTCCCTATTTTCTCTCACTGTGTGCTTATAACCTGGCTTTTAGCCTTCATTAAACAGACCTTGACAACTCTTTGATTGGTCTTGCTCCCCTTTCTCCACCTGCTTCTCTTGCAGGCCTCGGTCCTCCTTGACCCACGGAATAACTAGGTCCTGCTAGACAGGACACTTGTCAACTAAAAGGAAGAAGCACAAAAATATTGGTGGTGACACATGTCAGTAATACTGGGACTTAGGAGATGGAGGATCTGAAATTCAAGGTTAACCTTGACTACAAAGTCAGTTTGATGTGAGCCTCGGACACAAAATGCAGTGGCTCAGTAAACAAAACCAAGAACCTAACATGGGTTTTAATTTTGACATCTAGATGCAGAGTTTGATCAAATTTTGTTCAACAGTAGTTAGAAAAGTTTTGTGTATCAACCTATGCCTTTTGTCCCAGGACTTGCAGAACAGAGAGAGACAGAATTCTACTTTTGAAGAAAGACTGGACTATACAATGATTTCCAGGAAAGTTAAGGTTACAGATTGAGACCTTGTGTTAGGGGTGGTAGCTGGAGTTTGGGTAGCGGTTTAACTTGAGAAATAGCTCAGATGTCCCACTGGCTAATAGCCCTTAAATGCTCATCCTGAAGTAACTTGTCAAGATATTGATATTGCAAATTCCAGCTCATGGCCCCAGACAGTCTTGAAGCATGCAGAAACATCTTGAACATAGCAGTGCTCTACATCCATTTTGAACTCTTAGACACAACCCAACTTCAGAAGGCCAACCCTGTTTTTAAATAGCTTAGGCTCTTGCTTATGTACATAGTCCCTCCCTTCTTCTCTCCTCCTCCTAGCCTTCTGATTCCCTAGGGTCATTGGTCTTGTTCCTTCCAATTTCCTCAAGTTAATCCACTGGGGTTAATCTTTTCTCTTCTTTCCTCTTTACCAGAAATATAAAGGTCATTCGCCTTCTGGTTTCAATCAGACATGAGGTCATCTTCTGATCTGTAAGGTGATGGCTGTTTTCTGTCAGGACAACTTCTTTGGAACTCCCTCATCTTCTTTGTACTCGGAATTACTTTCCAAGGGAAGATCATTAGTCTCTGGTAAATGTTAGAGATGTTCCATCCTCTAAAAGTCCTACTAATTCTCACTCTTCCTGAGTTCTCATGTTTCACAGATCTGGGAATTTAATTAAGGACTTTTTGCATCACTGCAGAGGTCATAACCAGTAAAAATTTTCATTTCATTGTGTGTCCCTGTGAGACATTAGTTCAGATCGACAGAGACAGCAAGCTCTTCAGCACTGTGCTGTATTTGGAAGAAAAGGATCTGTTGAAGGAAGACAATATTCCACCTTGTGTTGTGACTGGGAAAGAGTGGAATTTCCTCCAGGGCTAGTCATGGCAGGGTGTGGTTTGTTCTGGATCTTGAAAGGTAGATAAAGTGTCCTGTCTGAGGTGAAAAGCCTAAATAACTAAGGAGGAAGCTTTAGCTAGGGAGAGGAAGAAGATGCTGTTTTATAAGAGATCAATTCAGGACTTCCAGAATTTCATGGATAGGCATGTCTTGGGTGAAGTAGAGAGCCTAGGAAATATGGTTTTTTTTCCTATGTAAGTTGCAATCAGATATATAGCCAGATACTTGTTCTCCATTCTCTCTCTTTAATATGTTGTGTGTTCTATGTCTAGATTCTTTCATTCTAGATGCATTATCTCATTTACCTGAAAAGCATTGAAAATATATAAATGATTCTGGTAAATAGTTTTTATTCATGGTATAGTGGGATTCTGCTCTGCAGACTTTACAAAGAAGGATGTGACAAAGGCCCCTCAGTGTGGCACACAGCTTTATCTAAGCATTTAGGAGGCAAAGGCACATGGATCCTTGTGAGTTCCAGTCCTATGTGGTCTAAATAGCAATTCTTGGACAGACAGAACTACAGAGAGAAACCCTAAAAATATAAACATGTACAAAAACAAAATCAAATACAAAAATATATACAGAAACAAAGAAAAACAAAATCAAAGAAAGAAAGAGAGAGGGGGGGGGGAGAGAGAGGAGGAGGAGGAGGAAGAGGAGGAGGAGGAGGAGGAGGAAGAAGAAGAAGAAGAAGAAGGAGGAGGAGGAGGAGGAGGAGGAGGAGGAGGGAAGGAAGGAAGGAAGGAAGGAAGGAAGGAAGGAAGGAAGGAAGGAAGGAAGGAAGGAAGGTAGGAAGGAAGGAAGGAAGGAAATAAGAAAGTCATTAAGTCAGAACAATGGATCATGGGATAAAGGTACTGACTAAGAAGCCTGAGGACCTGAAACCCATCCTTGGTATACAGAAGGTAGGAAGATAGAACCTATACCTGAAAATTGTCCTCTGAACACACACACACACACACAGACACAGACACACACACACACACACACAGACACACACACACACACACACGTGGGTGCACACACACCATCCACCAAAATACATACATGTCCAAGCTCATGTTCATATGCACACAACATAAGTAAAATATAACATAAATCTAGAAATAAGAGATGATTTACTGGTTAAGCACATTCACTGCTTTTCCAGAATATCTGACCTTGCCTGGCAGAACCCATAGTTATCTCCAGTCCTAGGGGCTCTAATCCTTCTTCTAGCAATGTGAATGCAAAGTTCAAAGTTTGCATATGGTATGTATGTATATATAAAATCATACATATACATTAAATCAAATAACGAAATCATTTTAAAATGTAATATAAATGAAGAAAGGATTTAGAACCATGTCAAGGGAGAAAGCTCTGTCAATTAAGTGCTTGATGTATAAACCTGAGAACCTGAGTTGAATCCTACATACATGGATGTAAGGATGTGAACGGTAATCCTAGTGTACAAGACAAAAACAAGGGGATTTCTGGAGCTTGCTGTTCAGTTTAATCAAATTGTCAGGTTCTATGTTTAGTGGCAACCTCTATCTTAGACATAAGGTAGAGAGTGACTGAGAGAGAAACCCAATAAGGTTCAGTTCATCAGGATGGCCTGGAACTTTCTATTTATCTGTGGATCACCCTGAACTCTTGCACTTCTACTCTCTGCCTAAAAAGTCCTGTAATTATATCCTCAGTCCACCATACCCAAAATATTTTATACTTGCTATTTTGTGCAGTTTTATTTAGACAGGTTTCTCTATGTAGATCTGGCTGTCCTGGAGGTCAACAAGCAGACAAGCCTGGGCCTACCCCTGCCTCAAAACTAGATTTTTCACAAAAAAAATTTGGAGGGACTTTAGAGCAATGATGAGATGCAAAGAAGGAATTCAGAGGAGAGGACAGTCTGGGCAGAGAGGGTCCTAGAGGAGAAGTGGAGCTGATTCCAGACAGCTGTTGAGAAGTGCAGTTGAACAGATAGGGATGGAAATGATACAGTGCAGTAACTGATCTGTAAGAGGGGAATAGCCTGCAGATCTAGGCAGCAGAAAGAACAAGGAATTAAGCATGAGAAAAATTTAAGATATCTGTGGAGATCAGAGACAGAGCATGTTCTGGGAAGAAATGTGTTAAGTGGAGAGAGTACATTTAAGATTGGAGAGTAGGGAAAGCAATTGATTATAAGTTTGGGTTGGCAGACAGACCCAGCAATCAAAGGACCATTGGTAAATTGCCTTACTAAATGGCTTGTGTTAAGGTTGAGGAGTATCATCCACTAATCAGAGCTTTTAAAAGGAATTCATAAGAAGGACAATGAGAGAAACCCAGTACATACTGGGCTGATGGGTAGTATAGCTATTGGAATATGTGAAGAGGTGCTAGCTGGTGAAGTGGGTTCATTATCTGAGTTAGATGGGCAAAGAATGTGGTTCTCAGCTCTTCTCATTTTGTTTAACACATGAAGCCTGGTATTTAGGCTGAGAAATGGCCAAAATATATGATGTTTTAATGTGTCCATTTAGAAGCCAGGAATAGTTGTAATCCAAGCATTCAGGAAGGTAATGCAAGTGGACCTGTATGAGATTATGGCTAGGCTGACTACATTGTCATTTTCAGGTTATGCTGGGCCCCAGAGAGATGGAGCGTCAAGGGAGAGACTGGAAAGAGATGGAGGAAGAGAGAAAAAAGAGACAGACAAAAAGAGCAAGGGAGAAAAAGACAAAATAATGAAAAAGAGATCAGGAAAAAGAAAGGGGGCGGAAAAGGTTTTGATGTAAATGACAGAGACCAATCAGTCACCTCTTGGTCATGTGAGGTTTTTGAAATATGTGAGACCTAGGTGAACCTAGTATGCAGGGGACTCGGGGACAAATAATTGTTTGGAGTAGAGTGACAGGAGGTGTTTTCGAGAATGATTCCAAATGATGCTAATGTAGCAGCCTATATGGTAAGGATTACTTTGGATGAAAGGGGCCATAGGTCCAGGGGCAGAACTTTAGGTTTTCTATCTGGAGTAGGTACACACAAATTGAATAAAAATTATCCAACAGTGAAACAGTAATTAAAGAGCAGACAGTCTTTCTCTGTTAGAACACACCTTAGTGGAGTCGCAGTTCAGTTCTTTGAGGACAAAAACAATCTAGCTGTCATTATGCATAAAATGAAAGCATTGCTCAAGATCAGAGGATGGAATATCAGGTTCTAGTCTGTGGTGAGTGCTGAACAAATCATGTCAGCAATATTTTTGGCCAAGGACATGGGTAGGACATGGTACCAGGCAGCAATGCAGTCCTCTAGTTCCCTGAAAGGGATTATTGATTGCCAGCCCATGATGCAAATACATGTTGGTGTTACTGAGCTAAGATGGTGATACCTGGCTCCTGATGATTCCTTTCTGTCAGTCTTATGTGCTGGTGTGGTGGTTGCTTTGTGCTGGGTGTCTGGACGCACAATCAGAATTTCCTATGTGACCTGCAGTGCTCTTCAATGAGATAGTTGAGGGAAGGGTAGATGCTCACAGTAGAGGTAGCACTCTTTTTAATCTCCTGTATTTACAGCTACAATTCCAGCACTGGAAGGGCCAGGATATAGGATTTGAGGTTTAGTGTGTACTGAAGGGAAGGAAACCAGGTGTCTCTGGTGCACTATGTAAGAATGCTGGATAGTAGTGAGGTTCATACAGTTTTTGTTAAAATCATAGCAGCTGTGGCATCAGCCTGAAGCATCTCATAGTCAGGCCAGCCTTTCCTGCAGAGCTGGGTGGCAAACTCATGTTTTCATTCCTCTACATTTGAATAGAGAGCTTTCAGGCACCTGCATGTCCTTTATAAAGTTACCTCATAGCACACACTATACCTGAACATGGAGCAAACTGAATTCTCCCTTCTGGAACATGCTTTTCACTGAGGGGAAACATATTATCAAAAAATAAGGAAATGTGAAGTGTCCATGGTTGCAGTGGAGACGCACATGATACATAGAAGAAGAAAGGGCCAGAGGTATGAACTAGTGTTTATGGAGAGCAAGCTTAACACAGGATTCACCCAGAGAGTGACACCTGATCAGAGTTGAAGTGTATGAGTGAAGATGCCAAATGGAGGTGTGATCAAAAGACCAGCAGATACTAAGGCCCTGAGGCTAATATAGATGTTCAGATCAGTGTAGTAAGAGCAGGTGGAGCAAGCAATGTGAGCATGAACATGTAAGCTAGTGATTTTAAGTCTACTGTTAATACTTGCAATTGGACTATGAACTTGTGAATAGACAGATAGCAAAATGCATCTACATTACATTTTTAAAGAATTGTTCTTTTTCCAGAGTTGTCTCCCTTTGTGATTTTTTTTTTAATAATTCTACTCGAAGATCAAGCAATACTGCTCCTGGGCATTTACACAGAAGATGTTCCAACTTGTAATAAGGACACATATTCCACTGTGTTCATAGCAGCCTTATTTATAATATCAAGGAGTTGGAAAGAACCCAGATGTCCCTCAGCAAAGGAATGGATACAGAAAATGTGGTACATTTACACATTGGATTACTACTCAGCTATTAAAAACAATGAATTTAGCCGGGCTTGTTGGCACATGCCTTTAATCCCAGCACTTGGGAGGCAGAGGCAGGTGGATTTCTGAGTTAGAGGCCAGCCTGGTCTACAGGGTGAGTTCCAAGATCAGCCAGGACTATACAGAGAAACTGTGTCTCAACCCCCCCTTCCCCAAAAAATACAATGAATTTATGAAATTCTTAGAGAGATGGATGGGTCTAGAAGATATCAAACTAATTGCGGTAATCCAAACACAAAAGAACACACATGATATGCAGTCACTGATAAGTTGATATTAGCCCGGAAGCTCAGAATACCCGAGATACAATTTGCAAAACACACTAAATTCAAGAAGGAAGACCAAAGTGTGGATACTTTGTTCCTTCTTAGAATGGGGAACAAAAAGCCATGGAAGGAGTTACAGAGACAAAGTTCTGAGCAGAGACTGAAGGAATGACCATCCAAATACTGCCCAACCTTGGGATTTCATAAACAACCACCAAACCCAGACACTATTGCATGTGCCAAGAAGAGCTTGCTAACAGGACCTGGATATAGCTGTCTCCTGAGAGACTCTGCCAGTGGCTGACTAATACAGAAGTGGATGCTCACAGTCATCCATTAGATGGAGAACAGGGTCCCCAGTGAAGGAGCTAGAGAAAGTACCCAAGGAGCTGAAGAGGTTGGAAGCACCCTAGGAAGAACAACAATATGAACTAACCAGTAACCCCAGAGCTCCCTGGTACTAAACCACCAAACAAAGAAAACACACAGATGGACTCTGTTTCTCTAGCTGCATATGTAGCAGAGGATGGCCTAGTCAGTCATAAATGCGGTGAGAGACCCTTTGTCTTGTGAAAGTTCTATTCCCCAGTATAGGGAAATGCCTGGACCAGAAAGTGGGTATGAATGGGTTGGAGAACAGGGGAAGTAGGGTGAGGATAGGGGATTTTCTTTTGGAGGGGAAACTAGGAAAGGGGATAAACATTGAAAGGTAAGTAAAGAAAATATCTAAGAACAAAAAAATTGTTCTATGCCCACTGTGGTAGCTAATGCTTGTAGAAAGTAGTTTTGGGATGTCACACCCCACCTCACCTTGCAGCTCACAGGAAGGAGAAGCAGGTGGATCTCTTCAAGTTTAAGATCTGCCTGAACCCTGGATGTTTTTCATATCCCCCCACCACTTCTGTTTTCTTTGTGGTCTTCTAACCTTAGGGTCCTGAGACTTTGGTGTCCACTGAGACTTCAGTTCTACCAGTGTTTCCTCTGAGGTGTTATTGACTTTATAACCTCTGGAATTTTTAGTGCCAATGCCCTTTTTGTGGTCCAATAATTGGCATGGTCTCCAGGGAACTATACATTCTGCCAACATTTTGGGCGGGAATAAAGAGCCCAGAGAATGTAGTGTAGTTTATAATTATTAGGTTGTCTTATAAGGGATTTGGCAGATATAGGCTTACTTCTTACCTGGGGTCCATGGAGCATATGGGGCCTTCAGAAAATCAGGCAGAATTCTGGCCCAGAAATTAGAGCCCTGGTGATGGGGAGTTCACTGTTATTGAATGATTGATTGATTGATTGATTGATTGATTTGGATGCTTTTCGTTTGGTTTTATTTTATTTGAATTTGCCAGTACAGGGAATTGAACCTAGTCCTCACTCACATAAGCTAGACAAGAGTTTACCACTGAACTACATCTCCAGCTTTCGTGCCTTTTAAATGATGCAGGAAGGTTTCAGTTTCCTCCTTTGCATGTGGAAGTATTTGCAGTCAGGTTTCTGTGGTTTGTGCTTATTGCCAAGAGCTCTGCTCGCACACCGCATCCAAGCACCCTGAGGGACGCGCATCTCTCCACCGCTATGCCGCATCTACAGTCAACGCTAGGAAGGAATACAGAGGGGGGCCCCCGAGGCTGCTCCTAGCCACCTGCAATCTGGCGTCCTTCCTCCATGCACACTTGGAAGCTGTTTCTCCGATGAGGTGGTGAGAGGCACTGCGCCACGCCCCCTCGCGCGCCACCGGGTTCTTAGAGTGCTACCTGCCCGGCGTTCAGGCAGGCGGGCGCGCCATCTGCTGTCCAACACGAGTAAGCAACGCGAATGAAACGTTGCTCTACAATTCAACTTGGATCTTCTCTGCAGCTCTTCCCTTGACTCTCAGTTGGGGAAATGTTCTGGAATTCTAGGTTAAGGGTACTTAACTTGGGATCTGTGTGTTAGCTTCAACAAGTCTAGGAACCCTCCAAATACTATTCAGAGTGGGATATTTTTCTGGAAAAGAGGTAGTTTTTCTGAGTCTGACTAATAATGCTATCTATGAATTGTAGATACACACACACACAAAATCTCTTGAGCAATATTGCTAGGGTATCTGGTAGATGCATATTCAACTTTCCAGATTTTGCCTGACTGTTTCTAGTCTTGCATTGGTTCACCTTGCAATGGTTTGTTGGTCTTTGCTTATCTTCCCTTGTTCTGATTTTGTAGAGAGAAAAGTGCCAAAGTAGTTCTTATGATATTCGGGCTGCTTCTTAGCACTTCTGCATACTTGCACTGGTTTGGCAGAGCCTCTTGTTTTTCTGGATCTAACTGCAGATAACGATTTATTTTTAGTGTTTGATGATTGGACAGACTTCCACTAACATTTTATATCTAACGTTTTGTACTGGACTGCTGATATCCTGACAATGTTATTTAGAATCATGCAAAGAACTACTTTCAAACAGGTATAAAACCTCTGATTTCCTATGAACCTTACTTTCCATAAATCTCTGGTAGTTAGGCTAAAAGTGAGGTGGAAGTGATTAAGAACCCTCATTAATGGAGGTTCTGAAAAATCTAAGCATACAGTTGGTGCTCAAGTTTACTTAGGTATAATGGGCAACTCTTTCTAATGTAGTAGAGGAAAAAGCAGGTTTTGTTGGGTTGGGAATGTTGTTTAAGGAGGTTGAAAAATAGAAGATGCCGATGCGGATATCCTGCCTTCATCTCAGACTTTTACTTCATAGAATTCATGTATACAATTTTGAAAAAGATTGGGAGTAAGCTGAAAACTCAGAAAGTTCTCTCAATTCTCCTGTGTTATAAAGGTTTGCAAGTTGTCTATGCATGTAGAGAATTTGCAGATAGAGGTACTGAAAGACCTATGAAGTGAGGACTCCCCCACATTCTAAATCAGGAGAGGAGACACCCCAAATCACTCACAGGAAATGGCCTTGATACAAACCGCAAGAGGACTTTTTATTCCCGGTGTGCTCTGAGGCCCACAGTTGTACACCATGCAGGGCTAGAGGACCATGGATCCCGAGTAGCTGGAGAAGGGGGTATTTAAGGGAAAAATCCCCACAACCCAAGGCGGTGGGGAGGGCATTATTGGAAAATACAAAAAATACTAGTTTAGAGTCACAAGGAAGTGGAAGTCACAAGGAAAAATACTTGGTAATTGTGTTGTTATTTCTCAAGACAGCTTCTATGAACCTCTAACAATAGCACATTTACATAGCAGGTTCCAGCAATGGTCAGGGTGACCTTTTTTTGAACAAACACTCCATGAACCCAGGTAGCAGGTGAGTGGAGAAATGTTGCTATCTCTTTTATGATTAGCATTCCTTGGAACATTGAGTCACAAAGGTCACATTCTCAAGTCTGGGCCTAAAGGCCTAGTCTGTTGGTTTTTATTTTACATTTTCTCATTCCCCACTTCTACTTGTTAGTAGTTCTAATCTTAGAACTAGACACTATCTTCTTCCTGACACACTTGATCCTTTAGAGCATGGTACTTTTGTCTCAAAGCTAAACGCTGCACTGCACTAATTCTGAACACTGAACTCTCCTCATCTCCCTCCACCCCACAGGATGTTCCCTCACTGCCTCTGCTGGGCTGTTTCCTGGCTCTCAATCTACCTCCTGAAGCTTTGGTGTCCTCACTCCTGGCAAATTCGCTCCTGGGGTGGCATCACCTCATGAAGGACTGTAAATTAGCCAGAGGCCCTGGCTCTGAACAAAAGTTCCCACCATGTAAACGTCTTTACTGCCTGTTGGATGTAAAAGCTATCAGATTTGCGAAATCAATGGGCCAGTATGCCATCACATGCTTGTAATCCCAAACTCCAGATTGGAACAGAGTGATCCTAGTTCATATCAGCCAGTACTGCAAACCAGTGAGCCTATTTTTAAAATAAAGCGACCCTCTCCTACAAAGAAGTGCTTTACATAGTGGTACATTTTTAAAAACCACACAAATTGCACAGTAATGGAAGGATATTAGAATCCAGTTTACCATTGGGACAATGGCATTATGGCTTCTGTATCACAGAACATAGAAGGAGGAGACAAGTGAATCTCAGGGAATTTGAGACTATCCTGGACTACTTAGTCAGCCCCAAGACAGTGTTAAGTACACAGTGAGACCCTGTCTTAAAATAAAATAATGAATCCAAAATAAAATTGACAGAAATCAATAGGGAAAAGATTTCTCCTTGGCTACATATCAAGATCAAGGATAACATGGGCCACATGATATACTGTCTTTAAAAATCAAATTAGCACCGCATAGAACCCTATGATTGCAATACCAGCTCTTGTGTGGTAGAAGTAAGATTAACAGAAGTACTAGGGTATCCCTTGGCTACATAGAAAATTCTAGGCTGGGGCTGGTGAGATGGCTCAATGTTTCAGAACATGGGTTCCTCTTCCAGAGTCTCCAGTTCAGTCCCCAGCACCAACATGGCTACTCACAACTCTGTATGATTCGCATGGGGTTGACACACTCAAACATATATATTCATGCCAAACACCAATGTGAATAAAATATAAATGAATGAAATTTTAAATAAGGAAATTCTAGGTCACCATAGGCTATATGGGATTGAAGAAGGCAATAAAGAAGGCTGGCAATAGGTATAGACACCTGCTGCCAAACTTATGACCTGAGTCCATTCCCTGGGATCCACATAGAACAAGGAGAGTACAGACTCCCCAAAACTCAACTCTTACCTCCTCATATGTACACACACACACACACACACACACTCACACACACACATACAAACACACACACATACAAACACACACACACACACACACACACACACACACACACACACACAAACACAGTTTTAAATGTCAAAAGTAACAATAGCAATAACCAAACAACAATAAAACCTGTAAATTAAGTAGGGGCAAAAAGCTGAATAAAATATTAGTTTGTTAGTGATAATGTCTGTCAACCTGACCTGGAACCCATGAGCCTCTTTTTTTCTGATTCCACAATTCTCAGATGATTGGCTTATGACACCATGTTTACTTTAAAAATAACAATCTGCCTGTTTTCATTTCCTCTCTCTCTCTCTCTCTCTCTCTCTCTCTCTCTCTCTCTCTCTCTCTCTCTCTCTCTCATCACACACACACACACACACACACACACACCTAATGCCCTCAGTTTCACTCACCCTCGAAGCTACAGTATCTTGATAAAAACAACTCCACTTTCTAATGTCCAAGACAAACTGTTGAGTTGTCTTTGCCACATCTATCTCTCAGGCCACATCTAATTCTCTTGATGCCACCCTCAAATAAGTCAAACTTCCACTACTTCCTCACATTTCATGTTACCATATAGCTGTCACTACAGATCTGAGCCCCAGGCTTCTCTGGGGTTTAAGGTCTTCTGTGTCCCCTTGCAGTACCTATAACTACAATCTATTCTCAACACAACAACCAAAACAGAAATGAGGACACTGAGACAAACAGACATGTTCTCATGCTTTTAATACATAAATCCTGATCCTATACAGTCATCTCCTCTCTTTCTACAGTCCCTGGAGTGTGCCTAGGGCTGACCCCTCTTACACTATCATAGGGGAAAAGAAACAACTCTCTACAGGATACAGCCAGGGACTCTCCAGGGCAAACAGGCCACTAAGCTGAATCTTACACAAGAAATGTCCTTAAGATTCTTCAAGAAAAAGAATCTTCACAGCTAACCCATATGATCACTGCCCCAAAAATGCTGTGGTTGTCTCTGTTGATAGGCAGCCTGTGTTCATTGTAATTGCCAAGACTCTTTTCATCAATTACTGACTTGTTTTTTTTTAGATTTATTACTTTTATTAGATGTTTTATTTTACATTTCAAATGTTATCCCCTTCCCTAGATTCCTCTCTGAAAATCACCTGTATTCTCCCCCTTCCCTCTGCTTCCCAACCCACCCACTCCCACTTCCTGGCCCTGGCATTCCACTATACTGGTGCCTAGAATACTTGCAAGTCCAAAAGGCCTCTCCTCTGACTGATGGATGACTAGGTCACCCTCTGCTAAATATGCAGCTAGAGACACGAGCTCTGGGGGTACTGGTTAATTCATATTGTTGTTTCTCCTATAGGGCTGAAGACCCCTTTAGCTCCTTTGGTACTTTCTCTAGCTCCTGCATTGGGGACACTGTGTTCCATTCAATAGATGCATGTGAGCATCCACTTCTGTATTTTCCAGGCACTGGCATAGCCTCACAGGAGACAGCTATATCAGGATCCTGTCAGCAAAATCTTGCTGGTATATGCAATAGTGTCTGGTTTGGTGGTTGTTTATGGTATGGATCCCCGGGTGGGGAAATCTCTGGATGGTCCTTACTTCAGTCTCACCTCTGAATTTTGTCTCTGTAACTCCTTCCATAGGAATGGTGTTCCCCCTTCTAAGAAGGGACGAAGTAGCCACACTTTGGTTTTCCTTCCTTCAGCAATTATAAACAATGAATTTATGAAATTCTTAGACAAATGGATGGATCTGGAGTATATCATCCTGAGTGAGGTAACCCAATCACAAAAGAACACACATGATATGCACTCACTGACAAAGGGTATTAGCCCAGAAACTTAGACTACCCAAAATACAATTTGCAAAACTCATACCTAAATCACACAAATATCCAGCGAAGAAAGAGAACTTCCAACCAACATCCTTTATGAATATCGATGCAAAAATACTTAATGAAATTCTCACAATCTGAATCCAAGAAAAAATCAACATGATCATTAACCATGATCATGTAGGTTTCATCCAAGTGGTGCAGAGATGGTTCAATATATGGAAATCCATCGATGTAATCCACTACAAAAACTCAAACAAAAATACCACGTGGTCATTTCACTAGATGCTGAGAAAGCATTTGACAAAATTCAGCATCCCTTCATGTTAAAAGTCTTGGAAAAATCAGGAATATAAGACCCGTACCTAAACATAGTAAAAAAAAAAAAAAAAAAAAGTACAGCAAGCTAGTAGCCCAAATCAAACTAAATGGAGAGAAACTTGATGCAATCCCACTAAAACGAGGGACTAGACAAAGCTGCCCATTCTCTCTCTCCTATCTAGTCAATACAGTATTTGAAGTCCTAGCCATAGAAATAAGACAACAGAGGAGGTCAAAGGGATGCACATAGGAAAGGAAGAAGTAAGAATATCACTACCTCCTGTACTTTTTAAATTCTTTTTTTATTGGATATTTTCTTTATTTACATTACAAATGCTGTACCCTTTCCTGGTTGCCTTCTGAAAACCCCTATCCCATTCCCCTCTCCCTGCTTCTATGAGGGTGTTCCCCCACCCATCCACCTACTCCTGCCTTCCCACCCTCAAAATGCCCCTACTGGGACATCCCTTGATCCTTTACAGGACAAAGGGCTTTTCCCATTGATGGGATGGAACACGACCATCCTCTGTCACATGTACAGCTGGACTCATGGGTCTCTCCATCTGTACTCCTTAGTTGGTGGCTTAGTCCCTGTGATCTCTGGGGAGTGTGGTTTGTTGATACTGTTCTTCCTGTGGGGCTTCTACCTATTTACCTGTGTTATCCTGTACTTTTTGTTAATTAGGTATTTTCTTCATTTACATTTCTAATGCTATCCCAAAAGTCCCCCAGGCCCTCCACCCCTACTCCACTACCCACCCACTCTCTCTTCTTGGCCCTGGCGTTCCCCCTGTACTGAGGCATATAAAGTTTGCAAGACCAAGGGGCCTCTCTTCCCAGTGATGGCCAACTAGGCCATCTTCTGATACCTATTTACCTGTGTTATCCTGTACTTCTTTTTTTTTTCTTTTTTTTTCCATTTTTTATTAGGTATTTAACTCATTTACATTTCCAATGCTATACCAAAAGTCCCCCATATCCACCCACCCCCACTCCCCTGCCCACCCACTCCCCCTTTTTGGCCCTGGTGTTCCCCTGTACTGGGGCATATAAAGTTTGCAAGTCCAATGGACCTCTCTTTCCTGTGATGGCCGACTAGGCCATCTTTTGATATATATGCAGCTAGAGTCAAGAGCTCCGGGGTACTGGTTAGTTCATAATGTTGTTCCACCTATAGGGTTGCAGATCCCTTTAGCTCCTTGGCTACTTTCTCTAGCTCCTCCATTGGGAGCCCTATGATCCATCCAATAGCTGACTGTGAGCATCCACTTCTGTGTTTGCTAGGCCCCGGCATAGTCTCACAAGAGACAGCTACATCTGGGTCCTTTCAATAAAATCTTGCTAGTGTATGCAATGGTGTCAGCGTTTGGATGCTGATTATGGGGTGGATCCCTGGATATGGCAGTCTCTACATGGTCCATCCTTTCATCTCAGCTCCAAACTTTGTCTCTGTAACTCCTTCCATGGGTGTTTTGTTCCCAAATCTAAGGAGGGGCATAGTGTCCACACTTCAGTCTTCATTCTTCTTGAGTTTCATGTGTTCATAGCAGCCTTATTTATAATAGCCAGAAGCTGGAAAGAACCTAGATGCCCCTCAACAGAGGAATGGATACAGAAAATGTGGTACATCTACACAATGGAGTACTATTCAGCTATTAAAAAGAATGAATTTATGAAATTCCTAGCCAAATGGATGGACCTGGAGGTTATCATCCTGAGTGAGGTAACACATTCACAAAGAAACTCACACAATATGTATTCACTGATAAGTGGATATTATCCTGTACTTCTTAAGGGAGTTATTTATGTCATCCTTAAAGTCCTTTATCATCATCATGAGATGTGATTTTGATCCAGAATCTTGGTTTTCTAGTGTGTTGGGGTATACAGAGTTTGTTGTTGTGGGAGAACTGGGTTCTGATGATGGCAAGAAGCCTTAGTTTCTTTTGCTTATGTTCTTGTGCTTGCCTCTCACCATTAGGTTATCTTTGGTGTTAGCTGGTCTTCCTGTCTCTGACTATGGCTCGTCCCTAATGTGAGCCTGTGAATCTATGATTTTAGGTAGGTCAGCACTCTTGGGAGAATTGCTTTCTCGAGGCAGAATTTGGGCACTGAGAGCCATGGCTCAGGATCAACTCTGGGTACTGATGGAATCCAGAAGGATCCTGTGTCTTGTGGGCTTTGGGCTGGTATGACTTGAGCCAAGTATTGGAGCAGTAGTCATGGTCTTACCTGTGATCTTAGGTATGTTAGCATTCCTGGGAGACTAGTTCTCTCTGGGAAGGATTTGGGTGTGGAGAACTGTGGCATAAAATTAGTTCTGGAGTAGAGATGATTTTTTTCATTTTTTCTGGATATTTTATTTATTTACATTTAAAATGTTATCCCTTTACCAGTTTCCCATCCACAACCCCCTATCCCATGCATATCTATCTTCCACAGACCCTTTTTCTTCTAAGGACAGCATGATGTTGGAAAGATTGTTGTCTTTCTGGACATGACCTAATGTCTCCTATGGACACACAATGAAATGAAAATGTTTGGTGGTTAAAGCAGCTGCCAAAATCCTGAGTTAAATCCTGGGAACTATAAAATTTGTGAGGCAGTAGGGGTGAGAAGTTAGAGCACATTATTAGGAGAAGGGATATTCCTAGAGTTTCAGAGAGACTTAGGATCCTATCCTAGAGAGGTTTGAGAACAGAGCAAATGAGGGAGTCCTGAAGTAGTCTCCCAGATAGAAGATGAACATCATCTCAAGGATCAGAAGATAGCCTGATGTTGAAGTCTACAAGGAAGAGAAGAAATAACTTTATATTTTTCTAGGGCCAAATAGGGGGAGAAAACTAAGGCTGAAGAGAGGGAGAAAGGGAAATAAAGAGAGAAAAGAGGAACTTATAGTAGAATGATAAGGGAACAATTTAAGGGAAATGCTCAAGATGGGTTTTGAGAGTTTTACATGCAAGGACAGGTGAAGTCAGGAGGAGCAGGTCCTCAGACTCAGACAATTAGCATTCTTTAGTGCAGAGGACTCATCAAGGAAGGCTGAGTAGGAGAAAGTAGGAGAGGTTCAGAGGAATGGCGAGACTAACTCAGGTAAACCTCAGGTAGGACCTATGAGTCAGCTGTGGATGCACTGCTGCTGTACATTCTTCCTGGGTTGCAAGATGGTCCCCTGCTCCAAGCTCCTGCCCCAAGATTATGTGCCACATTAGGAAATCATTAGGGAAAATGTCAGGAGACAGGATTCAAAGTGCAGGTGGGTTTATTTAGGAGAACCCGGGAAGAGCTTACACAAAGCAAGCATGCCTCTCTTACATGGTCTTACAAGGTCTCTTAAAAACCTTTCCTAAACTAGGAGGAGTGAGATAAAAGAAGTGCCTATGTGAAGGAGCAAGAGACTATGCATTTCTTTGCAGGCAGGTTTGGTCTTTCACAATTTGATTGTGTCTTCATAGTTCAAAATGCATGCAGAGCACTGCTGTGTTCACGATGTCTGCACATGCCCTGGGTTTGTCTTAGGACCATTCCCTCGAATTTCCAAAACTGGGACACCTTGCTTCAGGACTCATCAAGAGCAGTTAGAGCCATCTCTATTTCCAACCCCTTCCCTACCTTCCAAATTTACCCACTAGGTTATTTTGGGGATATCTGGCTGTCCTAGAACTTACATTGTAGACCAGGCTGCCCTCAAATTAAAATACCTACTCATGTTGCCATCCAAATATTGGGATTAAAGGCAGATATCATTACACCAAGCTTCTGCCATTCTGATCAAACTCTTGCATCAAGATCTGCATTTACATAGTACATTTTTAAACACCAGTTGGTTGCTTGGTTTTTTTATATCTTTTTTTTCTTTTTTCTTCATTTTTGCTGATATATTATGTATGCCAGGCTAGCTTCAAATTCACTTCACAGCCTATGTTGATCCTGAACTTCACATGCTACTTCCTCCATCTCCCAAATTCAAGAATTAAAGACACAAAATATCAGAGCCAACTTATAAGCTTCTTCTCTTTATTTGAAAAGTTTTTATGGGTCACAATAAGTCATTTTGCTTTAAAATGTTCTGATCAATGGGAGAGGAGGTGGGAGAGTTAGGATAGGATTGAGTGTGAATGTGGGTGCCAGTACACATGTGTGGAGGTCAAAGACAAGTTTCTAGACTTGGACTCTCCTTCCACCATGGTCCTGAGAGTCCACATCTGCTGGTCAGATTTGACTGGCAAACATTTTTTATGCATTAATCCATTTAACAAAAATGAAACTGAGAAATATTAACAAGGATGAAAGTAAATACAAGAGATATTCACTCTATTATTCTGTTTTCTATTTATAATTTCCCTATAATAAACATTAAAGTAAACAGAATTAGTGTATACACTGGAGACTTTTGAATGCGTCTACCCTGTTCCTATCCTGAACTTCAGACATGTATGTCCTGAAATACAGTTCTATTTGCCATCTCAAGGAGTGTACTTACAAATTAAGTCTATGTCAAGTCATTCACACTACAGTCAAATTGCTTACTTTAACAAACCAATACACAAAGTGTATTCCTCTCTGGTGTCTCTGTCTCTCTAAATATCAACAATTCAGGAAGTTGCTCATACTAATAAATTGGGAGTTATCCTTGGCTCCTCTATTTTTGCATCCCACTACATGAACAAATGCATCCTGACTTTGACCCCTTGTCACCACCTTGCTAAAGGAACCTTCCCTGCGATTTTTACCCTGAGGTTTTACAAAAGCCTTCGCATTGATCTCCTCAATTATATTCTTGACTCCTCCATTATTGGCTAGTGTAGTTCATTAAAGAACATCACCAGGGTTGAGGAGATGGTACAGCATGTAGCACCTTCTGGCTACAGGGACAACTTGAGTTCAGTCCTTGAGTAACATAAAAGAAATACACAACTCACTTGCCTAAATTGTCCCTTGACTGCCACAAAGAAACCACATTCAAGTGTGAACACATACATGCATACAAACATACATATATATGTACATTCAAACATACATAATGAAAATTATATTCAGGACAGGAAACATGGCTTAATAATCTGGTGTGAACTACTCTTGCAGAGAACCCTAGGTATGATTCTGTCATGTATACCGGATAGTTCAAAGATACCTGATCTCCAGTTCCAGGTGAATTGACTCCTTCTTCTGGCCTCCCTGGCACCTCTCTCTCCCTGGCACATGCTCTCTCTGTCTCTGTCTCTGTCTCTCTGTCTCTGTCTCTGTCTCTGTCTCTGTCTCTCTGTCTCTCTGTCTCTCTGTCTCTCTGTCTTTCTGTCTCTGTCTCTGTCTCTGTCTCTGTCTCTCTCTCTCTCTCATTCTCTAATTACTATGTACCATATGCCTGGAATCACCTTATTTCAATTAAATCATGTTAGTTAAGTTGGAGAGAGAAATTTCCACCTAATTTGCCTGTACCACAGAGCTTTGCAATACCAACGAACTTCCTACTTCCTCCTTAGTGGAAATTAGATTCTTACCATGTGCACAAATGAAAATCCACATGTGCTGTTCATTGGTATACATATCAAACTAGTAAGTTTTTTTTTAAATGAGTGGGTGCTGGTTGTAATCACACATGGTTTTAATCCAGCACCCACAAGGCTGAAACAGGTGTGATATTGGTCTTTGAGGCCAGCCTGGGATACAAGGCAAGACTTTATCCCAATGAGAAAAAAAATTCAACATATTAGGTGGATCCGGTTAGAAATGAGAACAATGGATATTAGAAAGTGAATGTTGGGCCTGGAAGAGTGCTTAGCAGTGGAGAACTGGCACTGTTAACTTAGTTACATTCCACAGGTCTTCAGCTCAATTCTAAGCATGGACTTGGTAGCTCACAAGTATCTGTAACTCCAATTTCTGGAAATCAGAAATTTTCCTAGCGATACATACAGCAAATGAACACCGATATACATAAAATCATTAGACAAATTCTTAAAAAACAGAAGTTAACTTACAAGGTCGTTCTTAATTTTAAGATTGTGGAAGGTACTGGGCATTCTTCAACTTCAGCAAAACAGTTTAAATCAGACAAATATGGTTGTTAGCTCAGACTGTCATATTAGAATGTATAAACAGTCACCTAACAGAGTAAGCTATTTAAGACACTGAGTCCCCAAACCAGTGTTACTATATCTTCCTCCCAAAAGGCTGAACAAAAATCTTATTTTATAGAATATAAATTGAGAAGTAAGAACGATGATGGCTCAGTTAGTGAAGTGTTTTCACTCAAGCATAACAAACTGAGTGTGGACTGCATGTTCTCCTTTTTAAAATATAAAATCTTCAACCATAGCAGGAATCTGAGCAGCTATGGCCAATAATATCAGTACTGGGCTGTTGATACAGAAAGGTCTATGGGGCCTGTCAGTAAAGCAGTCGAATCAAGAATATGCTTCAAGTTCATTGGGAGACTTTTCTTGTCTTCATCATCATTATCATCGTCATCATCATCATCGTCATTGTCATCATCATCACCGAATTGTCCTGCAGGCACACACTAAGTAAATAAATATAGTCTAAAAATTTTATATATATATATGTGTGTGTGTGTGTGTGTGTGTGTGTGTGTGTGTGTGAGTGTTTGTATGTATGTATGTATATGTATGTATATATGTGTGTATATACACATATATATTTTATTAGATATTTTCTTTATTTACACTTTTATATACATACTATATATATATATATATATATATATATATATATATATATATATATATATATATATGGATGTACCATCCCATGACTTTAATCTGTACACACATAGACAGAGTCAGGCCTGGAATAAATAACCAATTCCAGAACAGAAATGACCACACAGAGAAACTCTGTATGGAAAACAAAATGAAGAAACAAACAAAAAACAAAAAGACTATTTTCATTGATTCATTGATTCATTCATTCATTCATTTAAGGAAAAGAGGGCTGGAGACATAGTTCAGTAGTAGTCAGGAATGATTGCAGCTCTTGCACAGGACTCAACTTCAGTTCCAAGAATCTAAAGCAGGAAACTCACTATCATTTGCAAACTCAGTTTCAGAGGATGTGATGTCCTCCCCTGGCCTCTCTGACCAATATACTTATGCCCACCTACATAGAAGAAAAATAGGAATGTATCCCAAATATTGTCCTCTGACATCTACGTGTACTGACCTACATACACACACACACACACACACACACACACACACACACACATTTACAAACACCCACAGGCAAAGGATGAAATTAAATTAAGATCCAAATACCTTTGTCACATCTTAAAGATAATTTCTTTTAATTGATATAAGAGGATTTCAAAATAATTAATGTCAATTTATGTGAATACAAGAAATATCAATTTTATGAAAGTGTTGCCATGAAATAGAATGCTTACACAAATTGGAGTACATCAGAAAATTGAACAAGATTGTGGCCATATGACAACTTCGGCTCCATAGTGAGAGTATCACATTTAGATGATCTGACATACAACATTGTGTTATCCACATCCTAAAAAATCAAGCAGTGAGAAATCAATGGAAGGGATTGTTGGGAACAGGATTTTTCTTCATAAGCTTAGTGATTTAGTTTTATCATGGTATAAATGAGAATTTCTCCCTTTGGCTCACATATTTTTAATGTGGTCCCCTGTTACGATGCAGTTTGGTGATATTACAGGGGTCCAGTTGTGCTGGAAGAGCATATCACTGGGGTGGGCTTGAAGGCCTCACAGCCTTGCCTCACTTCCAGTTTCCTCGCCTGCTACATGTTTGCAGTTGAAGCTTTGCTCTCTTACCTTCCTTCTCCCGGTGATATCACTTTCTGACATGAAGAACTCTTATCACTTTGGAAACATAAGCCCATATGAACTCTACTCAAGTTGCATCTTATTATGGTGTTTTTAATCACAACAACAGAAAAGTAATTCATACAGGTTGAGACCTTCATATGTCCATTAGAATTCATGATCATGATGGCACATGCCTGCAATCCCACCACTCAAGAGTCTGAGTAGGAAGATGACGTTTCAGGTAAGCTTGGATATACAGAAAAATCCTATATCAAAATATAAAATACAATTCAATATGGATATGTTTTGTAAGGGGAAACATTCATATAGCGTTCTCTAATCAACCCCACAGCAAACTCTACAGGGACCAAGTTGGCATCTTACCTCCATCACAGGCTTCTCAATCTCAACAGATGGAACATAAGCTCCAGCTCTATTCATTTGAAACATCATTTTAGTGCCATACATACTTATTGTTTCTCCTGGCCATCAAAAACAAGGATGGAAAATCATGAGTCAAAATATTACTTTTAAAACAAGTATTTAATATTTTACTTTGTGTGTATGGGTGTAGCTAGTCTTTGGGTACTTTGCAGGAAATTATTTCTTCTTCTTCCTTTCCCCCACCATTTCAAACTCCTAACAATAAATATGAAAGGGGAAAAGTACAGAAAGGAAACAGGGTGAATTTATTGATAGATTACTTCCTGCTGATTCCTTAGAGGCAGTTTATCTTCACCATCAGGATTTGTACTTTCTTCTGTTTGTTGTTGCTCCTTTGCACACCAACATGAACAACAGCAACTATTCCCTTTGGCTGTGAGGGCCCCAGCATTTCTATACCCTGTGAAAAGTCCACTGAGTCCAAAATGGCACACCACTGCAAAAACTACCGGCAGCTGAAAAATTACCCCCGTTCTATAAGAGGAGGCAATTCATAGTTATCTGCTATGGATAATCTGAACTAGTCCATATCCCAAACTTGGGATTAAAATTATAACATAGTCATATAATACTTCTATGTTTTCAAAGAAACCAATTTCTCACTACATATAAGTGGTTTTTCTACATGGGTGCCTATGTACCACTTGTGTGCAGTAGCCACAGTGACCAGAAGAGAATCTCAGGTCCACTGGAACTGGAGTAACAAAGAGTTGTAAATTTTCATGTGGTTATTGGGAACTGAACCCAGATCTTCTGTTCTCTAGACTAACAAGCCATCGATCCAGCCCACCAGCAGCAACTTGTAAAATTCAACTTTGCAAAACAATATAATAGAAAGGGATATTAATATTAAAAAGCCTTGTTTATTGCAGCTAAACCACTGTTTCTATAAGAACATAAACATTGTAGGCACAAAAAATATCTGGAATTCATCACATACAGAGGCTTTGGGTCTTGGCAGAGTGTCTGATGCAGCAATTGCTGGTTTTCCATATGGGAGAGCAAAGTGCAAGAGTTTGGTCAGAACCAAACTCCAATGTACTGGGAGACGTATACACTGCAGGACAACTCTATTGACTTCACCCTTGATTTTCAATTAATGTTTGTCCATTTTGTGTTCTGAATACTGTTGCCACATTTGACTCAAGTTCCACATTCAGTTCCAGATAACCCCATGGGATCTCAACACACAATATAGGAACCTGGAAGCTAGATGATGAGGCCAGTCTCCAGTATAAAGAACAATATTTGTAAAACATGTATATGAGTTCAATATCCATAAGATATGGAAAACTTTACAACCTAGCAAAACAAATAGTATAATTCAGAAATAGGACTCTTATTGGTTTTGTTTCAGAAGTGTATACATAGATTGATTTTTGTATATTGAAACATCATTGTAACCTTGGCATAAAGCCTACATGATCTTGAGGAATGATAGTTTTGAGGTGTGCTTGGATTCGTTTTACAAGTATTTTATTGAGTATTTTTGCATCATAAGTGAAATTGTCCTGAATTTCTCTCTCTCTCTCTCTCTCTCTCTCTCTCTCTCTCTCTCTCTCTCTCCCTCTCCCTCTCCCTCTCCCTCTCCCTCTCCCTCTCCCTCTCCCTCTCCCTCTCCCTCTCCCTCTCCCTCTCCCTCTCCCTCTCCCTCTCCCCCCTCTCTCTCCCCCCTCTCTCTTTTGTTGAGTCTTTGTATGGTTTAGGTATCACAGTAACTGTGGCTTCATAGAATGAATTAGGTGGTGTTCCTTCTGTTTCTATTTTTTAGAATAGTTTGAGGAGTATTGGTATTAGCTATCCCTTGACAGTCTAGTAGAATGTTACACTAAAACCATATGGCCTCGGGCTTTTCTTGGTTGGGAGATTTTTGATTTCCATAAAATGTATGGAATGTTTTAAGATAGTTTACCTGATTTTTTTTCTATTTTTATTAATTAGGTATTTACTTTATTTACATTTCAAATGCTATCCCGAAAGTCCCCTATACCTTCCCCCACCCTGCTCCCCTACCGACCTATTCCCAGTTCTTGGCCCTGGTGCTCCCCTGTACTGGGCCATATGAAGTTTCCAAGACCAAGGGGATTCTCTTCCCAATGATGGCCGACTAGGCCATGTTCTGCTACATATGCAGCTAGAGACACGAGCTCTGGGGGTACTGGTTAGTTCATATTGTTGATCTACCTATAGGGTTGCAGACCCCTTCAGCTCATTGGGTACTTTCTCTAGCTCCTCCATGGGGGGCCATGTGTTCCATCCAATAGCTGACTGTGAGCATCCACTTCTGTGTTTGCCAGACACTGGCATAGCCTCATAAGAGACAGCTATATTAGGGTCCTTTCAGCAAAATCTTGTTGGCATATGCAATAGTGTCTGGGTTTGGTGCCTGATTATGGGATGGACCCCCAGGTGGGGCACTCTCTGGATGGCCCATTCTTTCATCTCAGCTCCAAAGGTTGTCTCTGTAACTCCTTCCATGGGTGTTTTGTTACCAATTATAAGACAAGGCAAAGTGTCCATACTTTGGTCTTCATTCTTCTTGAGTTTCATGTGTTTTGCAAATTGTATCTTGGGTATTCTAAGTTTCTTGGCTAATATCCACTTATCAGTGAGGGCATATCATGTGAGTTCTTTTGTGATTGGGTTACCTAACTCAGGATTATACCCTCCAGATCCATCCATTTGCCAAAGAATTTCAGAAATTCATTGTTTTTAATAGCTGAGTAGTATTCCATTGTGTAAATGTACCATATTTTCTGTATCCATTCCTCTGTTGAGGGACATCTGGGTTCTTTCCAGCTTCTGGCTATTATAAATAAGACTGCTATGTACATAGTAGTTTATCTGATCTTAATTTAAATTTGGTTCCTGGAATCTGTCTAGAAAATCATCCATTTTATTGAGATTTTTCAGTTTTGTTAAGAATTGGTTTTGTAGTATGTTCTGTTGACTTTTTAAATTTCCTCAATTTTATTGTTATGTTTCACTTTTGCTTTCTAATTAAGACTGTTTGTGTTTGATTGGGAAAGGATCTTTACCTATCCCAAATCAGATAGGGGACTAATATCCAATATATATAAAGAACTCAAGAAGGTGGACTCCAGAAAACCAAATAACCCCATTAAAAAATGGGGCTCAGAGCTGAACAAAGAATTCTCACCTGAGGAATACCGAATGGCAGAGAAGGACCTAAAACAATGCTCAACATCCTCAATCATCAGGGAAATGCAAATCAAAACAACCCTGAGATTCCACCTCACACCAGTCACAATGGCTGATAAAAAATTCAGGTGACAGGAGATGCTGGTGAGGATGTGAAGAAAGAGGAACACTCCTCCATTGTTGGTGGGATTGCAAGCTTGTACAACCACTCTGGAAATCAATCTGGCGGTTCCTCAGAAAATTGGACATAGTACTACCGGAGGATCCCGCAATACCTCTACTGGGCGTATATCCAGAAGATGACACAACCGGTAAGAAGGACACATGATCCACTATGTTTATAGCAGCCTTATTTATAATAGCCAGAAGCTGGAAAGAACCCAGATGCCCCTCAACAGAGGAATGGATACAGAAAATGTGGTACATTTACACAATGGAGTACTACTCAGCTATTAAAAAGAAAGAATTTATGAAATTCCTAGGCATTGGAGGGCATCATCCTGAGTGAGGTAACCCAATTACAAAGGATCTCACACAATATGTATTCATTGATAAGTGGATATTAGCCCAGAAACTTAGGATACCCAAGATATAAGATCAATTTGCTAAACGCATGAAACTCAAGAAGAATGAAGACCAAAGTGTGGACACTTTGCCCCTTCTTAGAATTGGGAACAAAACACCCATGGAAGGAGTTACAGGGACAAAGTTTGGAGCTGTGATGCAAGGATGGACCATCTAGTGATTTCCATATGCAGGGATCCATCCCATAATCAGCTTCCAAACGCTGACACCATTGCATACACTAGCAATATTTTGCTGAAAGGACCCAGATATAGCTGTCTCTTGTTAGACTATGTCGGGGCCTAGCAAACACAGAAGTGGATGCTCACATTCAGCTATTGGATGGATCACAGAGCCCCCAATTGAGGAGCTAGACAAAGTAACCAAGGAGCTAAAGGGAACTGCAACCCTATAGGTGGAACAATATGAACTAACCAGTACCCCTGAGCTCTTGTCTCTAGCTATATATGTATCAAAGATGTCCTAGTTGGCCATCACTGGAAAGAGAGCCCCATTGGACTTGCAAACTTTATATGCACGCCAGGGCCGAAAAGGGGGAGTGGGTGGGTAGGGGAGGGGGTGGGTATGGGGGAGTTTTGGGATAGCATTAGAAATGTAAATGAGGAAAATACCTAATAAAATTTTTAAAAAAATAAAAAATAAAAAATATAAAGAGAGGGGTGGAGGGAGGAAGGAACGAAGGAACAAACTGTTAAGAGAATGAATGTAGAGGGTGGCCTAGTGGGCCATCAATGGTAGGTGAGGCCCTTGGTCTTGTAAAGATCATATGCCCCAGTACAGGGGAATGCCAGGGCCAGGAAGCTGGAGTGGGAGGGTTAGGGAGCAGGGCGGGAGGGGGGATATAGAGGGCTTTGGGGATAGCATTTGAAATGTAAACGAAGAAAATATCTAAGAAAAAAGAAAAAAAAGAGAAAAAGAAAGAATGTTTGTGTTTGTGCGTTTGTTGGGAAGACTGAAAAAAACATTGAAGTCGTTAAGAGTTTATATGGCATCTGGACTGCAGAGGCACATGCCTTTAACAGGTGACTATCTGTGACTCAAGGCCAGCCTAGGTTACAAACTGAGTGCAAGAACAACCAAAAATGTTACAAAGAAAAAAACCACAGACAAAGAAAAAAAAGAATGTGTATTGATTTTACAGAGGACCCAAATCCATCTACTGAGGTTTGGTGACTCACAACAAACTATCTGTAACTCCAACTCTGGTGGTTCAATTATTTCTTCTATACTCTGTAGGAACCTGCACACAAGACATTCACACATATACATATACATAAATTAATTTCATTAAACTTGTTTTCAGTGTGTTTTTGTGTGTGTTTGTGTATGTAGCCTTCATTGATCTGTGAACAGTATCTATGTACCTGCTGCCTAAAAGGTCAAAGAGAGTATGCTGAATCCTCTGAAGGTGAAGGCACATACAGTTGTTAGTTTGACTGTGGGAATTGGAAACCCAACCTGCATTCTTTCCAAGAGCATCTATACTCATAACCACTCAGTCATCTCTCTGGCCTCCTTAAAAGATGTGGTATATTTACACAATGGAGTACTACTCACTATAAAAAAGAATGAATTTATGAAATTCCTAGGCAAATGGTTGGACCTGGAGGGCATTATCCTGAGTGAGGTAACCCAATCACAAAAGAACCCACATGATATGTACTCACTGATAAGTGGATATTAGCCCAGAAACTTAGGATACCTAAGATATAAGTTACAATTTGCAAAACACATGAAACTCAAGAAGAGTGAAGACCAAAGTGTGGACACTTTGCCCCTTCTTAGAACTGGGAACAAAACACCCATGGAAGGAGTTACAGAGACAAAGTTTGGAGCTAAGACAAAAGGATGGACCATCTAGAGACTGCCATATCCAGGGATCCATCCCATAATCAGCCTCCAAACGCTGACACCATTGCATACACTAGCAAGATTTTGCTGAAAGGACCCAGATATAGCTGTCTATTGTTAGACTATGTCGGGGCCTAGCAAACACTTAAGTGGATGCTCACAGTCAGCTATTGGATGGATCACAGAGCCCCCAATGGAGGAGCTAGAGAAAGTACCCTAGGAGCTAAAGGGATCTGCAACCCTATAGGTGGAACATTATGAACTAACCAGTACCCTGGAGCTCTTGATTCTAGCTGCATATGTATCGAAAGATGGCCTAGTCGGCCATCACTGGAAGGAGAGGCCCACTGGACTTGGAAACTTTATATGCCCCAGTACAGGGGAACGCCAGCGCCAAAATATGGGAGTGGGTGGGTAGGGTAGTGGGGGGGAGGGTGTGGGGGACTTTTGGGATAGCATTGGAAATGTAAATGAGGAAAATAACTAATTAAAAAAAAAGAACTAAAAGAACTCAATCTTCACTTGTCCAAGATGTCTTTTTTCCAACATTCTGGAAGGGAAGGATGGCGGTCTCTTTAACTCAAAGCCAACTTGAGCTACAGGGCTAAAGAGTGAGAACCTGTCTCAAAATAAATAAATAGGGCTTGAGAAATGGATAAGCAGTTAAATTTAATGACTGTTCCTCTCAACATTCACATGGTTGCTCACAACACTCTGTAACTGTAGTTCCGGGAGACCAAACAGCATCCTCTGGCTTATGAGGGCACTGTGTGCACAAGTTTAACAGATATACATGCAGGCAAAACACACTCACAGACAAACTAACAAATGAACCTAAAAAACATCAAAATAAAAGAATAAGGTAATAAAAAGGGTATTAGAAAAGAAAAGTCATGTTACAAGAAGATAGGAAAGGGCCAACAACATCAATGGTCTTTACCAAATTGGAAAGCGAAACAATGAAGTTCTGACTCATACACAGAGAAAACTCAAGAATATGGAGAAATAGAAATACTTGCACCCTAATAGTAGAAATATAACAATACAACACTTGTGGAAATGTATGGCACTGTAGATAGATATTCATGTAGTTTTACACAGGGTTTTATTGTTCTATTTTCACCAAATAAGGCACAAGTGTTCCTATTTCTCCTTCTCCTTGAAGTCTGTACTGATATGAATCAAAACTGTTTTTTTCTTAGATATTTTCTTTATATAAATTTCAAAAGCTACCCGAAATTTCCATATACCCACTTCCCTCCCTGTTCCCCTACACACCCACTCTCAATTCTTGGCCCTGGCATTCCCCCTATACTGGAGGATACAGAGTTTGCAATTCTAAGGGTCCTCTCTTCCTAGTGATGGCTGACTAGGCCATCTTCTGCTACATATGCAGCAAGAGAAATGAGCTCTGGGGGTACTGGTTAGTTCATATTGTTGTTCCACCTATAGGGTTGCAGACCCCTTAAGCCCCTTGGGTGTTTTCTGTAGCTTCTACATTGGGGGCCCTGTGTGCCATCTTATAGATGACTGTGAGCATCCACATCTGTATATGCCAGGCAGTGGCATAGCCTCATATGAGACAGCTATACCAGGGTCCCTTCAGCGAAAATCTTGCGGGCATATGCAATAGTGTCTGGGTTTGTTGGCTGATTATGGACTTGATCCCCAGGTGGGGTAGTCTCTGGATACTGTATACTTTCATGTTAGCTCTAAAGTTTGTCTCTGTAATTCCTTTCATGGATATTTTGTTCCCTATTCTAAGGAGAAATGAAGTATTCACCCATTGGTCAAAAAAAAAAAGCAAGAAAGTAATCCTTCAACAAACCTAAAAGAAGACAGCCACAAGAACTGATTGCAAACTCTAACAACAAAAATAATAGAAAGCAACAATTACTTTTCCTTAATATTTCTTAATATCACTGGATTCAATTCCCCAATAAAAAGACATAGTAACAGACTGGCTATACAAACAGGACCCAAACTTTTGCTGCTTACAGGAAACCTCAGGGAAAAAGTCAGAGGCTACCTCACAGTGAAAGACTGGAAAACAATTTTCCAAGCAAATGGTCTGAAGAAAAAATCAGGAGCAGGCATTCTAATATCTAATAAAATCAAATTCCAACCCAAAGTTATAAAAAAGACAAGGAGAGGCACTTCATACTCATCAAATGTAAAATCTTCCAAGAGGAACTCTCAATTGTGAATATCTATGCTCCAAATGCAAGGGCAGCCACATTCATCAAAGAAACGTTATTAAAGTTCAAAGCACACTTGTACCTCACACAATAACAATGGGGGACTTTAACATACCACTTTCATCAATGGACAGATCGTGGAAACAGAAACTAAACAGAGACACAGTGAAACTAGCAGAAGTTATGAAACAAATGGATTTAACAGATATCTACCGAATATTTTATCCTAAAATAAAATATATACCATCTTCTCAGCACTTCATGGTAACTTCTCCAAAATTGACAATATAATTGGTCTCAAAACAGGCCTCAACAGATACAAAAATATTGAAATTGTCCCATGCATCCTATCAGATCACTATGGACTAAGGCTGATCTTCAATAACAACATAAATAATAAAAAACCAACATTCACATGGAAACTGAACAACACTTTTCTCAATGATACCTTGGTCAAGGAGGAATAAAGAAAGAAATTAAACACTTTTTAGAGTTTAATGAAAATGATGCCACAGCATACCCAAACTTATGGGACACAATGAAAGCATTTCTAAGAGGAAAACTCATAGCTCAGAGTGCCTCACAAAAAAGAAACTAGAGAGAGCACACACACGCTAGCAGCTTGACAACACACCTAAAAGCTCTAGAACAAAAGGAAGTAAATTCACCCAAGAGGAGTAGACGACAAGAAATAATCAAACTCAGGGGCAAAATCAACCAAGTGGAAAGAAAAAGTACTATTCAAAGAATCAACCAAACGAGGAGCGGCTCATTGAGAAAATCAACAACATAGATAAATCTTTAGCCAGACTCACTAGAGGGCACAGGTTCAGCATCCTAATTAACAAAATCAGAAATGAAAAGGAGACATAACAATAGATCCTGAAGAAATCCAAAACACTATCAGATCCTTCTATAAAAGGCTATACTCAAGAAAACTGAAAAACAGGCATGAAATTGACAAATTTCTATACAGATAACAACGTTAAATCGGGATCAGGTTAATGATCTAAACAGTCCTATATCGCCTAACGAAATAGAAGCAGTCATTGATAGTCTCCAACCAAAAGAAAAAAAAAAAAAAAAAGCCCAGGACCAGATAGGATTAATGCAGAGTTCTATCAGACCTTCAAAGTAGATCTAATTCCAGTACTTCACAAACTATTCCACAAAATAGAAGCAGAAGGTACTCTACTCAATTAATTCTATGAAGTCAAAATTACTCTGATACCTAAACCACAGAAAGACCCAAGAAAGATAGAGAACTTCAAACCAATTTCCCTTATGAATACCGCTGCAAAAAATACTCAATAAAATTCTCGCTAAACTGAATCCAAGAACACATCAAAAAGACCATCCATCCTGACCAAGTAGGTTTCATTCCAGGGACGAAGGGATAGTTTAATATACGGAAACCCATCAACATAATCCACTAAATAAACAAACTCAAAGACAAAATCCACATGATCATCTCGTTAGATGTGGAATAAGCATTTGACAAAATCCAACAGCCATTCATGAAAAAAGCCTTGGAAAGATTAGGAATTAGAGACACATAACTAAACATGATAAAAGCAAACTACAGCAAACCAGTAGCCAACATCAAAGTAAATGGTGAGAAGCTGGAAGCATTCCCACTAAAATCAGGAACTAGACAAAGCTGCTCACTTTCTCCCTACCTATTCAACATTGTACTTGAAGTCCTAGCCAGAGCAATTTGACAACAAAAGGAGATCAAGGGGATACAAATTGGAAAAAATGAAGTCAAAATATCATTTTTGCAGATAATACAATAGTATATATAAGTGACCCTAAAAATTCCACCAGAGAACTCCTAAACCTGATAAACAGCTTTGGTGAAGTAGCTGGATATAAAATTAACTCAAAAAGGTCAATGACCTTTCTCTACACAAAGGATAAACAGGCTGAGAAAGAAATTAGGGAAACAACACCCTTCTCAATATTCACAAATAATATAAAATACCTTGGTGTGACTCTAACTAAGGAAGTGAACGATCTGTATGATAAGAATTTCAAGTCTCAGAAGAAAGAAATTAGAGAAGATCTCAGAAGATGGAAAGATCTCCCATGCTCATGGATTGGCAGGATCAATATAGTAAAAATGGCTATCTTGCTAAAAGCAATCTACAGATTCAATGCAATCCCCATCAAAATTCCAACTCAATTTTTCAACGAATTAAAAAAGGCAATCTGCAAATTCATCTGGAATAACAAAAAACGTAGGATAGCACAAACTCTTCTCAATGATATAAGAACCTCTGGCAGAATCACCATGCCTGAACTAAAGCTGTACTACAGAGCATTTGTGAAAAAAAAAATGCATGGTACATGTATAGCGACAGACAAGTAGACCAATAGAATAGAATTGAAGCTAAAACCATCCAGTGGGAAAAAGAAAGCATTTTCAACAAATGGTACAGGTACAAGTGGAGGTTATCATGAAGAAGAATGTGAATTGATCCATTCTATTTTTATCTAATTAGGTATTTTCTTCATTTACATTTCCAATGCTATCCCAAAATTCCTCCATACCTTCCCTGCCCCCCATTCCCCTACTGACCCACTCCCACTTCTTGGACTGGCATTCCCCTGTACTGAGGCATATAAAGTTTGCATGACCAATGGGCCTCTCTTTCCACTGATGGCTGACTAGGCCATCATCTAATAAATATGCAGCTAGAGACACAAGCCCTGGGGGGTACTGGGAGTTCATATTGTTGGTCCACCTGTAGTGATGAAGATCCCTTCGGCTCCTTTGGTACTTTCTCTAAGTCCTCCATTGGGGGCCCTGTGATCCATCCAATAGCTGACTGTGAGCATTCACTTTTGTATTTTCTAGGCCCCAGCATAGCCTCACAAGAGACAGCTATATCAGGTTCCTTTCAGCAAAATTTTGCTAGTGTATGCAATGGTGTCAGCGTTTGGAGGCTGATTATGTGATGGATCCCTGGGTATGGCAGTCTCTAGATGGTGCATCCTTTCATCTCAGCTCCAAACTTTGTCTCTGTAACTCCTTCCATGGGTGTTTTGATCCCAATTCTAAGAAGGGGCATAGTGTCCACACTTGGGTATTCCTTTTTCTTGAGTTTCATGTGTTTTGCAAATTGTGTCTTGTATCTTGGGTATTCTAAGTTTCTAGGCTAATATCCACTTATCAGTGAGTACATATCATGTGAGTTCTTTTCTCCACATCCTCACCAGCATCTGCTGTCACCTGAATTTTTGGTCTTAGCCCTTCTGACTTGTGTGAGGTGAAATCTCAGGGTTGTTTGGATTTGCAGTTCCCTGATGATTAAGGATGCTGAACATTTTTTCAGGTGCTTCTCAACCATTCAGTATTCCTCAGGTTAGAATTCCTTGTTTTGCTCTGAGCCCCATGTTTTAAGGGGTTGTTTGATTTTCTGGAGTCCACCTTCTTAAGTTATTTATATACATTGGATATTAGTACCTTATCTGATTTAGGATAGGTAAAGATCCTTTCTCAATCTGTTGCTGGCCTTTTTGTCTTATTGAGGGTCTCTTTTGCCTTATAGAAACTTTGCAATTTTATGAGGTTCGATTTTTTGATTCTTGATCTTACATCACAAGCCATTGCTGCATTATTAAGGAATTTTTCCTCTGTGCCCTTATCTTTGATGCTTTTCCCCAATTTCTCCTCTATAAGTTTCATTGTCTTTGGTTTTATGTGGAGTTCCTTGATCCACTTAGATTTGACCTTAGTACAATGAGATAGGAATTGATCAATTCGAATTCTTCTACATGATAACTGCCAGTTGTTCCAGCACCTTTTGCTGAAAATGTTGTGTTTTTTCTGCTGGATGGTTTTAACTCCCTTGTCAAAGATCAAGTGACTATAGCATAGGTGTGTAGATTCATTTCTGGGTCTTCAATTCTATTCCATTGATCTAACTGTCTGTCACTGTTCCAGTACCATGTAGTTTTTATCACCATTGCTTTGAAGTCCAGCTTAATGGCAGGCATGGTGATTCCACCAGAGATTCTTTTATTGTTGAGAATAGTTTTTGCTAGCCTAGGTTTTTTTTATTATTCCAGATAAATTTGCAAATTGCCCTTTTTAACTTGGTGAAGAACTGGGTTGAATTTTGAAGGGGATTTCATTGAATCTGTTGAGTGCTTGTGGCAGGATAGCAATTTTTATTATATTAATCCTACCAATTCATGAGCATGGAAGATCTTTCCATCTTCTGAGATCTTCTTCAATTTCTTTCTTCAGATAATTTAAGTTCTTATTGTACAGATCTTTCACTTCCTTAGTTATAGTCACACCAAGTTATTTTATATTATTTGCGACTATTGTGAAGGGTGTTGTTTCCCTTATTTCTTTTTCAGTCCCTTTATCCTTTGTGTATGGAAAGGCCATTGATTTGTTTGAGTTAGTTTTATATCCAGCTAATTCACTGAAACTGTTTGTCAGATTTAGGAGTTCTCTGGTAGAATTTTGGGGTTACTTATAAATACTGTTGCATCATCTGCAAATAGTGATATTGTCACTTCTTCCTTTCCAATTTGTATCTCCTGGATCTCCTTTTGTTGTCTAATTGCTCTGGCTAGAACTTCATGTACTATATTGCATAGGTAAGGAGAAAGTGGGCTGTCACGTCTAGTACCTGATTTTAGTGGGATTGCTCCAAGTTTCTCTCAGTTTAGTTTGATGTTGGCTACTGGTTTGTTCTACATTGTTTTTATTATGTTTAGGTATGGGCCTTGAATTCCTGATCTTTCCAAGACTTTTATCATGAATGGGTGTTGAATTTTGTCAAATGCTTCCTTAGCATTTAAAAAGATGATCCTGTGGTTTTTGTGTTTGAATTTGTTTATATAGTGGATTATGTTTATTGATTTCTGTATATTAAACCATCCCTGCATTCCTGGGATGGAGCCTACTTGGTTGTGTTGGATGATTGTCTTGATGTGTTCTTAGATTCAGTTTGTGAGGATTTTCATGACTATTTTTGCATCAATATTCATCAAGGAATTGGTCTGATATTTTCTTTCTTTTTTGAATCTTTACGTGGTTTAAGTATCAAAGTAATTGTCGCTTCATAGAATGAATTGGGTAGAGTACCTTCTGTTTCTATTTTGTACAATAGTTTGAGTATAGTTGGAATTATGTCTTCTGCAAAAATCTGATAAATCTCTGCATTAAACCTACCTGGTCTGTGGCTTTTTTTGCTTGGGAGACTACTATTGATGGCTTTTATTTCTTTAGGGGAAATGGGACTGTTTAGATAGTTAATCTGACCCTTATTTTACTTTGGTACCGTGTATCTGTCTAGGAAGTTGTCCATTTCATCAAGGTTTTCTAGTTTTGTTGAGTATACCCTTTTGTAGTAGGATCTGATGATGTTTTGGATTTCCTCAGGTTCTGTTGTTATGTCTCCTTTTTCATTTCTGATTTTGTTAATTAGGATACTGTCCCTGTGCCCTCTAGTTAGTCTGGCTAAGATTTTATCTATCTTGTTGCTTTTCTCAAAGAACCAACTCCTGGTTTGGTTGATTCTTTGAATAGTTCATTTTGTTTATACTTAGTTGACTTCAGCTCTGAGTTTCAGTATTTCCTCCTGTCTACTCATCTTGGGTGAATTTGCTTCCTTTTGTTCTAGAGCTTTTAGGTGTGCTGTCAGTCTGCTAGTGTATGCTTTCTCTAGATTCTTTTTGGAGGCACTCAAGGCTCTGAGTTTTCCTCCTAGGACTGCCTTCATTGTGTCCCATACGTTTGGGCATGTTGTGGCTTCATTTTCATGAAAATCTAAAGTCTTTAATTTCTTTTTTTATTTCATCCTTGATCAAGGAATCATTGAGTAGAGTGTTGTTCAGTTTCCTCATGAATTTTCTATTATTTATATTGTTATTGAAGATCAGACTTAGTCTATGATGATCAGATAGAATGCATAGTATCATTTTCATATTTTTGTATATGTGGAGGCCAGTTTTGTGACCAATTATATGGTCAATTTTGGAAAAGGTACCATGTGGCGCTGAGAAGAAGGTATAACCTTTTGTTTTAGGATAAAATGTTTTGTAGATATCTATTAAATCCATTTGTTTCATAACTTCTGTTAGTGTCCACGTGTCTCTGTTTAGTTTCTGTTTCCAGAATCTGTTTATTGGTGAGAGTGGGGTGTTGAAGTCTCCCCGAATTATTGTGTGAGGTGCAATGTGTGCTTTGACCTTTACTAGAGTTTCTTTAATGAATGTGGATGCCCTTGTATTTGGAGTATAGATATTCAGAATTGATATTTCATCTTGGTATATTTTAGCTTTGATGACATTTTTTTTTGAGAAATCAGTAACTGAGAGAGTAAGTGAGAGTGAATCTCCTGGGTTGTTTGCTTTGTGAAGACATTCATGTCTCAGCTGAAAAGAGGTTTTCCCTGGAAAGATCTAAGATTTATGTTATATCAGCAACCATATGTTTTCATTCCCTGTAGATACAAAAGCATAAGCAGGTTGCCATCTGAAAACTATTGCTGGTTTCCATTCTAATGTCCACACATCCTTACAGTGCATTGGCTGTCCTAGTTCCTCGGTGTTTTAAATAACCCAGTGTCTCTCTGTTGCTATTGTTCATTTTTCATAAAGATTAAGAACATTTAGTCAACACAGCATTATTCATATGTCATTTTCATCTTGTTTGTTCAGTATAGAATTGGTGTTCTCTTTTCAGTACACGAACGAATCCAATTGGTTCTTTTTATAAACTGTATAGGTTTCCTATTTAGATATTTGTCATTAATATCATCCACATAGTTACTACACACTCTTGTCAATCTTCATTGATCACCCATAATGACATAATCTCAGCCTTTACAAGAGGTACAACAATTTTGGTTAGATCTGTTCCTGACAATTGATGTAATCTTATTCTACGTTTTGTAATTAATTCAGAAGTCTTTTCTGTATATGTCTACATTTTTTGCTTTGGTAATGAGCTAAGAAAATTCATCCCAGAACACTATATTACCTTTGCATAGTAATCACAATAGAACAATGAGTTGAAGGCAAAATGACCAAAATAGATCATGTTTAAGATCAATTTCATCCACATATACCCCTTACATTTATTGTTCTACATGAGTTAACTCTTTTTCTGTTTCAGCGGTTACAAATCTTGAAAGGTTTGAGTTTGAATCTCCTTTAATGTTTCAAAAAAATTACTTAGCTCCTACATACTTAATCCAGTTGTAGGCCTCAGGCAATTTATATCTCCCATTAATTTTAAAAAATTGTTAAGGGTTTCCAATTGGTCCCTGCGGATCTGCCCCTTTTGTGGGTGAATTTTTCTTGATTGATTTTATAAACAAAATAACTAAGTCAATCTCCTCTTCTTATTTCTTTCTGGAGCTATCATGACCCACAGCATGGCAAAATATTTTGTGTTACCTTAAACATATTTTCTAAAACATCATCAACAGAATCAGTCAAAAAATGTCACCCATATAATAATATAGATTGAAGAAATTGCTTACAAATAATTTCTAATATTTTTGCACAAAATATTGACATAAAGTAGGACTATTTAAAATTCCTTGTGGAAGTAACTTCCAATGGTATTTTAATCATTGAAGCACTGTTGTTCAGTGTGTATATTGAGAAAGCACACCTTTCCCTGTCTTTTTCATGAAAGGTTTTTGTGAAAAAGTGATCTTTCAAGTCAATTATTATTAGTGTACATGCTATTGGTAACAAAGAAGATAAAGAAATTGTAGGTTTTAAAGGACCTATTATTTGAATTAGTCTATTAACTGCCATTAAATGTTTTATCATACTCCATTTACCTGATTTCATTTGTACAACAAACAGGGGGATTCCATAGGCTTGTAGACTTCTATATTCAGCCCCCAGTTAGTCTTAGATAGTTGTTCAAGTGCCTGCAATTTCTTTCTTTTTTTTTCCCTCAGGTATTTATTCCATTTACATTTCCAATGCTATCATAACGTCCCCCACACGTTCCCCCTCCCACCCACTCCCACTTTTGGCCCTGGGGTTCCCTTGTACTGAGGCAGATAAAGTTTGCATGACCAATGAGCCTCTCTTTCCACTGATGGCCGACTAGGCCATCTTCTGATACACATGCAGCTAGAGACACGAGCTCTGGGGGGGGGGGGGGGTACTGGGTAGTTCATATTGTTCCACCTATAGGGTGGCAGATTTCTTTAGCTCCTTGATTGCTTTCTCTAGCTCCTCCATTCGGGGCACTGTGATCCATTCAATAGCTGACTGTGAGCATCCACTTCTGTGTTTGCTAGGCCCTGGCATAGTCTAACAAGAGACAGCTACATCTGGGTCCTTTCAGCAAAATCTTGCTAGTGTATGCAATGGTGTCAGTTTTTGGAGGCTGATTATGGGATGGATCCCCAGATATGAAAGTCTCTAGATGGTCCATCCTTTCGTCTCAGCTCCAAACTGTGTCTTTTTATCTCCTTCCATGGGTGTTTTGTTCCCAGTTCTAAGAAGGGCCAAAGTGTCCACACTTTGGTCTTCGTTCTTCTTGAGTTTCATGTGTTTAGCAAATTGTATCTTATATCTTGGGTTTTCTAAGTTTCTGGGCTAATATCCACTTATCAGTGAGTACACATTTTGTGAGTTCTTTTGTGATTGGGTTTCCTCACTCAGGATGATGCCCTCCAGGTCCATCCATTTGCCTAGGAATTTCATAAATTCTTTTTAATAGCTGAGTAGTACTCCATTGTGTAAATGTATCACATTTTCTGTATCCATTCCTCTGTTGAGGAGCATCTGGGTTATTTCTAGCTTCTGGCTATTATAAATAAATGCCTGAAATTTTTTGTTTATAGGCCACTGCTCTTTCCATCTAGGTCTGGTTGATAACCATTGTAGAGACAAGGCTTTTGATATGTCACCAGTGGCCTCTTTTATAAATTTGGAAACTCAATCCCTGTCATGTCCTGTGTTTGGACAATGGGCACAGCTTGTGGTTGTTCTTGATCACCTATATCAATACTTTTCCCCAGGAGGATCTATCACATCACCCCATATTTCCTCCTTTGCTGTCACTGAAATTGCAGCAATATTATTTTGATTATCCCTTGCTGTAAAAGAGCCCTTACCTATGTATTTATGGGTACATCAGATTCATAAGGTCACAAGGTACTTGTTTGGACTTCTGGTCCAACATAGTAAATCCATTGGACATTTTGTCTTATTTGGAATAATTTACCAATTTTATTTACTGAATATAAACCTTCTGAAGTGGCCAATATATATTTCAAGTATTTGGGAATACTTGAAATCTATCATCATCAGATAACTAACATCATCAGCTCTTGTAGTCATCAAACTTAATTAAACACCATTCATTTGTATCGTCAATTTGGGTCCTTAATCACAGTTTGCCAGAACCCACAATATTTAGTATTCCCCCTAACCATTGTCCTTTCTACTGGAAAATCCTTGCTTATGTAAGGAAAAAACAACAGCTGAGGAATCCTATCTCCTGTACTAATTTGTTATTAGACGCGTTCTCACGACCGGCCAGGAAGAACACCACAGACCAGAATCTTCTGCGGCAAAGCTTTATTCTTACATCTTCAGGAGCCAGGGTGCAGGAAGCAAGAGAGCAAGAAGCAAGAGAGCGAAGCAAGAGAGAGAAGCAAGAGAGAGAAGCAAGAGAGCGAAGCAAGAGAGAGAGAAAACGAAACCCCGTCCCTTTTTAAGGA